>NC_135667.1:42141798-42471520 GCF_964188315.1 Podarcis muralis | reverse complement strand
CGCAGCTTCAGCATGGCTCTGGGTCCCGTTCTGGGGGAGGGGGAAGCTCGGGCGTCCCCGCCCCAGCCCCGCGCCTGGCGGGGGGGGGATAAATTTTTTTGCCTTTATTTCCCCCCCCAAATCTAGGTGCGTCCTATGGACCGGTGCGTCCAATAGTCCGAAAAATACGGTAATTGAAAAGGTTGGAGAAACCTGGAGGTTGCAGAGTTTGGAGAAACTAGAGGGTAAAGTGCGAGATTGGTTACATTATGCTCAGATTAAGGAGGTTTTCAATATGGATAAAAAGATAGGATTCCAGGTGGAAAAATCGAAATTAGAAACAGAATTGTTAGAACCTAAGACCAGGGTACTTTCAAGAATGTATAATTTGCTGTTGAAATGGAACACACAAGATGAAACAGTTAAATCAGCTATGATAAAATGGGCACAGGACATTGGATACAATATTATGTTTGCTGACTGGGAAAGGTTATGGACCACTGGTGTGAAGTTTACGGCATGTAATGCTTTGAAAGAAAATATTATGAAAATGATATACAGGTGGTACATGACCCCAGTCAAGCTTGCAAAAATATACCATTTGCATGACAATAAGTGTTGGAAGTGTAAGGAGACTGAAGGAACTTTTTTCCACCTCTGGTGGACATGCCCGAGAGTGAAGGCCTTCTGGGAAATGATCTACAATGAGTTAAAAAAGATATTTAAGTATACTTTCCCTAAGAAACCAGAGGCCTTCCTTTTGGGCATTGTCGACCAGAAGGTGCTAAAAAAAGACAGAACCTTTTTTATGTATGCAACAACAGCAGCAAGAATACTGATTGCAAAACATTGGAAGACACAAGATTTGCCCACACTGGAAGAATGGCAAACGCAACTGATGGACTACATGGAACTGGCCGAGATGACTGGCAGAATTCGAGACCTGGGAAAAGAGGAGGAGGAAGAGGACTGGAAGAAGTTTAAAGACTATTTACAAAAATTTTATAAATTGTATGAATGTTAAGAAAGTGCATGAATGGAAGGATTATGGCATCAGTTGCCTAGATGAGAAACGTATGAAAATAAGTTGAAATATAAAGACGAGATTTGAAGTAAAGTTATGCCTAAACTAAGTAGCTAAATATTTGATGGAAACATTTAAAATCAGAGACATAACATATCAGAATTAGAATATAAGATTTGAAAGAAGGTAATAAATTGCTGAACATATCTTTTTAATGGAGAACGCAGGAAAGGGAAATGTGAGGAAGTCCAGATGGTTATGGAAAAAGTATATGAAAAATTGGGATTTTTTCTTTTTTCTTTTTTCTTTCTATAGAGCTGTAAGTCATGATTTCTGTGTTTGATATATGCTTGGTTATCTTTTTTTTCTCAAAATGCAATAAAATATTAAAAAAAAAAAAAAGGAAGCGTACATGACTCCCTCACCGATCTCTGACCAATTTAGTATTCACAACAGTCCTGTGAGGCAGAGGATTTGAGAAAATGTTGTTGTTGTTGGTTCTTTAGTCGTGTCCAACCCTTCGTGACCCCCTGGACCAGAGCATGCCAGGCACTCCTGTCTTCCACTGCCTCCCGCAGCTTGGTCAAACTCATGCTGGTAGCTTTGAGAACACTGTCCAACCATCTCGTCCTCGGTCGTCCCTTTCTCCTTGTGCCCTCCATCTTTCCCAGCATCAGGGTCTTTTCCAGGGGGTCTTCTCTTCTCATGAGGTGGCCAAAGTATTGGAGCCTCAGCTTCAGGATCTGTCCTTCCAGTGAGCACTCAGGGCTGATTTCCTGAAGAATGGATAGGTTTGATCTTCTTGCAGTCCATGGGACTCTCAAGAGTCTCCTCCAGCACCACAATTCAAAAGCATCAATTCTTCGGCAATCAGTCTTCTTTATGGTCCAGCTCTCACTTCCATACATCACTACTGGGAAAACCATAGCTTTAACTATACGGACCTTTGTTGGCAAGGTGATGTCTCTGCTTTTTAAGATGCTGTCTAGGTTTGTCATTGCTTTTCTCCCAAGAAGCAGGCATCTTTTAATTTCATGGCTGCTGTCACCATCTGCAGTGGTCATGGAGCCCAAGAAAGTGAAATCTCCCACTGCCTCCATTTCTTCCCCTTCTATTTGCCAGGAAGTGATGGGACCAGTGGCCATAGCAACCAACCAACCAACCAATAGTCATTAAGTGTGTATCATGACTGAGTCCAGACTTGAACTCAGGGCTCCCTTGCCCTAGTCTAGCAGTCTAACCACTATACCGCTTTGGCTCTTCAGGCGTTACCGTGACAAAAATAACAGGAGGAAGAAGGATGAGGCTCCACGCAACCCAAGCAAACCCAAATAGTTGCTTCTGTAGTAGAAAAATCCCCAGCGAAGCTGCAAGCAAATGTATTTCAGGTACTTACAAGAACTTTAGCGAGGGCAGTTTGTAAAAGCGGGCATCTTCAATGACCGTTAGCGGATTATGGTTGAGAACCCTGCAGAAAAACCGGGGAAAGGGAACTGGTTGTTGTAACCAGCTTAAAAAGCAAACAAAACCAACCGCTTAAAAATACCTGGCCAGACCAAGGCAGTTTGCTGCCTCAAACAGATGAACTGCACAGAGCAATAGTCTGTCATTAGAGACACTGTGAAATTCTAAAGTTTTAAAGAGAGATTATGGGGCTCTGTGTGGAAATATGGAAGCCATTCATCACCATCAATTATTATTGTCATTTTATTATTTATACCCCATCCATCTGGCTGGATTTCCCCAGCACTCTGCGTGGCTTACAGCACATATAAAAACATAGCAAAAAGTCAAACATTAAAAACTTCAGACCTTCCAAGTGTCCCTATTTTCCAGCAACAGCCCTAGATTTACAGAAGCCATCCCGGTTTCTGATTTGATCCCGGAATAGCATGATTTTCTTTAGGATGTCTCTATTTTCATTGGAAGGGACGCGGGTGGCGCTGTGGGTTAGACCACAGAGGCTAGGGCTTGCAGATCAGAAGGTCGGCGGTTCAAATCCCCGCGACGGGGTGAGCTCCCATTGCTCGGTCCCTGCTCCTGCCAACTTAGCAGTTCAAAAGCACGTCAAAGTGCAAGTAGATAAATAGGTACCACTCCAGCGGGAAGGTAAACGGCATTTCCGTGCGCTGCTCTGGTTCGCCAGAAGCGGCTTAGTCATGCTGGCCACATGACCCGGAAGCTGTACGCCGGCTCCCTCGGCCAATAAAGCGAGATGAGCACTGCAACCCCAGAGTCGGTCACAACTGGACCTAATGGTCAGGGGTCCCTTTACCTTTTATTGTCATTGGAGATGTATTGGAAGATATGGTAAGTCATCCCTATTTTCATCAGAGAAATATTGGAGGGTATGGAGTTATGCGACCCTCAAGCTAAGGAGATAAGCAACTATACAACCTTTAGAAGACAATGTTTTATTCTGTTTTTATATATCCTGGAAGCCACCTAGTGAAGGCGTCATCTGGTGGGGGGGCTGAGTGCCTTGGCACGCGCAAAATTTCCACCTTGGGTAGAAATGCCACTGCCTCCATGTTCCCCACCCAAGCCATTGCTGGGAGTCCAACAATACCTGGAGTTTCACTACCCCTGAATTAGCATACCCTCCAACATTTCTCTGACAAAATTAGGGGTGTCCTATTCCATAATAATAGGCTTCTGTAAATCTGGAACTGTCCATGTAAAATAGGGACACTTGGAGAGCCAGCCCTACACCAACCCTGGTATCAGTAATTTATACTTTTAGGAGGAGAAAAAACACTGGGCTTAAGGCAATTTCAAAGCTCTCGCTTCTGATATAAACACTTTTTTTTTGTTGACCCTGAATATATGTCCTGAAGGGCTCTGGTTACACCGTGACAAGAAAGCAGTTCTCTGCACATGCTCAGAGGCCCTTTCTTCCTTACAACTGCATGCCAAATCTTGCAGGGCCGAGGGCTGCAATTCAAAACTATTGTTGAGGGCTGAAGGAAGGTCAAAGGCAAGCAGAGTACTTTCAGCATTACCCTAAAGGCATTAATTGCTGACACACCGTTTTGGGTTGTGTGCGAGGGTGGATCTACACACACAGGAAAAACATGCTTTAAATAAGCCAGAAATTAAATCGTTACAACAAAAGGGGAAAAAACGGTAGAGAAAATTGCGTAGAATTTCTTTTATCTTCTGGCGCCATCTGGTGTTGCATGTTGATAACTCATTCAAAACAGTTACAGATAGGTAGCCGTGTTGGTCTGCCATAGTCAAAACAAAAAAAATTCCTTCCAGTAGCACCTTAAAGACCAACTAAGTTAGTTCTTGGTATGAGCTTTCGTGTGCATGCACACTTCTTCAGATACCTTCTTCAGTATCTGAAGAAGTGTGCATGCACACGAAAGCTCATACCAAGAACTAACTTAGTTGGTCTTTAAGGTGCTACTGGAAAGAATTTTTTTTTCATTCAAAACAGTATTTCCTCACTAATGTTGCTCAGGCCCTAGAGCAGGGGTCAGCAACCTTTTTCAGCCGTGGGCCGGTCCACCGTCCCTCAGACCATGTGGTGGGCCGGACAATATTTTGAAGGAAAAAAATGAACAAATTCCTATACCCCACAAATAACCCAGAGATGCATTTTAAATAAAAGCACACATTCTACTCATGTCAAAACACCAGGCAGGCCCCACAAATAACCCAGAGATGCACTTTAAATAAAAGGATACATTCTACTCATGTAAAAACACGCTGGTTCCCAGACCGTCCGTGGGCCAGATTGAGAAAGCGATTGGGCCGCATCCGGCCCACGGGCCTTAGGTTGCCTACCCCTGCCCTAGAGGCTGGCTGCTCTCAAGCCCTTGCAGGTTTTGATTTCACTTACATCTTGAGCAAAAACTGCATTCCGTGCCAGGCCTCAAACGCCCCTTGTGTGATCCGCCCAATAACGTTGCCGCTGAGATTTCTGTGAAGGGAAACAAAAGCAATCGTGGTGTATAGGACTTTGCATTTGTACAAACATTAGCTCTCCGCGCCCCCATCCCTGTCCAGTAAGGTAAAGGTAAAGGGACCCCTGACCATTAGGTCCAGTCGCAGACGAATCTGGGGTTGCAGCGCTCATCTCGCTTTATTGACCGAGGGAGCCGACGTACAGCTTCTGGGTCATGTGGCCAGCATGACTAAGCCGCTTCTGGCGAACCAGAGCAGTGCATGGAAATGCAGTTTACCTTCCCGCCGGAGCGGTATCTATTTATCTACTTGCACTTTGACGTGCTTTTGAACTGCTAGGTTGGCAGGAGCTGGGACCGAGCAACGGGAGCTCACCCTGTCACGGGGATTTGAACCGCCGACCTTCTGATTGGCAAGCCCTAGGCTCTGTGGTTTAACCCACAGCGTCACCCGCGTCCCGCTATCCCTGTCCAGTAGTGGATATCAATTCTCACTCTGAGCTGTTGTAACATAGTTACCAGGACTGGACAGAGAATCCGTTCTAGGACTGAACCCTGACTTAGCCCCTCTGCTTCAGAATTCCAGTCTGATTCATATAAATCACATTGTTCGGGGTACCTCTGAGCATGCGCAGAGGTCACTTTGCCCCCTCAGCAACGAGTCACCCCATCCCATCTGGGATCATGGGGCAAGGCTTCCAGAGGTAATGTATTTTCCCCAACCCCAGCAGACTTGACCCCCAGCACTTTTAGAAATATTTGGGGGTGGGAAATTACTTCCAGGGCAGTGGCTTGGCAGATTCAGGACTTGGAGGGCTGAAAGCCATTCCATTTCTGCTGCTCCCCCGCTCCCAGAAAAGACCGTTTTACACAACCCAACAACTTACATAAATTGCAGAAACGGGACAGGTTCAAAGGCGTTTTTCTCAATGAAGTGGATTTTATTGCACGACAAGTCCCTGTTCAAGACAGCACACAGAGCTTATCAAACTAGAGACTATAAGAAAGACATGTCCATCCCATGGTTTCTGCTTTTGACATTTATTTATTTTTTGACCGGATGCTTTTGGCCTAGTTTAGTCAGCTTTAATAAAGGTCAACAATCCTTTAGCACTATCCAGAGTGGAATCTGCACAGAATGTGGCATATAGCAAAACCATAGCTGTCACAGATTTGAAAATAAGGGACCAGCAGCCTCAAAAATAAGGGATCAGCAGCCAAAATAAGGGATTTTCCAGGCACAGGTATGTTCGAATTCTGAGCCCCTCTGAGCCAAAGGCAGAAAGCCCAGCCAGCAGCCAAATGAAGCCTCATCAATAAGGGACAGCAGCAGGACATGGTGCTGGGATAAGGGACTGTCCCACCAAATAAGGGACACTTGACAGCTATGAGCAAAACGTACTTATACAGTTGTTCCTCCATGGATCCATCCTTGTAGCTTGACTCATGTTTATGACATCACTGTAATAGTATTAGCCAGGACAGCTAAATGGAACCTTCATGCACAGAGGCAGTATACCTTGAAATATCAGATGTTAAGGACAAACCTTGGGAGAAGACTGTCACCTTCGGGCTCTGCTTGTTAGCTTTCTGGAGGTATGTGTCTGGCCACCTATGTGTCAAGATGCTTGCCTAGACAGATCTCTTACCAGTTGGGAGATAGATGTGGCAAAGCAATGTAAGCTATTTACTTTTCCACATGCCAACCTGATTTTGTCATTCGGATCCTCTTCTTTTTAATCTTTCTCCACAAATCTGAAAACTGGATGTATTTCTGATCTCTGATAGGACGCTTCAGATTTTGAAATTTCTAGTACCGCAAATTAAATTTCACAAGAATTCAACAGATTCAACTGTTTTGAGTGGCTCAAGGCATGGCTAAAAACCGGAACGTACTAAATTCCATTGCAAGCCTGCTGTTTGGCTGCCATTTGTGACTAAGCCTAGGTGAATCTCAGACTCATACCCTCCCCTCTGCTCCTTCAGCAAACCCTTTAAGAATTTTGAATCTTTCGTTTCTGTTTTTGCTCAACTGCAGCTTGCCATTTTGCCTAGAAGGTGGGAATTCTGTATTGATTTGCTATGGATGTTTGTATGTGATGCCAAAAAAAGGTTTGATGATGATGACGATTTTGCCTAGACCTAGATAAATTGTGGTTAATGTTAGTTATGGCTTCTTTGAAATACCGTATTTTTCGCCCTATAGGACGCACTTTTTCCCCTCCAAAAATGAAGGGGAAATGTGTGTGCGTCCTATGGGGCGAATGCAGGCTTTCCTGGGCTTCCTGCAGCTCTGCGCCACCCTCCCAATCCCGGCGCGAAGCTGTGCGGGGCTCCGGAGGGTAGCGCAGAGCTGCCTGCATTCCGAAGCCTGGTGCGCGCTGAAGAGCGCGCCCGGGATTCGCGCACCTCTCCGCAAGCCTGGGGAGACCGGCGCGGCTCCCTAGGCTTGCGGATAGCAGGCTGTTCTGGGGGCTGGGGTCGGGGGAAGCTTGGGCTTCCCCCGCGCCTGCTCCATGCCTGGGGAGGAAAAATTTTTTTCTTTATTTCCCCCCCAAAAAATTAGGTGCGTCCTATGGGGCGAAAAATACGGTACATCAGTGGGTCTGTGTGTATGGATGTTAACCAGAATGTTGGTGTTTTGGGCCCACCCACGGCTGGCTGTGGGCAGGATTTCTGCACTTACAGGAGTTAGACTAGAAATTAGGGTTGCCATACGTCAGGAATTTCCTGGACATAGCCTGAATATGTCATTTGGAAACAGTGTGCAGGAGGAAAATCTGGACGTATGACAACCCATGTCGGAAGTCTAGATTTTGGCAAATTTTCTGAAAAATAGCTGAAAAACTTACTTGATATTTTGCAACAACTTTGGGCAAAAAAGGGGAAAAAAGCTCAACAAATTTTGTGTCTGGATTTTCACTTTTTGAAATATGGCAACCCAACACTAGATGATTCCTGAGGTCAGTTCCAAATCTATGGTTTTCCTGTCCAGAGACATGTGGGAAAGATCTCTTTGTCGCTTGTATATTCAGTTTTTGAATTTCGATGTTGAAATCTGACACCAGCAGAAAGTGTTCCTCAACTTTTGAAAGTTTTTGTGTGTTTGATTAGCTTTTTGGAAATCCACATGTTGGCGTAAAAAATACACGAATTCAAAAACTTCTGCCTAAGTATGACTTAGCTTCTGAATAAGAGGTATGGAATAAATCTTGTATGGAATTCCTACTTTGATGAAAACAGCAAAGTTAACAATCGCAGCCCTACCAAGTCAAAATGTTACCTGCCACCACTGACGAAGCTTTGAATGTCATGGAGATGGGACATTATATTACTTCCATAAGAAAGGGCATGCTGAAACTATAAAGCCAATAAATTACTGCAACCAGACGCAGAAACTTACAGGTGAGTAAGGGAAAGCAAGCCATCCAGAGAAGTATTCTGAAGTCTGCTCAGGCTGTTGCTCTTGAGGACCCTGGAGAGGTGGAGACAAGGTCACAGCCATGTTGTCTGCCTTAACAGAACGGGCATAACTAAAGCACAGTCCTTCTGCGCTTGCAGAACTCAGGCCCAGCTGCAGCCATGAGCAACTTGCCGTGCACAGCAACTGGCTCCAGGTGGAGACTCGCATCCACCTCCTGCACGTCAAAACAATGGCCCGAATCACTTTCATAATGGAGATGCAAATCCGCTTTCCTGGAAGCCGTTTACAGAGGTGGATCTCCATCGTTGGACTGGAGCTAGATTTCCCCAGTCCTAATATGCACATTTGCAAAATTCGGGGAAGCGTGAATTCAGGAGGCTGAGATGTGCTTTAGTTCACTTACTTATTGTTTCAGAAAGTACAAATTAGGTAGTTTTGCCTTTAAATGACAACCGAACTGAATTTGTTCCCCGTTCCTAGCCCCTTACTCACACCGCCTGGATTAAGATGCTCTGTGTTGCCCCTGCTTTTAAAAGTTGTATCAATCTATTTGTCATGTTTGGGGATTTCTGAGTACAGTATGCTGGCAAAGGAAGCAATGTTCTTAGCTGGGAGCTTTCTACTACCTTGGATTTAGACAATAGCTGTCAACTTTTCCCTTTTCTTGCGAGGAATCCTATTTGGAATAAGGGAATTTCCCTTAATAAAAAGGAAAATGTTGACAGCTATGGTTTAGACAAATGTATATTTATTAACTCACAAAACTTCCACAAACATGCAGGGACCCTGTCCCAACACCTTAAGCTTTCAAATTGATTTGCAGCATAACTGAACTTCATCTAGCTAGATCAAGCTCTTTTGCCGTGATCTAGCTCCAGCTCACGCCACATTCACCCCACACATTTAAAGACCATGATCCCACAATCATGGCTTCCTCCAAAGTATTCTGGGATCTATAGTTTGTTAAGGGTGCTGAGGGTTGTTAGGAGATCCCTATTCCCCTCACAGAACTGTAATTCCCAGGGTAGTACAATGGTACCTCAGGTTACATACGCTTCAGGTTACAGACTCCACTAACCCAGAAATAGTGCTTCAGGTTAAGAACTTTGCTTCAGGATGAGAACAGAAATCGTGCTCCGGCGGAGGCCCCATTAGCTAAAGTGGTGCTTCAGGTTAAGAACAGTTTCAGGTTAAGAACGGACCTCTGGAACGAATTAAGTACAGTGGTACCTCAGATTACATACACTTCAGGTTACAGACTCCACTAACCCAGAAATAGTGCTTCAGGTTAAGAACTTTGCTTCAGGATGAGAACAGAAATCGTGCTCCAGCGGAGGCCCCATTAGCTAAAGTGGTGCTTCAGGTTAAGAACAGTTTCAGGTTAAGAACGGACCTCTGGAACGAATTAAGTACAGTGGTACCTCAGATTACATACACTTCAGGTTACAGACTCTGCTAACCCAGATATAGTGCTTCAGGTTAAGAACTTTGCTTCAGGATGAGAACAGAAATCATGCGGCAGCAGCGTGGCGGCAGCAGGAGGCCCCATTAGCTAAAGTGGTGCTTCAGGTTAAGAACAGTTTCAGGTTAAGAACGGACCTCCGGAACGAATTAAGTACTTAACCCGAGGTACCACTGTACTTAACCCAAAGTACCACTGTATATCAATCCCTCTCCACAGGGAGAACAGCTTGGTATGGGGAATAGGAATCTCCTAACAATTCTCATCACCAGGGCCGGCCCACCCATGAGGCGAGGTGAGGCGATTGCCTCAGGCAGCAGGATCCACAGGGGCAGCAGACCCCAAAGGAGATCTTTATTCCCCCACTCCCGTTCCTGATGTAGATTTTCTTTCACCCCTTCTTCCCTGGCTGGGAGCAGAGTGCCATTTTATGGTTCGCCTCAGGTGCCAAAATGTCTTAGACTGGCCCTGATCAGCACCTCTAGCAAACGACAGCTCCCAGAATTGTTTGGGGAAGCCATGACTGTTTAAAGTGGGATCATAGTGCCTTCTTTAAATGTATGGTTTGAATGTGGCCTTAGCCGTCGGTCAACTTCCAATAGCTTAAAACCAAAAACCACCATGACTGAAACTGGCCAAAACCAAGGCCAGGGTAGGTACTCCCTGACGACTCTAAATAATACTCACAAGTACTCAGCCCAAGGATAGGCCCTCCACACCTGTTTCCCAATGGAAGAAATCGCATTATCAGTGAAGTCTCTGGGGGAAATAATAAACATGGGGGAACGAAAATTAAACAGATACCCCTGGTGTGGAAAAATGGACTCTTGTGTGTCATGTTTATCTGGCAAACTGAAAGTCAAATTTCCAGTCGTACAGTGTTCCAAGCCTCCACTGTTTCCTGAACCTGGAAATCTCACATTTATGGGGGCAATGACCGAGAGGAGATGAACTCCACCATGCCCAGAAGAATTTCTCCTCTATGTTGATGGCTTCTAGGAAAGAAGGTCTTAGGAAGAGCTGGTGCAAATAGATCCAGACTCTTCTGTTAAAATGTGCATAGCAGAGGTTCATTTTTCAAACCCAGGGCCACATTCCCCTGAGTGGGACCTTCTGGGGGCCAGAGCTGGATCCGAGGCAAATTGAGTAGAGGAATGAATTCTCACGATAGGCTACATTCCAGCCAACACAAGTCAGAGATTTCTACACAACCCTCCAATTTCGTCCAGGCATTATGGTGGCTCCTGTACACACTCCAGCCAGGCGGAAGTACTCAAGGGGGAGAAGGGGTACAGAGCAGGCCCAGGAAGAGGTGCGACCCAGGAGGAGCCCCAGTTTGCCCACTGGACCTTAAGGTTCCCCAGCCCTGCTGAATATTTTCCCTAGGGTGACCTCTCTCCTCCATGAATGTCAGGGGAAGGCAAACTTCAGAGCTAGGTGCAAAGGACATTCAGCTAGACCAGGGGTCTGCAACCCGCGGCTCCGGAGCCGCATGTGGCTCTTTTACACCTTTGCTGTGGCTCCGGGGCGGATACTAGCGAGGGGAGGAGGCACATTGTGCGCCCCGACACTCCCCACTGTGGCGGGCGCTGTACTGGCTGTGACGTCGCATGGGGGCGGTGCGTGCGTTAGTCATGCACCGTCCCGACGTCACCTTCCCGCCTGCCCGCCACATTGTAAGGGGCACGTATGCTGGTCACTGCACTGAAAGGGGGCATGTATGCTGGTCACTGTCTTGAAGGGGAGTGAAGAACACACACACAAAAAAAGGTAACTTGTTAATTTAACATTTATTTCTATGAGGAGGAGTAATTCTGAGGGGTCAAACAAAGAAATAATAAAAAAGTGACAAAAAAGTTATTTTTATAATGATGATGACATTGGGCCCTCATTATTAATTATTATTTACATCAGGCACTGATTATGATTTATGGTACACTGGGGCCCTGATTAATTTTCTATGTCGCAATGGTTTTGCGGCTCCCAGTTTTTTTTCCTTCGGAAACGGGTCCAAGTGGCTCTTTTTGTCTTAAAGGTTGCAGACCCCTGAGCTAGACTCAAAAGCACATGGTGCCTTTCAGCAGCTGATTTAGTTGGGGATGTTTTTAGACCTGAAGCTCACAGTCCTTCCACACCCAAATCCATGCCTAGCTACCTACGGTTGCCATAAGTCCAGAATTTCCCGGACATGACCCATATTCAGCCCTCATAAACAGCGTCCAGGAAGAAATTGCCAACGTGTCCAGGAAAATCCAGATGTATGGCATCCCATGTCTTGACGAATTTCATGAAGAATAGCTCAAAAGCTCACCTTTGCCAAAGAAAAACACTCAACAACTTTTGTGTCCGTATTTCCCCTTTTTTGAAATAGCAGGCTAACTATGAGCGCGTGTCATTTTGCGGTCGCAATTACTAAAACAACCGAGAATAATCCCTGCCAATCTACTGCAAATAACCGAGAGAGAGGCATGACACATTTTTTCCTGCACTTCTGTACCGTTAGCTGCTGAAGGAGAGGCAGAGAGCTACACTGTCACATTTCTCCCCAGTTCAAAAGCAGAGGAGCCCTTCCAGGGGGAAAAATACAGTAACCATTTTAAGCAAGTATTGGGTGTGCTTCTTCATGCCAATTAACAGTGGTGCTGAACTCCCCAAATTATAGAGAGGACAGGCTGTAGTTTTCTACCACCTTAAGCCGGGTGGAGATACTTAGATGTTCCTGGAGCATGCACTCATTTTGTGTAGAAACCAGCCCTACCAAAACCAACATGAGAAACCCAGTCTTGTACACTGCTTGTCATGGCAGGCGGAGTCCAAACAGGGATGCCCTAGGCCTAGACACCTGCTTAGGAAGCATGTGCGATTGAATGACCCCTGGAGGAGGAAGGTGTGATGTGATAAACCCCATTTTTACTGATGTACTTTCTTTTCCTTGAGCCCCCTAGGGAAGGACTCAGAGGAGGAAGGATCAGAGCCAGGGGAGTGGGGGTGGGACATTGGAAGACAAGTCAGAGGATGAAAGGCGGCAAGGCAAAATGGTTGGATGCTGAACAAGCAACAGGCTTGAGTGAGAGAGAGGAACCAGAGGCAGAAGGCACTGCAGACGCAGGACAGGCAGCTGAGGAGACAGAGGCTGCAGCAGCTACACAGGAGCCTGCTGGTCCCTCTGTATTCAGCTCCCCTCCTCCCTTGTCTCCGAGGGCATGGAGGGCCTTGCATGTAGCTGAACAAAGAGCACAGGGAGTCCCTCTCCAGTAAGAGTTAAAGACTGCAGGGAAAACAGCTGAGGAGGCGATGTAAGGGGATGTGGGAGGCACAGATTATCAGCTCTGGCAACTGCTTTAATGGGGCCAGCCATGACCATAGGTTTCTCATTTGTATTCCGTTTCCTTGAATAAAGAATCAATGTTACTGCACGTCTCTGAGCTGCCCTGCAGTGAACCAATCCAGACAGGCCGCCCCCTTTGGTCGTTTGCCTTTGTTTACCTGGATGGAGATTCCCAAAGGTCACACCTATACTACAGGTCTTGGCAGATACACAACCAGCTCTCTACCTAGTCGTCCCTCAAGTTGCCTGGGAGTCAGAAGTCCCCTGCCCTCATCTCGCTCACCCCTAAGTCTTAAATAATAATAATAAAATTCTATTTATACCCCGCCCTTCCCAGTTTCAAAACCGGGCTCAGGGCGGCTAACAGCAAATATAAAACATTGATTAAAATGCAACTTAAAAACAGCATAAAATACAACATAAATGCAGCATCAATGTCAATAAAATTCAAAAATTCAGGGGTCATTTTTTTTGGGGGTGGGAACCCCAATCAGTAAACATCAAATGATCACCAGGGCTAAGTGGCCAAATTGGTCCTACTAGGGCCAGCAAGGAGACTAGGGAAGAGTTTAAATGTGGGGTCCCAGAAAGGTTTCTTCATAGAAAAGGAAAGGGAAAACGGAATCGAGGATCAGGCTAATACAAATTGAAGGCCAGGCGGAATAGCTCTGTCTTACAGGCCCTGCGGAAGGAGATCAAGTCCTGCAGGGCCCTGGTCTCGTGGGACAGAGTATTCCACCAGGTCGGAGGCATCACTGAAAAAGCCCTGGCTCTGGTAGAGGACAGTCTGGCTTCTTTAGGGCCCGGGACCTTTAAATAAAAAAACATTTTGGCCTCCAAGAGTTCTGGGAGCGGGGTGATCATCTCTCGGGTTCTCGAATACTTACAAGAAGAAAAAAACGTGAGCATGGCCAAAGGGCTTGGGGAGAGGCACGCGGTGGAGTCCCGGAGGGCTGCTGATCCGGCTACAGTTGAGGATCTCCAAGGTGCAACGGCATGGGGTTGGGCAAGGCTCTATGGCTAAGTCCACCCTCGTCAAGGACACCAGCAGTATCGCGAGGAAGAAGAAGAGATGGGCATTAGAGGAGGCAACGCGGCCCATACTACAGAGCGGATTCCAGGCCCCGCTCCCCTCTTGCTCATCTGACCCCAGCAAAGGATGATTTGGGAAATGGCGGCCAACACTGGTGGTGGCTCCATGCGGTTACCAAGCAACCACAGCCGCATGCCTCTCCATTACGGAGGCTGCACCGGCGAGGCTCTTGGAAGAGGCCACCGCATCACCACCCCATGTCTGTGTATTCCCTGATCTTTGACCCCTTCACAGTAAGCCTCTGTGTGCGAGTTCCAAGCATTCCGCTCGGTTGTGACATCGTTTCTGCGTTACTCCCGGCATCCTAGAATTCTCATAGCCATGGCAACAATGGAGGTCCAAATTCACAGCCAGTGCCTTGATGTTCTTGAGATGTTTGGTGCTTGATGTGATATCCCTAAATGTTGAATATGACACACAGTGATCTGGATGACAGGGTGATTTGATGTTGGATGGCCATGTCTTACAACTGAGGAGTCTGGCTAGATGGCCTTGCTGGTTAACCTCTTCCAGCTCTTGACAAAAGCCCAATCTCTTTATCCATGTAAAACACTGAAATATTTCACTGGAAATTAGTGAACAGTAGAACCAGGGGAAACACAAAGAATTTACATTAAAAAAAAACAACTGTTTACACAATGTCATTTACAACTGGGCTAGTATGGAAAGAAGGCTCATTTTGGGGGGGTGGGGGGTAAAGTATACATTCAAAGCAACATAATTAACACAAGACTAAAATATTATCGTAAATATTTCAAAATAAAACATTTCTAAGGAGGTCCACTACAGAATGCACATTTAACGCAGCCAAGTGAACCAAAATTTGTTTTATTGTAAACATTACTAAAGGAAACGCTGCGCTAAGAGACAGCAAAGATGGATGGATGGATATAGGAGCAAATTAAACTCCATTACACTGAGTCCAACCATTGGCCCATGTAGCACTGTAGTTCTTACTCTGACTGGCAACAGTTATCAGGCAATTCCTAATCTCAGGCTCGTATTTGCTATACAGTGGTACCTCAGGTTAAGTACTTAATTCGTTCCAGAGGTCTGTACTTAACCTGAAACTGTTCTTAACCTGAAGCACCACTTTAGCTAATGGGGCCTCCTGCTGCCGCCAGAGCACGATTTCTGTTCTCATCCTGAAGCAAAGTTCTTAACCTGAAGCACTATTTCTGGGTTAGCGGAGTCTGTAACCTGAAGCGTACGTAACCTGAAGCGAATGTAACCCGAGGTACCACTGTACTGAGGACAAATACTCACCTTTGAATGAAAGAAACATAACAGATCATTTTTTTCAGGAACCAATTTATTAGGGAAAAAAGAGACTAAATTGGTGAGGAGGGAATCACCCCACTTCGCTAAAAATAAATAGGCAATTATAGGCAATCGTATGATAGGCAGGTGTCAATTTATGGAAATCATCATCTGCAACCACGGCAAACAACAAAATGGGACTTCCAATAATGTCACAAGCTGCAGATGCGGCAGTTGCCCTTTCAAAGCAGAGAGGACTCAACAGGTGTAAAATATCCTCCTTTAAAGGCATTACTCTGTGGGCACCAGGTGCTATTTTCAATGCATGCTAAAATCAAGAGATCTCCTCTTCCTCTACAGGACTTAACTGTGACAGTGATAATTCAGTCACCTGGGAAGAGAAGGAAGCGTTTGTTATTCTGCACAATCTGGATCACTTACATTTCACAGTGGACCAGTGGTACCAAATAGTATGGGAAACAGCCTTACTAGAAAAATTAACCAATAAACTGACACAGGGACAAATAGAAGAAGCCGCCTTCACCCCAGTATGGCTCCCCTTTATCGCATACACAGCCCAACAAGACGACAACAAAAATCCACCAACAGCATACAAATCAATATGGCTAACCTGATCCAAAACACCCACCCACCCCACTCACACATGAAAACAAAGACCACCACAGCCAACCACAAAAGAACAGCCACACCCTAGGCCAGGGGTCTGCAACCCGCGGCTCCGGAGCCGCATGTGGCTCTTTTACACCTTTGCCGCGGCTCCAGGGCGGATACTAGCGAGGGGAGGAGGCGCATTGTGCGCCCCGACACTCCCCACTGTGGCGGGCGCTGTACTGGCTGTGACATCGCATGGGGGCGGTGCGTGCATTAGTCATGCACCGTCCGATGTCACCTTCCCGCCCGCTACATTGTAAGGGGCATGTACGCTGGTCACTGTTTTGAAGGGGAGTGAAGAACACACACACACAAAAAGGTAACTTGTTAATTTAACGTTTATTTCTATGAGGAGGAGTAATTCTGAGGGGTCAAACAAAGAAATAATAAAAAAGTGACAAAAAAGTTATTTTTATAATGACGAGTTTTGCGGCTCCCAGTTTTTTTTTCTTCGGAAACGGGTCCAAGTGGCTCTTTTTGTCTTAAAGGTTGCAGACCCCTGCCCTAGGCCAACCCCAACCTCTCTCACCACCAAAGGAACACAAGTGAACAGCAGAGAACCTGCACAATCAACGCTGACACCAAACCCTACATATAGTAAGTAAAATAGAAACATCGCCACCCGACTCCACTCCTCCCCATCTCCCCCCCCACCTCTTTCCTCCTTTTCTTCCTAATGTCTCGACAAATGAAACTGATTTGTAAAAATGTTACATGGAAAAAAAATACAAGAGAGAGAGACATTGCAAACACTTTTGTAAATCAAGAAAATATTTAATAAAAATACATTAAAACTTACATTTCACAAACTGGGGCTGTGTACACAGCATACATTGAAAGCACATTACTTCCCCTCAAGAACTATACACCCCTCATACAGCTACAATTGCTAGTACCCTTAATGAATTACTCTTCCCATTTTTTAAAAAAATATATTTTGGGAGGAACTCGTGTATTTTAAATGTATGCTGGGTACGCAGCCTGAAGCTGCTGAAACTGTATGTTCAATATCTGTGCCTGGTGCTGTACACCCAATGATCCTTCCCTCCCCACAGTGGGTGATGGGGGGGGGGCAGGCTTGCATGTGGGCCGAGCAATCAGGAATTGGTTTTTGAAATACGCCAGTCCCCTTTCCCTTGCTTTCATTCTGCTTTCACCCTGCCCCACATGCAACTAAAAAGGAGCTCGATCTGACAGGATCTGACAGGGCTGCAGAATCCCTAAAAAAATAAAATAAACAGAAATTGCTTTGATGGATTAGACGAGAAGAGTCTCCCCAGTTGAAAACCACTGTGAAACTGAGCATGATAGGGGATAAAAAGGTAAAGGGACCCCTGACCATTAGGTCCAGTTGCGGATGACTCTGGGGTTGCAGCGCTCATCTCGCTTTATTGGCCGAGGGAGCCGGGTCATGTGGCCGGCATGACTAAGCCGCTTCTGGCGAACCAGAGCAGCGCACGGAAACGGCGCTTACCTTCCCGCCGGAGCAGTACCTATTTATCTACTTGCACTTTGACGTGCTTTCGAACTGCTAGGTTGGCAGGAGCAGGGACCGGGCAACGGGAGCTCACCCCGTTACGGGGATTCGAACCGCCAACCTTCTGATCAGCAAGTCCTAGGCTCTGTGGTTTACTCTTCTGCAAAGCCAGCCATCTGGCTTCCTAAGCGAACCTGACAAGCAGTTCATCCTCAGCGGATTTTCTCAACTTTCTAACAACAGAGAAGCCATATTTTCTCTGCTCACTCTCTCCTATGAAGCTAAGGTGCCCAAAAACTGAGTTTAACAGATCAAAGCAATCTGACGCTGTACATTAGATAGTGTTCCAGATTACCTGGATGAGACCTTTGAGTTCCTCTTCTGTTAAAAGGTCAACGTGGTCTTCCTGGGGACAGCTGTACTCCACAGCTACCTTCCCATTCTCTGAAAACAGTCGAGCAAATGTGAACAAGATAAAACAAGGAAAAAGCTTTCTGTATTATTTCCTGACGTACTTGACATTTATTTAGGGTTTTTTTTTATACAGGGCCAGATTCAACTAGACCAGGCTTCCTCAACCTCAGCCCTCCATATGTTTTTGGCCTACAACTCCCATGATCCCTAGCTAGCAGGACCAGTGGTCAGGGATGATGGGAATTGTAGTCTCAAAAACATCTGGAGGGCCGTGGTTGAGGAAGCCTGAACTGGACAGACCCACTAGCAGAAGCCTGTGAGAGGACTTCTGCTAGCCCAACAGAGCTTCCCCTCGTCTTCCAGCCCACTCCCTGAAATTGGCTCCGGGGGGTGGTGGAACCCCCCAGAACCACACACTGGAGAGAGGAGCTCATTCCATCAGGCAAACAGAAATACTTGCCTCCTTAGTGCTATGCTGAATTCCTCCTGTAGGATTAACATAGGATTTCAGAATTACCGTATTTTTCGCTCCATAGGACGCACCGGACCATAGGAGGGGGAGAACAGGGGGGGAAATTTTTTTCTTGTTCTCCCCCTCTAAAACAAGATGCGTTCAAGGTACATTCACCCGAGCTTGTGGGGCTGGCGGTGGGGGGAAGTGCTGCTTTCCCACACCGCCAGCCTCAAAGATCCCTGAAGCCTTTGGAGCGCAGCGCCCGCTGCCCTGGAGAGGCTGTGCGCGCAGCCACCAAGCTAGAACAGCGAGACAGAGCGCTCCGCAGTGCTCCGTCTCCCTATTCTGGCTTTGGGCTTAGCGGCGCAGCCTGCATTCGCTCTATAGGACGCACATACATTTCCCCATTAATTTTTGGAGGGGAAAAGGTGCGTCCTATAGAACGAAAAATACGGTAAAAGTATGATTTGATATTTCATAGAGACATCATATTGTAGAGCAGGAAGGGGCTCTGGGGGCCATTTAACCCAACCCCCTGCAATGCAGGAATCTCAGGTAGATCAATAATAATAATAATAATAATAATAATAATAATAATAATAATAATAATAATTTATTTATATCCCGCCCTCCCCAGCCGAAGCTGGGCTCAGAGCGGCTAACAACAATAAAAGTAACACAACGTTCTAAAATCAAATCATTCTAAAATCAATTCAAAATCAAATTAATGGCAACCATTGGGCTAGAGTTCTGTGAGGATTACCAAAGGAGGGGGTCAGACTGTGCCTTGGCCAAAGGCCTGGTGGAACAGCTCTGTCTTGCAGGTCCTGCGGGAAGATGTCAAGTCCCGCAGGGCCCTAGTCTCTTGTGACAGAGCGTCCTACCAGATTGGGTGGACAGTTGCCCCCCCCAAACCTCTGCTTATAAACCTCCAAGGAAGGAGCCCACAATCTCCCAAGGGAGTCCATTTCTAGGGAGACAAATGGGTGCGCAAGGAAAGAGCAAACAGAATGTACATATGAAAAAATAAACAAAGATAAAGAGACTTGCCTAGAACTATAAGGAGAATCTTCTGAAATGCATCTGAGAGGGCTCGATGCACGGCAAGCTTCTGGATGTTGTTCGCGGCCAGGAGAAACTCTGAAAGACAGAAGCCAGCAGAAGACCAGATTGTTTCACGATACATCTGCCTGCCAGCCAGCTGCTGTCAGCCTCTGAACTAATCAATGCTTTAAGCCGTAGCAGTCTGAATGTCCTTATAATTTTGGACCTGAAACACTAATACACTTTAATATTATTCCAGATGTCTGTGATATCAAAGAAAATAATTAAATCCATAATATTACAAAAGGGAGGCCGGTGGCGCTGTGGGCTAAACCACGGAACCTAGGACATGCCGATCGGAAGGTCGGCGGTTTGAATCCCCGCGACGGGGTGAGCTCCTGTTGCTCGGTCCCTGCTCCTGCCAACCTAGCAGTTCGAAAGCATAAAGTGCAAGTAGATAAATAGGTACTGCTCCAGCGGGAAGGTAAACAGCGTTTCCCTGCGCTGCTCTGGTTTGCCAGAAGCGGCTTAGTCATGCTGGCCACATGACCCAGAAGCTGTACGCCAGCTGCCTCAGCCAGTAAAGTGAGATGAGTGCCGCAACCCCAGAGTCAGCCGCGACTGGACCTAATGGTCAGGGGTCCCTTTACCTTTAATATTATAAAGGAGTATCTTTAATCATTAACAAAACGCACAATGAAACTCCAGATGGTCATTATAGTTATAATATAAATATAAGGATATTTTTTATACGTTCCTACTAAAAAGAAAGGAGGGGAGGGAGAAAACTCTGACTACACATTTCCAGATTTGACTAGATATTTGTCATAATAAGGAATGTCCACAATTTCTTGCATAATTTGACTTCCCAAAATATTAATACATTGCAAACTCTTAGGTCTCCGTTGGTTCTAAGCAACGTCTTAGTATAAGCAATGAATTTCTGCCATCGTGTCCAAAAGGTATCTTGTCTCTGTCTTCTTTCTCTCGAGATCTTAAAAAAGAAGTCATTTTTGCCACAATTGCAAAATCCTGTACCTTTGCAGTGATTTTTTGGTTTGCCCTGTGATTTCTTATGTACTTTACAAACCAAAAATCTGAACACCACAAAACAGTCCAGTGAAATCTTGTCTCCACTGCTGTCTTTTGTGCTGCAGAGTGCAGGAAAGAGACTACGGGTTAGTTGCCGCCTTTCAGCCAAACCCATTGTCCAGGATCCTGGTTCTTCAGGCTCTAACAATAACCCTCTTCCTGACCAATGTTCTTAAAAGGTAAAGGGACCCCTGACCATTAGGTCCAGTCGTGACCGACTCTGGGGTTGCGGTGCTCATCTCGCTTTACTAGCCAAGGGAGCCGGCGTACAGCTTCTGGGTCATGTGGCCAGCATGACTAAGCCGCTTCTGGCGAACCAGAGCAGCGCACGGAAACGCCGTTTACCTTCCCGCCGGAGCGGTACCTATTTATCTACTTGCACTTTGACGTGCTTTCGAACTGCTATGTGGGCAGGAGCAGGGACCGAGCAACAGGAGCTCACCCCGTCGCGGGGATTCGAACCGCCGACCTTCCAATCGGCAAGTCCTAGGCTCTGTGGTTTAACCCACAGCGCCACCCTTATCAATGTTCTTACTGACCACATAATTAATAACAACAACACTTTTATACTTCTTGTTTCATTCTGTCTTCCCACCCTGCCCCATATTACCTTGGCTGGGATCTACATTAAGCTCAGCCAGACCAATCCCTCTGGTGCGGATCCCATATCGGGGGAAGGTTAATTCTTGGATACACAGATATTTGGCATTCCTGCTCCTGGGCGATGTCCTCACTTCTTCCACGTCATTCTCCTCGTCTTCAAAACCAGATATGTTCTGGAGCTGCTCCCAACAGAAACTGTGTTAGCAAAGGTCCAGCTGCTTTTAGCTACCCCAAAAGTTGCTCCCCTGTCCCTTCATAATTCCAGGGAATCTTTCTGCATGCCAGGACTCAAAAAATGCAGTTGCCAGGTCGCCACCAGCAACCAGTAGTATTTTTATGGCAACCACAAAATAAGTTATTTCTCTTCCAAGTCCTCTGGCACAATCAGAGTTCCAGTTTATCTTCTTCTTTTTACATAATGCTTTCACAGTGGTACCTCTGGCTGCGAACAGGATCCATTCCAGAGGCCTGTTCGCAACATGAAAAGAGCGCAACCTGCAGTAGTGCGTCTGCGCACATGCGAGTTGCGATTCGGCGCTTCTGCACATGACATCATTTTACGCTTCTGCACATGTGCGAGCGGCGAAACCCAAAAGTAACCCTTTCTGGTAATTCCGGGTTGCCGCAGGACGTAACCTGAAAGAACGTAACATGAAGCAAAAGTAACATGAGGTATGACTGTATCTATTTTTCACAGTATCTCCCTCTCTTCTTGACCAAGGTTTGGGGTGGTGGTCAAAAGCAGTGAAGGTAATTGGTAGGGTGGCCCCCATCATCCTCTAGGGCCCAGAGGAAGGGGAGAGTTGTTCTCACAAGTTGACACTGAGTTTTTGAGACTTTCACAAGTCGAGAGAGATTTTCACTGCACCTGAACATCTCTCCCAGCTCACTGCAAAATGAGAGGTTGACCTCTCAGCACTCCACCCCCAACATGCTAGAAGACCCAGGAGAGGGGAGCAATTAGCAACTGGTGACAACATCAAAAATGGCTGGCTACTAAGAGCAGCCGAGATTTGTGGACCCCTAAAAGCAATGCTTGAAGTGGAAGAATTCGAGGTGGTGAGACGAGACTGTTTACGTCTCCCTGAAAAAAAGAGAGGGAGGACTGGTCTGCTTGAAAATTGGAACGGAAGCATCATTCTCAACTTTAAAATGCCAGGCTTTTGCTTTTTAATTACGATCATATGGTATGATGATACCCTAGCCTGTTGTGATCCTCATCTTTTTGGGGCTGGGTAAGATTTGTCCCTATTTATACTATTGCAAAATGAGAATTTTTAGTAAAAATTTTTTTGTTGTTTTAACCTTTTGTACCTGTATGCTTTTTAAAAAAAAAGTAAGCCATTTTGAGTGATGAATACATGTAATAATAATAATAATAATAATAATAATAATAATAATAATAATAGTGCCAACCCACCCCATCCCACTTCGAGCACGTCCTATAAAGCTTACAATGGACAGCCATTTTTTAAAAATAAGATATACAGCGGTACCTCGGGTTAAGTACTTAATTCGTTCTGGAGGTCCGTTCTTAACCTGAAACTGTTCTTAACCTGAAGCACCACTTTAACTAATGGGGCCTCCTGCTGCCGCTGCACAATTTCTGTTCTCATCCAGAAGCAAAGTTCTTAACCTGAAGCACTATTTTTGGGTTAGCGGAGTCTGTAACCTGAAGCGTATGTAAACTGAAGCGTATGTAACCCGAGGTACCACTGTAATTTGTTCACCGCCTCTCATGATGTCAGGGACTGGGTAGAAGAGGAATGGTGGAGACCACCACCCCAGCCTGATTTATTTTTCAGAGAAGAAGACAGTTTGGAATTACAACAGGGGGTTGAGGGAGATCACAGCTCAGAGGTAGATGAGGGGGAAAGCTGGGAAATAATGGGAGAGGAGGGGGAGGAAGTAGCAGCAGCACCAGAGCAGTGACAGCTGACGGACACAGTGTCTTCAGAAAGCATTCCAGACACACACACCCTCTCCCAGAACCTGGCGAGCATTGAAAGTAGAAGAGCAAAGAGCTCAAAGGCAGATGGCACTTTTCAGCACCCGTAGCTATGACACATGAGAGAGAGGGGGTGGAGACTTACTCGGGGCAATGCCATTATTCCAAGAGACTGCATTTCCAAGCCTCTCTCTATGAATATTGATTAAAAAATAGTTGGTAAGAACTCTTCCTTGTCTTATCCGTTTCTGGCAACCTGCCGTGGGGCTTGCATCGTCTGCCGCCTGACACATAGGTAGCAAACCCCCACGTGACTGTTTATATAAGCGGCCGACGACTGTCAGACTTGGTCTATTAGTTTTTCTAGAGAAGTGGTGGCCAAACTTGGCCCTCCAGCTGTTTTGGGACTACAATCCCCATCATCCCTGACCAATGGTCCTATTAGCTAGGGATGATGGAAGTTGTAGTCCCAAAACAGCTGGAGGGCCAAGTTTGGCCACCACTGCCTTGAAGCAGGCTTCCTCAAACTCAGTCCTCCAGATGTTTTGGCCCTACAACTCCCATGATCCCTAGCTAGCAGGACCAGTGGTCAAGGATGATGGGAATTGTAGTCTCAAAACATCTGGAGGGCCGAGTTTGAGGACGCCTGCCTTAGAGGGAAGCCGTGACACTTAGCAGACTTAGCATCTCATATGAAAGTGGGAATGAATACAAGAAACCTAAGTGCAAACAGCAGACCATCCTTACCGTGATGATACGACTGGACCAGCTGTTGAAACCAAGGAAGTGATTGGCTAATTCCCGGCATCTGTAGCTGCTCAGACCCAAGCCTTGCTGTGAAAAGGGCCGCTGTCTGGTACAGAGGCAAACCTGGGCATGGAAGGGTTGGGGGAAGAAAAAGAAGTCCCAGGTGATAACAACCCACAATCAGCATCATCTTTTCTTCCACAGGTGAAGAAGACAAGAAGCAATGGCATTTCAGCTATTTGCATCAAGAGCCGTTTCAGAACATTCTCCCATTCAGTTTGAGTTTTTTTAACACAAAGCAAAGCCTTACAATGGTTTCACAATCTTACCATTTTATTTGCATTAAGAAAAGAAGCTGTTGCCACCCCACCCATCAATTTGAAGAGTCGCAGGAGGAGGAGGGAACTGCTTCCTGGCCTTGGGATCTTTAGCAGTATGACATGGAAGCGGGAAGGTCTAAGGGGTTACCCTAGGAGGGCAGTAGTGAGGGAAGAGTGGGAGGAGGGGATTGGCAGGAGAACCAAGCAGTGGGTGGCACTGTGGTCTAAACCACTGAGCCTCTTGGGGTTGCCAACCAGAAGGTCGGTGGTTTGAATCCCCATGACGGGGTGAGCTCCCATTGCTCTGTCCCAGTTCCTGCCAACCTAGCAGTTCGAAAGCACACCAGTGCAAGTAGATAAATAGGTACCACTGTGGCGGGAAGGTAAACAGCGTTTCCGTGCACTCTGATTTCCATCACGGTGTTCTGTTGCGCCAGAAGCGGTTTAGCCATGCTGGCGACATGTCCCAGAAAGCTGTCTGTGGACAAATACTGGCTCCCTCAGCCTGAAAGCAAGATGAGCGTCGCAACCCCATAGTTGCCTTTGACTGGACTTAACCATCCAGGGGTCCTTTACTTTACTTTTTTTAAGAAAATGTTTCTATTAGGAGAGTTCGCACTAAAATACCACTGCTAATTTTCACAAAGACTGAATTTGCAAACTGATGAGAAAATGTGGAGAACTGTACTTAAGAATGGGGAAAAAATGAGAAACTGCAAGAACCCAAAATGGACAGTACCTGCTATAATGTCTGAAATGGGGGGTGCTGAGCGCTATTGATTTACAGTCAAACTATACATGATGTGAAGGCTCTATGATTGAAACGTGCAACATGTTGGGTGTTTTTTTTTGTAAAATAAAAAGCAGCTGTGTGAGTCCCCACTTGAACTGGGATGGGGGCACAGGGCCAAAGTGTTATGTGGCAGTTGAGACTGGAGGAAATTCAAGGACTATTTGAATAAATATTGTACAGTAATATAAAAAATTAGAAATTACTTGAAAGAAACAAATAGGCCTAGGATTAAATTAAGTTATAATTAAATAAATGGGATTTAGAATGCTAAGAAAAGTGAATAAGATGGACTATAATTGGAAATTGTTTTAGTTTGATAATGATATTGGAAAGCTGTTACTTTTAATTACAAGGAAACTCAGAAGGGAGGGATTTGAGGAAGTCAACCAAGATGTTTAAAAGGTTGGATTTGTGAAGAATTAAGTTTGTTGTTATTGTTTATCTGTTTATTGTCCCCCCCTTTTTTCTTTCTTCTTTTTCTGTTTCTGAAGCCTTATTTACCTAGGGATCCATCAGCCACGCCATCCCCGGACCTTGGAGGGAACAAAAGTACCAGGAAAGCAAAATCTTCTTTGGAGAAAAAGTTTATTGAAATCTGAGCACAGAGTCAAGGTCTGTACTCAGAGACAGCCTGCTGGTTAGTTCCTAGAAATACACTGGCTGTAAAGCAAGACACTTCAGCAGACTTTCTTATACCCCCAGACTTCCCCAATCGGCTAGCAAATATTGCTTGCTTAACACATTTTATTGCTTGCTAAACATTCCTGTCTTTCTGCTAAGCCAAGCACTCCCTCCCACCTCCTTGTACACGTGTCTTCTTTTGCTAGCTAAGCATTCCCTTCGTATCTCTTCTTATTCTTGCATTACTAAGCAGAAGTAAAGTAGGAAACATCTTGCTAGTGGTTTTTTCGGTTAACAGCAGTTTCTGGCTAGGCAGGAAGCGACCTTCTGACCTGTAGCTAGCATCAGCAGTTTCAAGTAGCTGGTTAGGCAGAAAACGACCTCCTGACCTGTCTGATTTAGACTTTTGCAAGCAACTGCAATTTTGGGCTGTTTTGACCATCCTAGCAGAGTGCAGGAATTTACTATGTGTAGATAATATTTGAGAGCAACAGAATAAAATATTGAGAGAAACCTTTCCCATCTCCCTTTACTCCGTCCTCTTCTTTTGAACAATCTATTACTTAGATTTGTTCTGGGGTAGGGGTCTATATTCTCTCATTACAGCAATCACGCGAGGTCCCATCATGCGAGACATCATCTTTCCCATCATATTCTGCAAGCATTGCATCAAGCAGGGAATACAAAAGCAGAAAAGCAATAGAAGCATTATTGGGCCTATCACCATAGTAAATATCCTCCCCATCCATCCACCTGGGAAGATGCTATCCAACCAAGACATATCCCAGCCCTCCCAAGTTTGTACAGGGACATGTGCCACCTTTTCAATGCTAGCCGCCAGATCACGGATAGCCTCGCCATGGACTGAAATGTTGAAACAACATGCTCCATTTCAGCCATTTGTAACCACCTATTGTAGGGGTTATGGGCACCCCACTCAGTCATCAAACGGGAAATGTCGGCAAGGGAGGTCAGGGGACTTTTTCCTGCCTGTGCCAATACACATGTGGGCTCTCCAACTAAAAAGAAAAGGAGAATCATCAAAGGTATAGATGGATTACGTTTCTTCCCACAAATACGGTACCGTTCATGCCAACAAAAATACAGGAGCATCCAAACAAGCAGGCCGGTACATATCACTCCTACCCACCATCCCCAATATCTCCATGGTTCCTCCCACCAATATTCAGTCATGGTGGGTATCGTGTCAGTCACTCAAGGGTATGTGTGTAACTACCTCTAAGGCCCACTGGGTGTATGGTACTTCGATGAGTGGGAGAAAGAGAAGCACCTCCTGGAGGGGGGTTTGGTGAGAAATAAAAAGCAACACACCCACAAGAATAGACTGCTGCTAAAACTCTAGCCTGGTGAGGAGTCAAATGCCCAATGGGGTGGTCCTCTTCCCAAATTATTGTAAGTCTCGCTCTGTCCCTATATTGTGGTAGGATATTCTCAGGTGGGTGAGTTCGTAGAACAGGTACGTTGGGAGCGCTGCCCGCGGGCGCCCCTCCCATCCAATTCTCCAGCTGTGCATAGAGATATCAGCTCCCGGTGTGATATCAGCAGAGCGGTCGTCAGCGGAGGGTCTGGAGATGGTCAGCCGAAGGGGTTAATCAGGATTTAACTGCACAGTCCAATCTGTAGTGGTCACTCTGGTGTGGTGGACCCAAGGGGTGATGCCGGCGAATTTCACGGCGGTGGGTGTGGAGAGCAGGACGGTATAAGGTTCCAGCATGGTTGTAGCTGCGTCCGTGCCCAATCGTTTACCCACACTTCATCACCTGGCTCGAACTGATGCAGCCAACACACAGGGGTTGCGAGCCTGGGTCCACCTGTCGAGACAAAAGAAAACTTGGGAGAGTGACTGTACATAGTTATTCAATTGCACATCTTGGCTAGCATATGGAGTTAACATTCTAACATATGGAACTGGTCTTCCAAACAGAATTTCAAAAGGTGACAGGTGGGTTCGCTTTGACGGGAGACTGCGGACCCTGAGTAATGCCAGAGGTAACATTGTCACCCAATTAGACCCAATTTCCTGTGTCAGCTTGGATAGCTGATTCTTTAGAGTCCTGTTCATTCTCTCTACTTTTCCAGAACTCTGGGGTCTATAAGCAGTATGCAGCTTCCAGTTGATCTGGAGCGCTTTTGCCAGTCCCTGTAGGACCGCATGAACAAATGCTGGTCCATTGTCAGATCCTATGGACCTTGGCAATCCATAGCGAGGGATGATTTCCCTAAGCAGGCACCTGGTTACTTCAAATGCCTTTTCAGTCTTTGTTGGCCATGCTTCGGCCCATCCGGTGTAGGTGCACACTGCCACCAGCAGGTAGCGGTGTAGTCCATAACGGGGTAATTCAGTAAAGTCCACGACAAGATCTTCCATAGGTGCAGTTCCACTGTGCTGAATCCCTGGGGGAGCCAGTGGTCTGGCTCTGGGATTATTCTTTTGACACAGCAGGCATTTCCTGGAAATCTGGGCTGCCAGTTGGTAGAGGTGGGCTATATAGAAGCACTTCTCCAGCTGCTTGGTTGTAGCATCTGGCCCTATGTGGGTTGAATCATGGTATCTCTGAGTAATCTGCCGAGAAAGGACTCTGGAATCCATATCCTGTCATCAGGGGTAAGGTACCATCCTTCTTTGGACAATGTCAGCTCCTGAGCGTCTGCAGTGTCCTTTTCCTGCTTGGTATAAACTGGCTTGTCAGTGGTGCTTAAGATCTCTTCTGGGACCAGTGCTCCAATAACCAAGGCGGGGGCCAGTTCCCGGGCTGCTTCTTTGGCTACTCTGTCTGCCAATCGATTTCCTCTGGCCACTTCTCCTGGTCCAGTCTTGTGTCCATAACAATGGATAACTGCCACTGCCTCGGGCTCCCATACAGCATCCAGAAGGTTCAACAAGGCTTGTGGGTGGGCCACCTGGCTTCCTCTGGAGGTAAGCAAACCTCTTTCTTTCCATAAGGCTCCATGGGCATGTAAAGTCAGGAATGCATACTTAGAGTCTGTATAAATGTTTATCTTCTGTCCCTTTGCCAGGCTCAGGGCTCTGGTAAGCGCAGTTAGCTCTGCCAGCTGGGCCGATGTTCCAGGCGGGAGTGACTTTGCTTCGATCACCTGGTCTTCCAGGGCTACCACTGCATAGCCTGCTTTCCGGTGTCCAACCTCAATGAAGCTGCTTAGGGGTCTGCTTCATCTTTAAGGTCAGGTCTGCTAGAGTACACCTCATCCATTACTTCAATGCAGTCATGCGTGGGCTCCTCACCTACTCCTACCGGTAGCTGGGTTGAGGGCTGTGGTAACCTGGAACTTCAAACGTGGGTGCAACAATAACATCTGACACTTCCTCATCTTCGCTTGGGAGAGGAAATAGGTACCCTTCATGTCAAGCAGTGCTGGGACTGCATGCGGAGTCACACAAACAGTGTCTTGGCCAAAAGTAAATTTGTCTGCTTTGTTCAGCAGGGTAGCTACTGCCACAACTGCTCTCATGCATGGCGGTAAACCTTGTTCTGTAGGCGTCAGGCGCTCAGATAGGTATGCCACGGGCTGCTGCCAGCTTCCCAATTTTTGGCATAGCACTCCCTTTGCTGTTCCCTGGTCTTCATCCACAAACAGGGAGAAAGGCTTCTCAGGATTTGGGATGCCCAGCGCTGGTGCTTGCTGCAATGCCTTTTTCAGATCCTTGAAGGCATGCTGTTGCTCTTTCCTAAGCAGCCTTGCCCTCCTCTTCTTCTCCTAACGGTGGACTTCCCGTCTTCAGGGCCATCAACTTCTCTGCCTGGTACTTCTCCTTTTTTCTTCTGGGTCTCTTTTTCTCTCTGATTATAAGTGGTTTGAGCCAGTTCTAACATCCACTCAAGGGTGTGGCCCATAAAAACCTTCATTTTTCTTGGTGGATATCGGGCGCTGCCTGGGCTACAAAGGCAGTTTTTATGATAGGGGCATTGGCAGCCTCATCTGGGTCCACAGGGATATACTGGCGGTAGGCTTCCTTCAGCCTCTTTAAGTAGGCTCCAGGGGCCTCCTCTGTCCCTTGTACTATTTCTCTGGCCTTCACAAAGTTGGTGGGTTTTCTGGCTGCCCTCCTCATGCCATTTAAGACATTCTGGCGATAAGTGGTGAGGGTATTTTGCCCTTCAATGGTCTGATAATCCCAATTCGGTGTAGTTTCAGGATATCCTGTTGCAACAGCTTGATCTCCTGCCCCCTGCGCTCTCATGTGTGCTCGGGCTTCAGCATGAAATTGCCTAGCCTCTTCTGTAGTTAGCAGGGCATCCATCAAATATTACACATCATAAAAAGTGGGGTTGTATGTTTTAAAAATTCCCTCAAACAGCTTAATTATTTTGGCAGGGTTTTCTTCAAATGAAGGGTTTTGGTTCTTCCAATTACAAACATCTGCACTAAAGAAGGGGACATGTTGAACTGTATGAGTTCTATTGGGCACCACCCCATTAGGTCCCGCGGGGGTCGGAGGGTCATACACTCTATGGAGAGGCATCACTCTGGCCGCGCCCTTCTCCTGTGCTTTATGTGCCCTATGGAGGGTCACTCTTTTCACTGCCTTTCCCCACTTTTTCTGCCACTTTCTTCTCTGTTCCCCTATACATCCCGCTGTTTTTAACATATGGGGACTGACGTCCACTTCTCATAAAGTTCCACATACTTTTTCAAACATTCTGCCTGTTCCTCTGTTCATATCTTTCCATCACTTGTCAACTTAATCAATCTTCCTACAAATGCCTCATCCTCATCATCCTCTTCTCGTTCCTCCCTTTCTCCATCTTCGCCCAGGTCTTAACAATGCATTGTCCACGGGATTGGGGGCTGGGCCATCTGCTCCCTGTGGCGGGGGTGGTGCCAGGGCTGTTGCCAGGGCATAAGGTGGTGGGGGCATTAAAACTTTATCTTCTTCCCTCTCTGAATCCTGGAGGACTGGGGGGTTGTCCTCCTGTCTTCCTGACTGAGCAGATACGGCTGCCTGAGACTTTTTGCAGCATGACTTCAGCGGGGGGGGGGGGGGGGTTCTTTTCCACATTGGTCTTCCATGTGGAAATGTGGGGGATTTGATCAGGGTGGACATTCAAAATGTTCTGATATAATGGATTAATGAGTTGCAAATCAAGGGTCCTGATGGACGGCCAATTTGTTCTTTTGGGTGGGCCAATCTAATTCACAATGTCCTCATCTTCCCCTCTCATCAGCTTGAATCCCCAAAAGCATTTCAAAGGGGTACTTCTACTTTGGCCAGAACCCATTTCTTCCAGATCCTTCGCTACTATTCACAGTAAAAATTCTCTCACACTTCACACACAACAGACCTACAATTGCTCGGCCAAGGGGACACTAAGCCCTGGCCCACACTTGACAATTCAGCCACTGGAGTATCTTGACATGCAACATACAACATACAAAACACACCAATATAATTTCAACATGTAACACACTAAACACACCAAAATAACTTCAGCATGCAATACACAAGACACACCAAAATAATTTCAGCATGCAATACTCAAAACACACCAAAAAAATCACAATATATATATATCCCTCCCTCTTCTGTTCCAAATTTTTGCTGGTGGCACTCTCCTGCACAACCAGTCCCCTTTTTACCAAACCTTACTGGTGGCATAACACTGCCACGCCCTTTTTTTCCCTTCCTGGTGGCCCTCTGCACAACCAGGTGAGGCTTGATCAGACCTCGCCCCCCTTTTCCTTGGGGGCCCACGCCCTTTCCCTTGGGCTTACCGTTTTCCGCTGCGGACCTGTCCCCTTGGCGCCGTCCTCTTTGTTTTTCTCCCTCAACAAGATGTCTCCACTGCAGGACAGTGTGGCCGGCTTCCCCCACGAAACAGGCGGGGTGCGCGCTGAAGCCTGCAAACGCTGCTGAGCTGTTCACCTTGGTTGAGCCTGGCCCTCTGGTCCGTATTGGGGAGAGGGCTGATCCCGGCACGAGCCCCCAAAGAAATGAAGCCTTATTTACCTAGGGATCCATCAGCCACGCCATCCCCGGACCTTGGAGGGAACAAAAGTACCAGGAAAGCAAAATCTTCTTTGGAGAAAAAGTTTATTGAAATCTGAGCACAGAGTCAAGGTCTGTACTCAGAGACAGCCTGCTGGTTAGTTCCTAGAAATACACTGGCTGTAAAGCAAGACACTTCAGCAGACTTTCTTATACCCCCAGACTTCCCCAATCGGCTAGCAAATATTGCTTGCTTAACACATTTTATTGCTTGCTAAACATTCCTGTCTTTCTGCTAAGCCAAGCACTCCCTCCCACCTCCTTGTACACGTGTCTTCTTTTGCTAGCTAAGCATTCCCTTCGTATCTCTTCTTATTCTTGCATTACTAAGCAGAAGTAAAGTAGGAAACATCTTGCTAGTGGTTTTTTCGGTTAACAGCAGTTTCTGGCTAGGCAGGAAGCGACCTTCTGACCTGTAGCTAGCATCAGCAGTTTCAAGTAGCTGGTTAGGCAGAAAACGACCTCCTGACCTGTCTGATTTAGACTTTTGCAAGCAACTGCAATTTTGGGCTGTTTTGACCATCCTAGCAGAGTGCAGGAATTTACTATGTGTAGATAATATTTGAGAGCAACAGAATAAAATATTGAGAGAAACCTTTCCCATCTCCCTTTATTTCTGTGTATCATTTTGCTTTGTGGTTTGTGTTATCACTGTGGAAAATCTAATAACACTTTGTTGTTGTTGTTTTAATAAAAATTTTATATGGCAGTTGGAGAAGCTTTGTGGCTGTTTTTGGTAACATAAGAAATTGGTAAAATTTCAGAAATTCCAGTCATGGCACCTTCTACATGCTGCTTCTAACCCCAGGGGAAAACTACCTCGTTGCATTAGAATTTACTCATAAGCGCACACAGACTATTCTGTAACATACACCTGTAACATAGACACAGTCTTAAGATTCTATGTTGGTAAGATACCTTCAAAGGGGATTTCTGAAACAGGGGCCGCTGGTTACAAGCACATTGAGCCTTGCTGGCGTCTCTCGCAGAGTAGAACTTCACAAGGGCATAATAGCCAGGCCCAGCGACTGGAGCATTTTGGTGAACCCTCACGGAATAGAGCGGCCCAAATGCAGAGAAGGTTAAATATAGAGCATGCTGGAAGCGAAGAAAAAAAAAAATCCATTGGAAAAAGCAAATCTACTAGCATAGCCAACTGCACGAGGCCTCTGCAGCGTAAGATTCTGGGTGCTATGGCAGAGTAAAAGGTAGATCCATGGGGCACAACCTACCAGAACATCTCCTGAGAAAGCTCCATTGAAAATAACAGGGGCTGTGCCCATATAACATGCTACAATCCTTTGTCTCGGTTCAGTCCTCAGGTGATAGCATTCAACCTCTTGATATTTTGTCCAATTCAAGATGCTGCTTTTGACCTTTATAGTCATAGCTGTCAACTTTTCCCTTTTTTTTTAAGGGAAATTCTCTTATTCTGAATATGATTCCTCGCAAGAAAAGGGAAAAGTTGACAGCTATGTTTATAGTCTTTCACAGCTTGGGATGGGGCACCCTAAAGACCACTTTCTCCCCTATCAACTTGCCCAGGCACTAAGATTTCCCACAGCAGCTCCTCTCAGAGCACCAACAGCTGAGACTTTATTGTGAAGATGCTTCCTTAAGGCACCCCCCTTTTTATCAAGCATCAGGCTAATCCATTTTTTAATCCTTGGGGCATTTTTAATGCTATGTACTGAGAAACAGCATTAAGAGGGCGGTTGTTTTCCCTTTATTGTTTTAATTGCTTATTTCAGTTGTGTGTTGTGCTAATGGTTCATAACCTTTAACTGGCTTATTGCGCATTTTATCATTGTTTTGATTCCTAAACTGCATCGTATATCGTCCTAGGATAAATATCTATAAAATGCTGGAATAAGCAAAGGTGTTTCTGACCCGTTTTACAAAGCCAGGAACCGGTCGTTACTCCAAAGCGCGAAGACCGATTCAAAAGCTGCTTCCAATCAGGGACAAGGAATCAGCGGGCCTCCTGATCTTATTGGACTACAACTTCCGCCAGCCGCAGCCAGCACAGCCGGTAGTCAGGGATGATGGGAGTTGTAGTCCAACAACAGTGCGCCAACGGCGAAAGGTCCCCGCGGGCTCCCCAGCCCCGCTCGAAGAGTTCCGGGCCAGGCTGAGGCTAACCAGTCCCGCGTCTGCTGCCCATCCCGACGTTCGGCAGTACACGGATCTAACGGAGGCGGGACAGGAGCGACAGCTCCTCCCGCGAGCCCTTTCAAATGCAGTTCCTCCAAACGATTCAAAGAAATTTGTGTGCTAGGTCCCCGGCAGCATAAACGCTATTTTTTCATTTCATTTTTTTTTAAGCAGAGCCAAAGCGAGGGCAGTTCTTAGACCCGGGCAAGCGGACACAGTGCGTCCCGACACGCGTTCGCGAGCAGCCCCGAACGTCTGAAGAGGTCTGCAAAGAAACCCTCTCTCGCCCCTGAAAGCATGCATGCATGTCGGGCGCCGAAGGTTCCCCACCCGAATACCTGAATAACCCACCCAAATACAGGGCAAATCCAGGGAAATAGAAAACTATTGCTGCCTTGCAGTGGGTTGGACTAGATGACCCTCGGGGTTCCCCTCTACAATTCTGCGATCTTGCCTCTGACGCGTCTGTCTCCAATCCCAAAACGAGCAGGGTCCGTCCGTTTCCATCCGGGACGCGGAACTCCACTATTTCTGCCATGGATCAGCTGCAGAGCATGAAGCGGATTTGCAGCCAAAAAAAAAACAAAAGCACCACTCCCTCCTGGGGGCGGCCCTCTAGTCCACGTGTTTGCAGACGGAGGGCTCCGGTGACTTCCCGGGACTCCCTCTGCCCTCGCCCCCTGCGTCGAAGTTCAACACCAAACCTCATCTCTGGAGCACAAAAAAGCCTCCAGTAAATTAAGGCTGTGATAGCAGCCACGAAATTAAAATCGGAAGAAATGTCAATCCGAAGGAAACCCAGCTGATGTTTGGTCCGATTTAGCGCTAAAGATCAGGTTTTCCCCAGGGGAAAGTTGCAGGGCAAATGGAAGTTTGGATGAGCCTAGAATCATAACCAATCAGGGCTAGATTGGCATCCATCTGTCTCGGGAGACAACAGAGGAGTACTCCTTTGGTCAAACTGTTGGAGGTTTACAGGAGAGACCAGTGCAGGAAAGACATGTTTTGTTGCATCTGATCAGGGATAAAGGGGGAAGGAAAGGGCTTCCAAATCAGAAGGTGGCAAGAACTTTATCCAGAAATGAAGCACAGGGATTTCCTTTATTATAATTTTTAAAATTAAGTAAGCTCCATAGGCACAAACACTGTATGGGTGATTTGCAATTTATGTGCATTAAACTTGTGCACATTCAGTTTTATTTGCTTGGCAAAAAAATAAAAATGGGTTGGACGTCCTGGAAATAAACCTTTGGCAGTCTCACTTGCCACTGAACTCAGTGTGCTTTGACTATACATAATTTTGGTTTTAGGCACTTTCTATAGAACGTCAACCCAGCATAAGCTGAGAGTCACCCTTGCTTCAGACCGTCATGCAACTTTCATGAAAGGAATTTTAAATGATGATATTCCGAAAGACAAAACTAAATTTTTCTTATACGCAACGTCTGCAGCAAGAATCCTGGCGGCTAAGTACTGGAAAGGGAATCAGTTACCCACTAGGGGAGAGTGGTTATGTAAGCTTTCAGAATACTTAGAAATAGCCAAATTGACAGACATAATAAGACAAAAACCAAAAAGTGAAGTAAAAAAAGAATGGGAGTGCCTAAATGAATACCTTAAAAGTCAAGGTTCGAGGACAGAAATCTGTCTGAGTCTGGAATAACCTTGTTAAGTGAAAGGATAAGAAAGAAGGATTTATATCTAGATATTAGGATAGAGATGATAAGGAAAACAGGAAGACACAATGAGAGATAAAGGAGGTGCTGTGGGATTGGTGAAAGTCAATTTGTTTTTTTAGTGTTTATATTATTAACTTGTAAGATATTGATTTTTTTGTTTTGTTTTTTGAATGTTGGTTTTTGTGTATTGTGCATTGTTATTTTTCGATATTTTTCGTGTTGTTGTGTGGAAAATCCTAATAAAATTTATTTTAAAAATTTAAAAAAGAAAGGTGAAAGGGGGCTTCTAAGGACACGTCCTTAGAACACGCACAATCGAGGACCCACTTAACACAAGGTTCTTGACTGTAGGAGCATGCTTAGAAGAGTCTCCCCCCATTTTCAGGCCTTCACAGTTGGAAATAAACCTGATGGGGGCAAGGGTAAAGAGGCCCCCTCGCTCGCAAAGGCCTATCTGAGTTGATCCAATACAAATAACAACGTCTGAACGGAGCTAGAGGCAAAACTGCATTTATTTTTGCAATTACAAAGAAGCGTAGAGGGTCCTTGCAAGATCAGAGCTACAGAATGCACAACATTTTGCTCTTGACTTGACTCAGGGTTTCCTCACACGCACACACGAGGTCACAGCAAAGGTATCAGCAGCGCACTAACTTCAGGCCTTGGGAAATGGGACCGAAGGGAGAGGTAGATCTCTTCTGCCCTCAGATGGTGCAGTTAAGTTCCCCGAAGCGCCGGCACTTCATCACTTTCAGGTAGGTCTCCACCTTGTGCAGGTCCTTCTTGAAGCAGGACAGAAGGCCGTAGTTTTTCAGCAGAGCGTCTTCGCTCCGGAGGTTGACGTCAAATTTGTCGTAGGTGGGTCTGAGCAGCTGGGCGCCCCGTGAGCTCCCGTCCTCCAGCTCCTGTGGGAAAATACGCTCTTGCAAATGGGAAAGGTACTACGACGGACCTTTAAAGCCCTAAACGGCCTCGGCCCAGAATACCTGAAGCAGTGTCTCCACTCCCATCGTTCAGCCCGGACACTGAGGTCCAGCGCCAAGGACCTTCTGGCGGTTCCCTCACTGTGAGAAGTGAAGTTACAGGGAGCCAGGCAGAGGGCCTTCTTGGTGGTGGCGCCCGCCCTGTGGAATGGCCTCCCGTCAGATGTCAAGGAGATAAACAACTATTTGTCTTTTGGAAGACATCAGAAGGCAGCCCTGTTTAGGGAAGTTTTTAATGTTTGATGTTTTATTGTGCCTTTAATATTCTGTTAGGAGCTGCCCAGAGTGGCTGGGGAAACCCAGCCAGATGGCCGGGGTAAAAAATAAATTATTATTATTATTATTATTATTATTATTATTATTATTATTAAAAGGAAACATGGCCCCAAATCCCAAACATGGCAGATTTTGAAAATTTTCCACTGTTTGCTTCATGACTAATTATGACAACCACTCCCCTGTGTTGTAGGTGGGAAAGCCCCAGGAATGGGAGAAGGCAGGTGGAAGGTGTCTATTGGCAAGCATTCGAAGCATATCTCTCTAGGTGAGGCTTCCTCAGCCTCGGCCCTCCAGATGTTTTTAGCCTACAACTCCCATCATCCCTAGCTAGCAGGACCAGAGATCAGGGATGCTGGGAATTGTAGTCTCAAGACATCTGGAGGGCCAAGATTGAGGAAGCCTACTCTAAGTTACTTCTCAGCCTGGCTGCAAAATCGAGTGAGAGGCCTTGCAAAGACAGTTCTTCAATGGATGGGTTGAGATGCAGCAGCAGCAATGTGGGACTCAGCAGCAGTTACTGTTTCCAGTTCCCCTCAAATGTGGCTTAATTGCAAGTTGAGAGCTTTAAATGCCTTGTTAGTAAAGGTAAAGGGGCCCCCGACTGTTAGGTCTAGTCGTGGCCGACTCTGGGGTTGCGGCGCTCATCTCGCTTTACTGGCCAAGGGAGCCGGCGTACAGCTGGTCATGTGGCCAGCATGACTAAGCCGCTTCTGGCGAACCAGAGCAGCGCACGGAAACACCGTTTACCTTCCCGCTGGAGCAGTACCTATTTATCTATTTGCACTTTGACGTGCTTTCAAACTGCTAGGTTGGCAGGAGCAGGGACCAAAGAATGGGAGCTCACCCCACTGCGGGATTCGAACCGCCGACCTTCTGATCGGCAAGTCCTAGGCTCTGTGGTTTAACCCACAGCGCCACCTGCATCCCAAATGCCTTGTTGGGTGAGGCCAAAAGAGAAGCTCACGTGAGCACAACTTGCATTCTTCAGCAACTGGAGTTCAGTGGCATCTTGTCTCCAATATTGGGAGTTAGCACACAGTCATCGTGGTTAGTATTGTGATCAGAACTGGAGCTTCACTCAAAGGGAACTGCTTGCCCCTTTGCCCCTTGGGAACAGATGGCTTACCCTCATAAGAGTCTGGATGCCTTCTTCCAGGTCTTGGAGTTTTTCATACACTCTGTCCGAAGTCCCAAAGACCAGACTATTAGTGAACACCCTGCTTAGGAACCGTACAGGACCTAGCCAGGACTGAATGAGAGTCAGCGAAAACCTGAGCAGCTCCATGTCCTTGAAGGGAAAATAAACAAAGAGGCCAGTGTTAAAAAGAATCATAAGAAGCCACTCATTTCCCTTCCACCATAGCCTTCAAGATTGAAGACACTCTCTTAAGTACATCATCTCTGTGCCAAACCAGCTTTGCACAAGCAAAGCAAAACGTTGTTGTGGTGGACCCACAACCTTGGGATTCGTTCCCTGGAGGACTCGCCAAAACCTGAACCTGTACATCAGGGGTGGGGAATCTATGGCCTTCTTGATGAGAGCTCCCATCCTTTGGAGTCCATGTGTTTCCATTAGAGCAACAAATGTTGGGTCGGATCAAGGAAATGGTTTGAGAGGGAATGCTGTGCCCTGGGTTCAATATGTGCCTCTTTGTACTTACAGCCCTCTCCATCCAACCCAATAACAAGGTGGATAACGGTGTACTAATTATTATACTTTTTCTGTCCTTCAGCACCAAGGTAAAGGTAAAGGGACCCCTGACCATTAGGTCCAGTTGTGACCGACTCTGGGGTTGTGGCGCTCATCTCGCTTTATTGGCCGAGGGAGCCGGCATACAGCTTCCGGGTCATGTGGCCAGCATGACTAAGCCGCTTCTGGCGAACCAGAGCAGCGCACAGAAACGCCGTTTACCCTCCCGCTGGAGCGGTACCTATTTATCTACTTGCACTTTGACGTGCTTTTGAACTTCCAGGTTGGCAGGAGCAGGGACCAAGCAATGGGAACTCACCCCGTCGCGGGGATTCGAACCGCCGACCTTTTGATCGGCAAGTCCTAAGCTCTGTGGTTTAACCCACAGCGCCACCTAGATAATGGTATACTAATTATTTTAGTTTTCCCATCCTTGAGCACCAAACGTCAACCTAAATAAGGGCACCACCTCCAGAAGATATACAGCAGGGGTGGGAAAACCTGTGGTGTCAAACTCCCAGATGTCAAACACCCTCAAAATCTTAGTTCCAATCGGATTTCTTTCCTTGCACTGCTACTAATACTGAAGAAGAAGAAGAAGAAGAAGAAGAAGAAGACAACGATCTCCCAAATGCCATGTCTAGCTTAACCCCATGACCCAAAGTTACATTTTAAGGACTTGGGCAGAGGATGTTCCCAGCCCTATTCCAGGAGACCCTTACATTTAACTGAAGTGAACCTGGAGCCATTTGCTTGAATGGGATTCAATTTAGTAGTTGGTCTGCACAACAAAACTGCTTCTGAATCTGATTTTTTTCTGCAGGAAGGAAAGTGAAGGGGGAAACACTGGAAAGGGTGGAATAAGGCTTGCCTTGATGCAACATCATCTAACCCACCCTCAAACAAATCAGAATGGATGCTCATTCAACAGTAGGCATCTAGGTTCTCTGCAAACAAATAAGATTGCTCTGGAAGGAGGTTGCCAGGAAGCGCCCTTGATAACTTGCTAAAGAGTAGTGAATGCCAGATGATGCTTATAAAGCTGGCGGAGTGCATTCTCTCAATGGGCACGAATGGCTGGGAACATTCCTTCCTCAGTGATGGAATAGTAACGTTGTTTGGGACAAGTTATGTTCAGATGGCAGCTGGAGAGAAAATGGGATTGCAAAGTATTGTTAAAGAAGTTGGGAGCTGCCCCATTCTTTGGGACAAAGGGAAGCTGAACACGCAAAACAAGCAAATTCCAGATTTTGCACCTTGATGCAGCCATTCCATAAAATAATCAATAAACACACAAGATGGATCAGATGAAGGCAGAGAACTGAAGCTTAGATCTGGTCAGATGTACCAGTCTTTTTCCAAACGGCGCACCTTCCCGGAGAAAATTCCTGAACATCGAGATACCACTTTAGTGGTTAACTTATCTGATAGGACTTTAAAACTAGAGGAATCGCGAGTATTAAATCTAGGTCTAGGTTTTGTTCCTGCTCCCAAGTATTCTGCATTTCAAACCAGGACGGATTGATTTAAATTAATTTTAGACGCTGTGAAAGGATTCTGTGGAACTGTAACAACCCTTCATGTGGATTATTGGACTCTATGAACAGAGAGGTGGAATAGACACTTATACATGTATGGACCTTAGGCATGAACGGACTATAGAATGAACTGACCCACTGGGTCTTCTGCTTTTTCCGTTGAAATCTACAATTTGATACAATGAATAGCATACCTTTATTTATTCAAAAGTGCAGCCGGTTACGTCTTGTGTGTTTATTGAGTATGTTTCACGTGGCCATAGGCTTGTTGTTGTTTTGCTCATTCCATAAAATAAGGCAACAAGGGGGCAACCTACTGTTCTTTGCTGGGCATCGTCCTTCCCTGTGGGCGCAGGGATGGTTTCGGAATAACAGTATGAAGTCGGAGAGTTTTTGTTGGAGTACCGCTGGGCTTCTGAGATGTAGGAACGTTCCTGTACAAAAACAAGGAAACAAAAGCCACAAAATGCTACGAGGGTTGCTTCCTCCATCCATCCACCGTATAGCCAGGAGCAAAGGTGAAGTAGAGGCCAGATATGGAGCTGCCAAGCCAAGTTATAATTGCGCCTGAGCGTCACTCAGCCACCCTTGTTCACTGTCAGAAGGAATGATGATATAGAAACCAAATGGATGCATTTCTGAATGGTACACTATGGTGGAATCTGCACACATACAAAAAAACGCTGTGAAAATGCTTTTTTCAAAAAGTTTTGAAAAAGACACAGAATTTGGCATAGCTCGCTGTCGCCATCTACTGTCACATTTGTATATTGCACTTTACAACACGTTCAAAACGTTTTATTTGCAGCTGTATAGCTGAGTCCTGTTACTCACAAACTCCTTGAAGGTGTCAGCTGCAAGCAGGTGAAGATGCTGTGCCCTTATAACTGCGTTGGCAAACAGGCTGGAGAGGGGCATTGTGGGAAAGGCCGTTGTTCCCTTTGGCCATTGCAGGGCCAAGATAGTCAGTGCAATGACAAACAGAGAAGAAGGTCTGGAAGCTGCAAAAGAAGATGGAGGCTGAGATTCTCAGATCAAAGGAGAGTCCTGTGCAACATAATTGAAAGAAGCAATGCGACACCTAAGCAGCTCCTTTAAATCCATGCTTTGTGCAAATCTTGCAATTTGATATATTCTGCTAAAGCCGAGCTCCAGTCTGTTCATCTCTGGAAAGCCTTATAATCAACCTGTAAAAACAGTGGTAGGGAACCTGTGGCCCTTAAGATGTGATATGACTCCAACTCTCACCAGCCCCAGCCCATGTTACCAGCAGTCAAGGATGATGGGTGCTGGAGTTCAATGACGTCTGGAGAGTCACATTGCCTTTTCAAGTGAGCAAAGTTAAAGGTTACAAAATTCAAGCTGCTATAGAGCTCAGATTTCATATCTTCTACAATGACCTTAGGGATGTGGGCGGCACTGTGGGTTAAACCACAGAGCCTAGGACTTGCTGATCAGAAGGTCGGTGGTTCGAATCCCCGCAACGGGGTGAGTTCCTGTTGCTCGGTCCCAGCTCCTGCCAACCTAGCAGTTCAAAAGCACGCCAGTGCAAAGTAGATTAATAGGTACCGCTCCGGCAGGAAGGTAAATGGTGTTTCCGTGCGCTGCTCTGGTTTCGCCAGAAGCGGCTTAGTCATGCTGGCCACGTGACCCAGAAGCTGTACGCCGGCTCCCTCAGCCAATAAAGCGAGATGAGCACCGCAACCCCAGAGTCGGTCACAACTGGACGTAATAGTCAGGGGTCCCTTTACTTTTACAGTGACCTTACAAGGTCATAGCTTCTTTTTGAGCGAATTAAACTAAACTTTGCTAAACCCGGACTGTTTTCTGTTACCTGGTTATACCACTGAGAGTTGCCTCTGAACCGCACAACTGTCTTTTCTGGAGAAATATACATTTAGTAAAGTGTGAGCCCTCCCAGCGTTCTTCCAGAGGAAGCCATGGCATTTAAAGCAGTTATTGACTGTTCAACATATGCCCAGGTGAGATAGTTATCCTCCTTTGGGATGGGGGCAGGTTTGGCAAAATAATTCTTGCCAGCTCTTGCTGCTGGCATAGGCAGGCGGGTTGGAGGTTGTATTCCAACTCACCTTTTCTATTATTTCTTCAAACAGATTAGAAAGTCAAATCTAGGCAGCCACCTTCTGGCCCCCTCACCCCAGTATTTGGGCTCTAAACTAGAAGCAAGATTTGCTGGGAAAGACAAATACCTTATACCTGGTCAGACCTATGGTCTTAACAGCCCACCTGCACTGAACTGTTAGTCACCTTTCTGAGACCTTCTGCAAGAGATCTCTTAGCCGGAAATGTTGGGGAGTCAAGTAAGCAGCTGCAATGTACACAGTGCAAGTAGTCTGCCTCTCTGCTGGGGAGCTGGCATTTGAAACAAGCAGCCTGCACCTTGTCTGACGTTTGGTGTGGACAGAAACGAATGGGGAAAACGAGAGCAAAATGGAAGCAGTCATTGGTGCATGCAGACTGCAGGGGGTGGATGTTTCCCAAGCACACCCCAATCTTCCCTTCAGAATCATTGCCTGACTCTTGAGGTGCCCTTACTATCACTTTTCAAGATGAGGTGAGTTCTTTTTTGCAGTGGTGTACCATGGACTGCAAGAAGATCAAACCTCTCCATTCTGAAGGAAATCAGCCCTGAGTGCTCCCTGGAAGGACAGATCCTGAAGCTGAAGCTACAATACTTTGGCCACCTCATGAGAAGAGAAGACTCCCTGGAAAAGACCCTGATGTTGGGAAAGATGGAGGGCACAAGGAGAAGGGGACGACAGAGGACGAGACGGTTGGACAGGGTTCTCAAAGCTACCAGCATGAGTCTGACCAAACTGTGGGAGGCAGTGGAAGACAGGAGTGCCTGGCGTGCTCTGGTCCATGGGGTCACGAAGAGTCGGACACGACTAAATGACTAAACAACAACAACAACAAAGTGGTAAACTGTGAAGTGCAGGAGCTCATAGCCATGCCTTTGAAGAGAAATGCAACATGCAGGCAGTTGTGTTGAATACACACACAAACACACAACATAGCATAACAGCCAATTCATTAGGAACAGCACGATTGCAATCCTGTGTGTAGTTTCTTGGGATGTAAGGGGGCCATGATTTCAATCCTGTCCTGTATTCCTCTGTCACCACTGTTTCCATTGTGCTACAGTTCGGCTTCTGCTAAAACCTAAATCATCCTCCTCATCATTAAAATTTGTAAAATTTGCCCTTCATCTGAAGATCACAGGTTGGTTCACTACATAAAAATACAACACAATGAGAACACAAAATACATAATAAAACAAAAACAAAACAATGACTCCTTCAATATGAACACAATTAATTATATCGTTAATTACATGATTAATGTCAGTGCATTTCAATGGAAGGGAAACAGCAACAGTGCACAGTTATGTGATATTCTTTGACTTAAAAAAAATATTGTGAATGCTGCTTGTATTTCTGTTTGCATGACTTCTGTTACTGATCTCAGGAAAATGTGTGACTTGTGGCAATCCCTGTCCTTGTTTTTATTTCTGACAGAAGTCTCCAAATTCACCACCTGGGAGTAAGCGTAGCTCAACTGGTGGAGCAGGAGGCTCTTTATCTCAGGGTTAAGATGGTTTGCAGGCTTGGCAGCAGTTTGAATGGCAGCAGTTTTCTTCCCCTCCACCCCAAGCTTGTCAAATTGGGCACAGGAGCCACTGGGCTGACAGCTGGAGTGGGAGAAGGTTTAGACTTCCAAAGCATGTCACCCACGTACAGTCCATGTTTCATCACTTAGCTTGTTGAGCATGTTGAATTCTTACTATTACCTGAACTTACCTGACAGTTGTACCTATTTGCATGACAGACTCCCCTGCCCTGCCCTGCCCTCCAAGATTGCTGGATCTCATTTTGCTCCTGGTATCACAAAACCCAAAGTTACGAATTTGCTTAATACTAGCACGGAGAACGACATCCATCAAAGCAGCAGCTAATTCCCAGATATCATCTTAACTTGGATTGCCACCTTTCTGATGCGCAGAGATTTCCATAACTTTAGCAGCTGCCCAACCAGCCAAAATGTAACAGGTGAACATTTTCCCCATGAGGAAATCTGCACCCATTGGATTTCTGCAGAACTTGCTGTTATAAAGGACGCAGAATCTCTTTCGTTCAGAAATATGGCAACCTCCCTCTTCTTAACATGCAAAAGCATACCTGAATCCATGTCCCGCTGGCAAATCACTGAGATGTTTGAAGGCAGTTTTCCTCTCATCAGTACTACTTAATGCCCCACCTGAGCCATACTTATATGCCAAGCATATAATGTTTATTGATCGGATGCGTAAATCCATGCTTGCGTTTGCTAACCAGCACATGCAGATGCATATATGTAGAGGCTATCCATGTCAGTTGGCAACAACAAGGGTGTTGAGCTGCATCATCAACACCTGGGCAGATGAGTTAGGACAACCTGATCTCAGCTGTGTCCACATAGGCTGTGGGTACACCGCCAAAATAGGCTTGCGATCAGGTGGTGGGGTGTCACAATGCCCAGCGAAAATCCCACCATCTTCCTTGCTAGAGACCTCCGGCCAAGGTGAATGTTGGATTTGACTGTTTGTACCTGGTTGTTGGGGATGAGGGTGGAGCTGTGGGTTAAACCTCAGAGCCTAGCACTTACTGATCAGAAGGTTGGTGGTTCTCATCCCCGCAATGGGGTGAGCTGCCGTTGCTCGGTCCCTGCTCCTGCCAACCTAGCAGTTCGAAAGCACGTCAAAGTGCAAGTAGATAAATAGGTACCGCTCTGGCGGGAAGGTAAACGGTGTTTCCGTGCACTGCTCTGGTTCACCAGAAGCGGTTTAGTCATGCTGGCCACATGACCCGGAAGCTGTACGCCGGCTCCCTCGGCCTATAGAGCGAGATGAGCGCCGCAACCCCAGAGTCAGTCACGACTGGACCTAATGGTCAGGGGTCCCTTTACCTTTTAGCTTTTTACCTGGTTGTTGACAATTGGAACTAGTTTCTGTTGTTGGCATACATGATTGTTGTACCAAATTTCTCTTGCTAGGTGGGGACTACAGCTAGGGCAGGGGCATCATCATCATCATCATTATTATTATTATTACCCCACCAATCTGACTGGGTTTCCCCAGCCACTCCGGGTGGCTCCCAACAGAATATTAAAAACATGATAGAACACCAATCCTTAAAAACATCCCTAAACAGGGCTGCCATCAGATGTCTTCTAAGATAGTTGTTTATTTCCGTGACATCTGAAGGGAGGGCGTTCCACAGGATGGGCACCACCACCAAGAAGGCCCTCTGCCTAGCTCCCTGCAACCTCACTTCTCGCAGGGAGGGAACCCCTAGAAGGCCCTCGGAGCTGGACCTCAGTGTCCGGGCTGAATGATGGGGGTGGAGACGCTCCAGGTGTACTGGGCCAAGGCCGTTTAGGGCTTTACAGGTCAGCACCAACACTTTGAATTGTGCTCGGAAATGTACTGGGAGCCAACGTAGGTCTTTCAGGACCGGTGTTACATGGTCTCGGTGGCCGCTCCCAGTCACTAGTCTAGCTGCCGCATTCTGGATTAATTGTAGTTTCCGGGTCACCCTCAAAGGTAGCCCCACATAAAGCGCATTGCAGTAGTCCAAGCGGGAGATAACTTGAGCATGTACCACTCTGGCAAGACGGTCTGCATGGAGACTTATAACATGGAGCTTCTTCTTAAACATGGAGGTCAGTTGTTGTTGTTGGCATCCATCTGTCTCAAGAAACAATGGAGTACCTCTCCGGTGATGAAGTCAGCTGTAATACTGTTCCTACCCAAATAGACTGCTGGGTCTCAGAGGTGACAGCTCCCAGGGGAACACATCTAGGAACTGGAAGGAATAGGACTGAAAGACGGAGATTGTTGATGCTCCTGTGGACACCAATGAGGTGAGTTCTTTTTTGCAGTGGTGTAGTGGTAAACTGGGACGTGGGTGGTGCTGTGGGTTAAACCACAGAGCCTAGGACTTGCCGATCAGAAGGTTGGCGGTTCGTATCCCCGCGATGGGGTGAGCTCCTGTTGTTTGGTCCCTGCTCCTGCCAACCTAGCAGTTCGAAAGCACGTCAAAGTGCAAGTAGATAAATAGGTACCGCTCCAGCGGGAAGGTAAACGGCGTTTCCGTGTGCTGCTCTGGTTTGCCAGAAGCGGCTTAGTCATGCTGGGCACATGACTCGGAAGCTGTACGCCAGCTCCCTCGGCCAATAAAGCGAGACGAGCGCCACAACCCCAGAGTCGGCCACGACTGGACCTAATGGTCAGGGGTCCCTTTACCCTTTTCGTGATAAACTGTGAAGTGCAGGAGCTCATGGCCATGCCTTTGAAGAGAAATTCAACATGTAGGCAGTTGTGTTGAATACACACACAAACACACAACATAGCATAACAGCCAATTCATTAGGAAAAGCCTGATTGCAATCCCGTGTGTAATTTCTCGGGATGTAAGGGGGCCATGATTTCAATCCTGTCCTGTATTCCTCTCTGTCAGCACTGTTTCCATTGTGCTACAGTTCGGCTTCTGCTAAAACCTAAATCATCATCACCATTATTAAAATTTGTATACTGCCCTTCATCTGAAGATCACAGGTTGGTTCACTACTAAAAATACAACACGATGAGAACACAAAATATATAATAAAACAAAAACAAAACAATGACACCTTCAATATGAACACAATTATGTAATCGTTAGTTACATAATTAATGTCAGTGCATTTCAATGGAAGGGAAACATCAGCAACAGTGCAGAAAATAACGCAGTTATGTGACGTTCTTGGACTTTAAAAAAAAAAGTGAATGCTGCTCATATTTCTGTTTGAGTAACTTCTGTTACTGATCTCAGGAAAATGCGTGAATTGTGACAAATCCACTCCACAAAGGGAAAGACTGTTTATGTACACTGCAACAGTTGGATGGATGTTGCTTGCCCAGAGATGGAAGAAAGATAATGTACCTACCAGAGTAGAATGACTAATAAAGATAATGGACTATGCTGAAATGGTGAAAATGACCAGGAAGATCAGAAACCAAGAAGATCATGAATTTAATAAAGAATGAGGGGAAATTATAAGTTACTTAAAAGAACACTGTAAACAATTAAAAATATTGTCAGGATTTTGAAAACACTTGCAATGTAACAAGAACTATGATAAGAATTGAGTTGAAAGGGAATATGGAGAACAGTATATGATGCAGTTGGAAAAGAATAACTATGGAAACCATGGAGGGGGTGGTGGAGGGAAGACAAGAGATTCAGAGAATCCTAGGTGTATATTATTATAATCTGTATCTGATTCTAATTGTTAAATGTAAATCTGAACAATATATATATATATTTTTTTTAATTTAAAAAAGCCATCATGATAAGTTACAGAAACACTATCGCTTTTGGAAACAAAACAAACCATTCCCAGCCCTGCTCAACTCCCTAGAACATTTAGAACATCAAAATTCCAGGGATTTTGAACCAATATTTTACTCTCTGTGTTGTGATGTGACAATGTTCACCCCAGGCGTGTGGTCTACAATCTCATCCGTTGCTGACATCTCAGTAGCACACCCACGGGGGCTTATGCAATCCTGGGCAGGGATCTTCTAGTTCATGACATTTCGAGGAAAGTCACCCCCGTTAATAAACATGGATTTTGCAAGGTGAGTTGTGGGCCTTTTCTCAGAAGCCCCTCTGAGCTTTGCCTCATTTGAGCATCATGCAAAGGTCATCTCCTAGGAAAGCCATTGGGGAGGGGGCGGGAGAGAAAAATCACCCCCCTGCCAAGGACAGGTGTCCAGTAACCGTAGAGGCAGCAACATCTGGGTGTGTTTTTCCCCACTTTCGATGCTGGCTTGCTTTCAGGTTCATCCGTGTTTGCTGGATAACGCCCACGTTCAGCCTACCTTGTGAAATTCTGATCACTTACACCTCAAGAAGGCGCATCAGAGCTGGAGGGAAGCACCGCACGAGGAAGTCAATGCAGCCGGTGATGGGTGTCAGAGCACATTTCCTCCCAAGAAGTTGGGTGTGTGTGCTATAAATAGGTTTGTAAAATTATTGGTGGTCTGAAGAGAGTAGGCACAGAAATACGAGCTTCTCAAAATACTAGGAAACAGTTGTTGTAAACCGCCGGGATATATTTTTAATGATACAGTGGTATGTAAGTATTCTTATAAATAAAATCCGACCATTGGTCACGTTGACTTGGGCTGACAGAAGCTGGAGTCCAGCAAGCCACAGGTTTGCCATCCCGCTGGTACAAACGACAACAAAACAGCAACAACAGCCAAACACACCAGTATCAAAATCTGGACAGTCATCTGATAATATATTTCCTCAAAGGGCAGCCAGCTCTAGAGCCTGCAAAGGAATTGGGAATTTCCTTCTTTCTGTCTTGTTTTTGTTTTGTTTTTGTCATACCCAAGTACAGTATTTATTTTGTAAAATGAACGATGCTGGGCTTGGAACAGGGTCCTCGAAGCTGCCATTTTTATTGTGGAAACATTGCAATCACGGGAGTGTGAGGTATGCTGGGTGGCGTGACTTAAGCACTGAGGGAAAGATGCTGAGCTCACATCCAAAGATGGTCTCCCTTTTTATGCCAGTACCATATTTTTCGCTCTATAAGACGCACTTTTCTCCTCCTAAAAAGTAAGGGGAAATGTGTGTGCGTCTTATGGAGCGAATGCAGGCTGCGCAGCTATCCCAGAAGCCAGAAGAGCAAGAGGGATCGGTGCACAGAGATCCCTCTTGCTCTTCTGGCTTCGCCACGCAAAGCCTCTGGAGCACAGCGGGAGCGCTCCTCCCTCTTCGCTCAAGAGGCTTTGTGTTGCTTTCTTGTTTCTTGTTTCCCTCCTCTAAAAACTAGGCGTGTCTTATGGTCTGGTGCATCTTATAGAGTGAGAAATACGGTACCTGACAAAGACCTCTAACAGGCACATGCTCAGAGAAATGCAGTTGTGTTTGAGGGTGTTTTTGTGTAGACTTTTACATGCTGCCCGGATCCTTTTCACGGAAGGGCTGGGTATAAATCTGTAAATAAAATAACTGAGCCCAGAGACTGAAAACTGGTTCGCCAGAGCTTGATTCTCATGGTGAGCCCTGCCTCCAGTTTCAGCTCTCCATCTCTTGCTGGAGAGCCCCCTGTCAGCAGATATAACCCCACAATCCTTAGCTGACCCCTTGACCACTGTGGGTTGTGTTGGGGGGGGCCTCTGATCTTTGCTGCCCTCATCACCTTGCAGGGGACATCCATCTGTTTATCGAAACACGGCCCTTGCCTTTGTATCTTATTACATGCAAGAGGGGGAGGAGAGGGTGGGTGGGATTTAATTTCCAGGGAGCAGGTAATGACCGGGCACATAAATATTAAGAAAACAGTTACGTTGGCTGGAATTAAAATGCAAACGTGCAGAATTTTCACTCCCTCCCTAGAACCAACAAACCAGACCGAAAGGAGGGAAAATATCTGTGTGGAGGAGGGAAATGGATGGAAGGCATGACAAGGGCTGAAACAGGAGAAGTTCTGGGTCTGTTTTTCTGACAGGGTTTCTGCTTCTTTGCTGTTTTCCATTTTGAATTAATACACTTTTTCACTGAAGGGCTAAGAAATCGCCACCCATTGAAAGGAACGTGCAGTCAAGGTCATAGCTGTCAAGCGTCCCTTATTTGGCGGGACAGTCCCTTATCCCAGTGCCATGTCCTTCTGCTGTCCTTTATTGATGATGTCCCTTAAATAAGCTACTGAAGGTAATGGGGCCCTTTCTATGTCCAGCTGTGCTTTGTCAACAGCAAATTGTTGCTGTTTTTTTGTGTTGAATATATGCTATATGGTAATTTATGGACCTAATAGGTATCTAAAGCCATTTGCATGCAACAAAATATGTATTTTATTAAAGTAATTGTTGATCCCTTTTTTTGGCTGCTGATCCCTTATTTTTGAGGCTGCTGGTCCCTTATTTTCAAATCTGTAAGTTGACAGCTATGGTCAAGGTCCTTGGAGTCAGTACAACCTCAGAGACCAACGAGGGTCTCAAAGCTAAGATGGCGATGGAGGGGTGAGGCATGGCGGGCAGAACTGAAACTTGCTTGTGTAAAGTCCCCTTTCCATTGCCTTGCCCGAATGAACGTGTGACATTTCTGCCTCCCACCCCACCCCCGCCTCAGATACCCATTTCCCCACTGCAGATGGGGGAGTTATTTAGTCACGCAAGATGACAGGAAAGAAAGAGATCTGCTTCGGTGAACCACGCGAAAACAAGAGGAAACACTGTGAAGCACCGCCAACTCCTAGCAAAAGATCATCAGGGGCTTTGGTACCGTTCAAGTGTGTTCTCTCCAGGGTGTTGTATAATTATAAATTGCCACTGTTTCCTTCTGGCTTGGGCCTCCTCTGCTTTGAACATCAGCATGTGTACCCTTCGACATCCCACTGATCAAAATTGCAATGCTCTTTTTTGTTTTGGTCCTGAGCCCTTGTGGGAGCCAGTTGATCCGTGCGAGAGCGCAAGACTGAAAAAACAAGTGTCTTTTGGTCTGGCACTCTGGCGCGAGCCAGTTGATTTGTGGCAGAGAGCGAGACCAAAAAACGAGGTGTCTTTCAGTCTGACGGTCTGGTGTGAGCCGGCTGTCTCTGGACCAAAAAAGGGACCGAAAAACAGGACATTCCAGGATCCAGTCAGAAGCTGTTGATTCAGCCTAATAAAAAATAAAAATAATAAATTTTATTTATACCCCGTCCTCCCCAGCCAGAGCCAGGCTCAGGGTGGCTAACACCAATAAAATTACAGTAAAAACATAATATGCAAAAAAAAAAAAAAAAAAAAAAAAAAAAACCCACCCCAATTTAAAATATAGGTTAAAATGCAGTTTAAAATGCAGCCTCATTTTAAAAGTAGCCCATAGATCAAAACCATAAGGTGGGGGGACGGGGACACAAGGGTCAGACTGAGTCCAAACCAAAGGCCAGGCAGAACAGCTTTGTCTTGCAGGCCCTGCGGAAAGATGTCAAGTCCCGCAGGGCCCTGGTCTCTTGAGACAGAGCGTTTCTCCAAGTCGGGGCCAGTACTGAAAAGGCCCTGGCCCTAGTTGAGACCAGTCTAACCACCTTGCGACTTGGGACCTCCAAAATGTTGTCATTTGTGGACCTCCCCGGGGCATACCAGGAGAACAGCATTAGCTTCTTTCACTGCTACATCACACTGTTGACTCATGTTAAGCTTGTGGTCCAGGCAGGCTGCAGCTATTCTCTCCAGTTAATCCACTCAGAAGCAAGTACCCCACACTTCTGAGTCATCAGAGAGTGGGCTAGGATCTTCATCCACAGTAACACTTCTGCTGCTCTTTGGGGCTGTGGCCATAAGCTCTCGAAGAGACATCCCAGGTGGCCAAACAAGATTCCACCTAACAAGCTAGCAATACGTCCCAGACTCCATGTGTTCCTCTCTCCACTGCTATACTTCTCTCATGTGAGCCTCAAGACACAGTTTCCGACAATGGTGCCAACTTCCACACAGTTTTCTCATGCCCCCCCCCTCCTTTTCTGGATCAATAAAATCCACTCCAGAGCTGAAAGAAACACAGTCTCCCCCATTTCTGGCTTTCAGGCCGTGAGTGGTTATTGCAGAGCCAAAATGGTACCAGCTGTGCACAATGGGGTATAAAAACTTTCAGAAAGAATCCTAAGATTGGGAACTCAAAAAGAACCAAGTGTGGACTGAGCATGCTCAGTGGGTGTGGAATGCATGACAAGTGTGGGCGGAGGGAGAACTGGAAAATCAGCAAAACTCTAGATGGAAACTTTTGCTTACAGGTCCCACCGGCACACATATTCAAAAATTAAATAATAGAATAAATCAGCTTTAGAACTCTTTTTATAATTTTGAAAAGCTTAAAGATCACTTTTGAAAATTTTATTGGATAGCAACTTTTGAAAAATAAAGGCACAAGGGAAGTTCTCTTGCACAAGCATTGCTGAGATTCGTCTGAGCTGTGAAACTGAAGCTTTGGTGACAGGACTCCTCAATTTAATTGAATTCAGTCTCCTTTATTGGCATTGAAAGAGTGTGTCGTATACATGGATCAAAACACAACACTGGCAGTGAGTCGTAATAGGAGATACTTTAGGATAAAGCTGTCCAGACTTCGTGAGATACAATGGTGGCTCTTGGGACCTAGGGTGATGTAGTTTCATGGCGTCACGAAAAATCTTACCACATTCTCCACAAGGTCATTCCTACAGTTATTCAGCAGAAAGGACACCCTGGAAGAGTCGGTGAAATAGATCCCCTACACACACACACACACACACACACACAAAATGGACAATAAAATAAAACATGTGTGATAGATTCAACCTGTTTTGTGCCACAAAGGCAGTGCCTTTCAGAATATGGGATTTTCGAAAATCTACCTTGCAGAACTGCAAATGGCAATACATTAAATCTTTTGAGGGGGTCATAAAGGTGATATAAATTTGGAGTGTCCTGGCCAGATGACAGGACATTTCAATAGATTGTGTGCTATGCCTTAATGACTTCTTGGTTAGTTTTAAAGTACTAATGTTTGGTTCGAGATCGGTGAACCTATCAATTTCAGCTTCTAATTTTTCCAAACTTATATTTGGGACTCCACATTTTCACACGTCAGCAATTCATGAAAATTCATTCACATTTTAGATTTGATTTAATATTCATTATCTCTATTCCGCTTTTCCATTATTCCATTATTAAATTAGGAAAATTGCTCCCAGTATACATGTTTATTTGAAATTTAGACTATTATGCACATTTTGACAAAGCAGTTCCCCTTAATACAATGCATTGTGGTATATCATTTTCACCAATATGTGCATTTTTTCTGCACGCTATGCTTTAGCATATGCATCTTTCTGCATATCACTTGGCTGAAGAACTGCACTGCAAAATTCAGAGCGGCCTGCCTTTCGAGGGATGGCTGTGTTTCAGTTTGCATATTGTTTCAAAACATGAAGATTACATTAAAAAGGTAAAGGGACCCCTGACCATTAGGACCAGTCGTGGCTGACTCTGGGGTTGTGGCGCTCATCTCGCTTTATTGGCCGAGGGAGCAGACGTACAGCTTCCGGGTCATGTGGCCAGCATGACTAAGCCGCTTCTGGTCAACCAGAGCAGTGCACGGAAACGCCGTTTACCTTCCCACCAGAGCGGTACCTATTTATCTACTTGCACTTTGACGTGCTTTCGAACTGCTAGGTTGGCAGGAGCAGGGACCGAACAACGGAAGCTCACCCCATCACGGGGATTCGAACCACCGACCTTCTGATTGGCAAGTCCTAGGCTCTGTGGTTTAACCCACAGCGCCACCCGTGTCCCTTGCAGATTACATTGGTTCACCTTTAAATGAGAACTGAACTGAATGGCTCCCCCATCCCTGCGTTTGGCATTGGCTTACCGAATTTGACACTTCTAATATCCGGCTTTCCTTTAAAAACCACCCTAAATCTAGCAGCTTCAAGAATTCAGGGTGTGTGCATGTGTGGGAGGAAACCCATTCAAATTAGAAGGCACATTTATGGCAAGCAAACTGATGTTAGGGGGAAAAAACATATGTGAGAATCAAACCCATGCTCAGATTTTATTATTGACAATTGTGTGTTTTCCTCTTGTATGGGGAAGGTAGGAGGGGAGCTTCCCTAAGTAGGGTCTGCCACTACCCCAGCTTTGGGTGCCTCTTAACAACAAACCCAACGCCCAAGGAATCTGGAGCGAAGGAGTAGCACATTTGATCTAGCAGTTCGGCTGATGATAGCTAAGCAAGCAAGCGAGAGCTGCATCGAGAGCACTGTAGCCAAGCAAAACTTGTTCCCGAGTCAGGTGTGGCACACCTTGCCAAAAATGCTGCAAAACGTTTCACTCCTCGCCTGGACTCTCTCCCAGATTCCACTTGTCTGTTACTCTGTCCTGGTAAGTACAAATGTCTTCATATGTATCAGCTAGTTCAACCGCCAACCCCTGTGAAGAAGCAAAAGGGAAAAAGTTTGTATACAAAGGCAGGGATCCACTCTTGCCCTAGACAAATACATATTCATCAATCACTGTCTTTTAAATCACCAGCAATGGCTTGCACACCTGAAAACAGTTCAGCTTGGCCAAAATGCACCCAGGTGGCAACATAGCTGTCAACTTTTCCCTTCTCTTGCGAGGAATCTTATTCGGAATAAGGGAATTTCCCTTAAAAAAAGGGAAACATTGACAGCTATGGGTGGCAACCATCAACGGGAAGCAGCAGGTAGAAGGGGCAAAAACCAGCGTTCTATCTTCCCACCCCACAATCACAGAAATGTATGATTTGTAATAACTATGAACCAAATGTGACTTTCACATTTGTGACAATATTTTTGTGTTGGTTTGCTGTAATTGCTTTGGTTTGGGTCGCCCCACCCCACCCCCCAATTCCTCAAACGTACCAATGAAAAGGCTGGATCCAAATGACATTACAGAACCACACAAATTTACAGGTACGGCTTTGGATTGCAATATATTTCCCTATGTCCATTCTCTGTGAACTTTTTCTCTCTCTCGCCGGACAACAGGCACACAATTGTTTTAAAGCACTGAGCAGTCACCTGAACACAGATCATGCCATATTCAAACACCATTGTCTTCCCCTATTCACTTAGGCCTCCTCCTTTTTCTCTTTCACTTGTGTGAAGATGCTGACACAAATATACTGTCTGTCCCCACCCCCAAAGCACCAGTAAGTGATCACTTCTGCAAGATAAACACTTCTCCGAACCCAGTGCTCCACTAACAGCTTCTAGCCAGGCTCTGTTTGCCCCTACCTTGGCTGATGTCTGAATGAATTCCTGTACTTTCTCTTCTCTCTCCTGCCCAAGATGGACTACCCCACTTTCCAGCTTTACCATTTTGAAAATACCTCACTCTGTTGCTCACCTCGTAAGTGTGGTCCTCAGCCGATGCATCCTTGCCATCACCCTGAAGGAGAAACAGTGTCACATTATTCCAAGCTGTTGAGTCTCTGTTTGAAAAGGAATTGTTCTGGGCACCACAGTTCAAGAAGGACACTGACAAACTGGAATGTGTCCAGAGGAGGGCAACCAAAAAGGTCAAAGGCCTGGAAACGATGCCTTATGAGGAACGGCTAAGGGAGCTGGGCATGTTTAGCCTGGAGAAGAGGAGGTTAAGGGGTGATATGATAGCCATGTTCAAATATATAAAAGGATGTCATATAGAGGAGGGAGAAAGGTTGTTTTCGCTGCTCCAGAGAAGCGGACACGGAGCAATGGATCCAAACTACAAGAAAGAAGATTCCACCTAAACATTAGGAAGAACTTCCTGACAGTAAGAGCTGTTCGACAGTGGAATTTGCTGCCAAGGAGTGTGGTGGAGTCTCCTTCTTTGGAGGTCTTTAAGCAGAGGCTTGACAACCATATGTCAGGAGTGCTCTGATGGTGTTTCCTGCTTGGCAGGGGGTTGGACTCGATGGCCCTTGTGGTCTATTCCAACTCTATGATTCTGTGATTCTATGCTAGTGAAGCGTCCCTCACCTTGGCAAATGTTGGGTGGGAATCAGCAGAATAACTGAGCAGGATTGTCTGAAACAAGGGCTTTGGGGAAATTGCCAGAGATGATGCTGAAGGGGCAGTGCCAGGGCTGGCGGGCAGCGAGATGGTGTTGCCTAAAGGCCTACAAAAACATGGAGCCAGACTTGCACTTGTTCAGCTAAAGATGGCCTAAAAATACCTATGCACACTACCAAGCAACACAGTTTCATGGGACTTCATGGGTGATTCAGATTAATCCGTACATCTTGAGAAGGCCCCAAACCCATTGCGAAGGAGTCCTTGGTGAGCACAATCAGACTCTATAAGGGCAGTGGCAACTAAAAATGATCTAAACTCTATGTACACATCTACATGCGCCCCATTATATCTTAAACTTAGAGAGGCCTATGAACATACATCTTATTTTAACGAATTGACTTTTGTGCAACGTCGGAAAGCTTTTACAGAGTTACAATTAAATACAATAAACTCTGCTTATAGAGATGGGAGACACAGAGGCATACCAACAAACGAACGTGTTTGCATTAGGGGATGTCATGAAGTAGAGGACCTTATGCATCATATCTTGCGCTGCCCCTTATATAATGAAGCAAGAGAAATATTTTTAGCACCTATAATGACAAGGTCCCCTGGCCAGAACCCCTCTGACATGATTTTATATCTCCTCACAGACACAGATAAGTATGTGACCTGACATCTAGCACTCTTTGCAACTGCCGCTAGGAAAATTAGAGCAAATTATATAGCCAAGGTAGCCACCAACTGTAAAGGAGATGAATTTATTTGACCCTATCTACATCAAGCTGTATTCTATCTTTATCACCAAACTCTGAATATAATTGCACATTGTATTAATTAACATTATTTTTTAACATATTAGTGGCCATGTGATAACTTTAGCTTATAAATTTTATTGTTTAATGTCTTAACTTGTATATTAAGGTACTTTTATAGCTCTGTTTAGAGTAGGTAATGTCCTGATAATATAAATTGTTTAAGTTTTTTGTATCAATCCAGTATATTTCCTTTTAATTGTTGAATGATTCTGTGTACATTGCGGCAGCCTTTGGCTATGTGCAATAAAACTGACTGACTGACTGACTGACTGACTGACTGACTCACTCACTCACTCACTCACTCACTCCAAGAGGCTCCTTGGCTAGTCCAGCAAAACCTGGAGGCATCAGGACCAGAAGAAGAAGAAGAAGAAGAAGAAGAAGAAGAAGAAGAAGAAGAAGAAGAAGAAGAAGAGGAGGAGGAGGAGGAGGAAGAGGAGGAGGAGGAGGAGGAGTTTGGATTTGATATCCCGCTTTATCACCACCCAAAAGAGTCTCAAAGCGGCTAACATTCTCCTTTCCCTTCCTCCCCCACAACAAACACTCTGTGAGGTGAGTGAGGCTGAGAGACTTCAGAGAAGTGTGACTAGCCCAAGGTCACCCAGCAGCTGCATGTGGAGGAGCGGGGAAGCGAACCCAGTTCACCAGATTACGAGTCTATCGCTCTTAACCACTACACCACACTGGCTTTCAAGAGAAGTGGAGCTGTGCAGAGATGGATGCAGAGAACAGCTCTTTAAAAGTTGGTGTGTTGCTGAGTGCCTGCTGCCAGTCCCAACATGAAGGAGAAGGAGGACAAGAAACATAGAAGAGAAGTACAGAGGAAGCCAGGAGGGCGAGGAGGAGAGAAACACAAAGGGAGAAGACAGAGGAAGTGTAGGGGGAAAGGGATGAATGGCAGAGGAAATGGCTTGGCCCCAGCGAGGACAAAGTGTAGGGTAAAGGAAAGAGGAATAAGAAAAAGGGGGCTTGGGCTTTTAAGCTGACATGGCGAGCTACTAAGAGGAAAAGAAGGAGAGGAAAGATTGACAGAAGGAAGGACTGCGTACATAACAGAATAGACCAGGGTCCTATGATGAAACTGAGCAACTAAATTCTTTGAATAAGGAACCCACCAGAGGGGTCACTGTGGGTGAGAGACCCCCTGGGGTTCTGAGAACTCATGGAACCTGACACCCATTCAAGCTCTCTCTTAAATATCTGTCCCAGCATCTGATCTCTTGTCTATTACATTTCTGCAATGCCATGCTAGAAACAAGAAGTGGCTACCCAGTAGGGTCAGTCATGAAGGTTCTGTGCAAAGCCCAGTCTCTCTACATGGGAGGTGAGACTTGGGAAAGTACAGTGGTGCCTCGCAAGACAAATGCCTCGCTAGAAGAAAGGGTTTTCCGTTTTTTGAGTCGTTCCACAAGACGAATTTCCCTATGGGCTTGCTTCGCAAGATGAAACATCTTGCGAGTTCTTGCGAGTTTGTTTCCTTTTTCTTAAAGCCGCTAAGCCGTTAATAGCCGCTAAGCCGCTAAGCCGTTAATAGCCGTTAATAGCCGCAAATAGCCGCTAAGCCACTAATAGCCGTGCTTCGCAAGACGAAAAAACCGCAAGACGAAGAGACTCGCGGAACGGACTAATTTCGTCTTGCGAGGCACCACTGTACAGAACAGGTCCTCTTTCACAGTAGCTCTGATTTTGTGGAACCAGCTCCCCAGTGGCTGTGGTCTGTTGGCTCTGCTTTGCATGCAGTCAGGAAACAGCGCTATAATATAATAATAATTTATTGTTTATACCCTGCCCATCTGGCTGGGTTTCCCCAGCCACTCTGGGCGGCTTCCAACCGAATATTAAAAACACAATATGCTGCGATTTCCCAGTTTGATCAAGCTGATGCTACTTGCAGGCTGAACCTTAAAAGACTTGCCACATGTCGGTTTTTATGGCCTTGTTGCAAATGGGTTGTTTGTATTTAGTACTGTATACGCACAATGTCTCAAAAATACACAAAAAACCAGGCTATTAAAATGAATGAAATAATGTTAGGACTACATCATTGCGTTGTAGCAGCGCTTGAGCACCAGCGATGTCAGAATTTGGCATTTCCACAGGAGGGCCCAATTCACTTACCTTCCCCATAGTTAGAAACACAGGCACACTCACAAACAGGACAATAAGAAGGGTCTGGATCACGATGATGGCATCTTTCAGGGTGTTTCGATTCTGCACTTGCTGAAATGTGCTGATACCTTAGAACAAAGACAAGATAAGCTCATTACTTAGTTCAGTCTGTCATCTTTGGCTGCAATGTCACTATGGTTTCCTTTCCATCTTTGAACGGGAACAGCTCCCTGCTATAATATACAACAGACTGCAAAGCCCACAATGCAGTGCGACTGTGGGCGTGGTTTGTATTTGCATAAGCATCCAGGGCTCTGGTGGAATCCAGTGTTGTGCTACAGTGATGGTTATATCAGTGTAAGCATTGTGGCTTGCTGGATGGAACTGTTAGAATTCCTGCTCCATGATTGCAGTCATGGGATTGTTGTCTATCACATGATGGTGTATGTTTTGAATCAGAGTGGGAAGCGATGGAGACAGGATGTTTGTGTTCCTGTGTTCCGTGAAGTAGGACTATTGTCCTTTGTTCTTTTTCTCTTTGCAGTCTGATGCTAGAGAGAGAGGGAGCCATGTTGCAGTGCTCCGTGTGTGTTTATATGTAAATAAAGTAGATTAGCCAAAATGCTGAATTGCTGAGGTCTGTTATGCAAGCTGCGAAAACTCTGCAGATCCCTAAGTGTGCTGGTGTCTGTTGGCATCAGTCGCTGTGATGTTCAGGCAGAAGAAAGCTTTCGAAGCTCCCGAATGAACAACCAGGAGGGAGGGAACATGCCAGTTGGGCATGTGTCTCTGCCAGGGTCCTATTTGAGAGTAGGACAAGCTCCTGACAGGAACAACCCCACCCATCTCCTCCATTTTGGCGGGGGGTGTCTCACCCAGAGCCAATTTCTCTCCCAGACACACCCCCATAGCTGTCAACTTTTTCATTTTTTTAAGGGAAATTCCCTTATTCTGAATAGGATTCCTCGCAAGAAAAGGGTAAAGTTGACAGCTATGCCCTCCACTTTTCCAGAGCCAATTCTGGAGGGTGAAGCAAGATGAGGGAAGAAAGCTCCATTGCACAAATGGACATCCTTGTTCTGGGCTTCCACTAACAAGACTCATTAACTGAATCCTGCCCTTTGAATGAACAGAGCAAGGATGGGCCTCTAAATGGGATCAAAAACAATCCAAAATGCTAGGTAATACCTTTTTCCTGTGAATATGTGGCTGTTCCCGACATGTGCCTGATGAAAAGAGGGACACCCCGTTCCATAATGATAATTTTACCATTTATACCCAACACATCTTACTGGGTTGCCCCAGCCACTCTGGACAGCTTCCAACATATAAAAAATAATAATAAAACATTCAACTTTTTTTTAAAAAAACTTCCCTATACAGAACTGCCTTCAGATGGCTCAGGGGTCAGATAACTCCATACCCTCCAACATTTCTCCAAGGAAAATAGGAGCGTCCTAAGGAAAAGTGGGACATTCTGGGATCAAATCAGAAACCAGGACGGCTTCTGTAAATCAGCGGTGTCCCTGGAAAATAGGGACACTTGCAGGGTCTGTGCCCAGGAAAGGCAGACTTTAAGGCAGAGCCTTGCTTCATGGTTGCTCACAGCCACAAATTACAGGACCTTGGAAGCAGGAAAAAGGAATATTGAAGCAAATTAAAGCTATTCACCCATGACTCTCAGTTCAGTGCCGCAGCACTGCTGCCGACTAATTCGCGTCTTGTTGTTCTCACAGAAGTAGATGCCGTTGTCGGTGTGCTGGATTTTGCTGATGTGCATCAGGACCAGTGATTCGTTCCTCAACACCTGGACTCTGGAAGTGTTCACCATCTCCTGATGCTTGCCCTTCTCCGTCTCTTTGTACCAATTTGCCGGAGAGCTGGAAACGCACCTGAAGGACACTTGGCTGCCCCAGCGGGCAGCGATGAAGCGTATCCGCGTCGCCTTCTCCGAAACTACAGCATGTGCAGAAAAGGTGAGAAACCACAAAATGGCGGCGAAAGGGAGGGCAGAGGTGAAGAGATCTCTCTCTTCTTAACAAAACAAGACATAGCAAAGCTCTCCGGTGATTTAACGTCTAACTGGAACCACATTTTACACAGGTTTCAAATGTGAGCACAACTTTGAAATTTGAGTCCTTAATTAAACCCCGCTCCACCATCCAGCCCTAGGAGGAAGACTATGATTATATCACTTTGAGAACAGCAAAAGCAGATGGGAGGAGGGAAGAGTTCAGGGATATTTATAAAAAATCAGTTTTGTAAGTTTTGTGCCCTTGTTTCTCAATTTGATCCTTGTTTTGCATGTTGTGTGGTATTTTATGCAGTGTGACTTGCTGATATTTGATTGATTATAGTTTAGTAATCCTTTATTTTAACTGGGAAAAGTTACCGAATTTCAGCAGGAACTTATGGGGCATGCCCCGATTGTAAATGAAGCAGTACAGTTTTGGAAGCATAAATTCCAGGAGAAGGTGTGTCTGGGCAATTTATTTATCTTCTTGGTAACTTGGTAATACAGTGGTACCTCGGGTTAAGTACTTAATTCGTTCTGGAGGTCCGTACTTAACCTGAAACTGTTCTTAACCTGAAGCACCATTTTAGCTAATGGGGCCTCCCGCTGCTGCGCCACCGGCGGAGCATGATTTCTGTTCTCATCCTGAAGCAAAGTTCTTAACCTGAAGCACTATTTCTGGGTTAGCGGAGTCTGTAACCTGAAGTGTATGTAACCCGAGGTACTACTGTAATCATATCATGTATTTATGAGTTGTTTAAAATTAAATGAATTAATTCATCTATCTATCTATCTATCTATCTATCTATCTATCTATCTATCTATCATCTATCATCTACCTATCTATCTCTCTATCTATTTATCTAACCAGGCACTGGTTTATTTTAGGTTTGTCCGCAAATTCAAAACAGGTGGGCAGGAAGTACTGCACTCTTTGTTGACAGAGCTCACTGCACACCCAGCCACTCCTCCTGGTCTTTCTTCTGTGAAAGTCTATCCCCAGTTAGCACAACTGTGTCAGGTGATCGGGGACTGAGGGGGTGTTTTGGGAGCCCCGCCCAGAAGCAAAATGCAGAAGGTCCCACCTTGGTCCCAGACCTGTCTGGTCCAAACAGGAACGGACTGGGGAGGTGAAGGAACCACCCAGGACCCCAAAGAACCTCCCCACCAGCTGAAGGAGCCAACAGTGCATCAGATGACAGTTTCTTAAACTTGGTCCCAGTTTTCTAGGGCTAAATCTCCAAACTGAAAAGTGCCCAGAGGGCTCAAAACAACTGGAAGAGTTCACCACTCTCTAGCCTAGCATCTCTCCCCTTTCAGTTCCTACACTTCTGCACACGTCCTGTAACCTGGTTGGATTTCCTTGTTTTGCTCCTCCATTTACACTGTGAGGCTTCCAACGTGCACAGACCTTGGCTGGATCTAGACCATGGGTATGCAAACTAAGGCCCGGGGGGCCAGATGCAGCCCAATCACCTTCTCAAACCGGCCCACGGACGGTCCAGGAATCAGCGTGTTTTTACATGAGTAGAATGTGTCCTTAAAATGCATCTCTTGGTTATTTTGGGGGCCTGCCTGGTGTTTTTACATGAGTAGAATGTGTCCTTTTATTTAAAATGCATCTCTGGGTTATTTGTGGGGCGTAGGAAGTATCCATTATTTTTTTCAAAATATAGTCTGGCCCCCCACAAGGTCTGAGGGACAGTGGAGCAGCCCCCTTCTGAAAAAGTTTGCTGCCCCCTGATCTAGACACATCAAAGAAGTGTTTCAGTTAAACGTGTTGTAAATTTAAACAGGGAAAACAGGTAGAGAAAAACGAGACCCCACAGTGCCATCTGGTGGCACAATGTTATTTCGCATATAGGTAAAAGGTAAAAGTAAAGGACCCCTGCAACAGCAGTACCTATTTATCTACTTGCACTGGCGTGCTTTTGAACTGCTAGGTTGGCAGAAGCTGGGACAGAGCAACAGGAGCTCCCTGTCCACAGCAGTCTTTCCAAACCTAGAACCTCTGAATGTGGTGAGGGATGATAGCAGTTGTAGTCCAGTTTACTGCGGGGGGCAGGAACCATCCAATACCCCAAAGGGCCTCCCCACCAGCCGATTTACAGTGAGAGAACTTCAGTTTTTAGGCAGGTCTGAGGCCCAGTGTCTCTCTCTTTTTAGAAATTATCCAGGGAGGGGAAACCTGTAATCCTCCAGATGTTGCTAGGCTGTAACTCTGCTTCTTCCAGAGGTGCCAGCTTCTCCGGACGTTAGAGGGGTCTTGATGCGGTGTTCTGACATTGGGCATGGGGCTCTCTGAATATTGAGGGGGCCCATGGACTATGCAGAATTAGATAAACTAACAGGAAGGATTTGAAACCGACGGGACCAGAGATTCACGGGAGACTGGAGTAAATTAACGGACTATTTGAAAAGTATTTGTGAAGAACAGGGTTGCAAGAAGTTTTGTGAGGAGTATTACTGGAAGTATTGCAAAATTGGAGAAGGGGAAGGATGATTTGTTAAGAGATGTAAAGGCAATATAAAGTTAAGAAATGCATAGGAAGTGGTTAAAACGGGGGATGATCAGAGGTGCTGATGGAAGTCTAAAAAGATTGTATAAGTGATAAGTTTTGTAGTACATTTTATAATTTATATGTTAAAATCAATAAAAATTTAAATTAAAAAAAAAGAATATTGAGGGGGCCCAGCACCATAAAAAAAGATAGGGGCCCCCAAAGTGTCTCACCCCAAGGAGTCAATGTCCTTGCCTTCATCCCTGACCATTGGCTATGTTGACTGAGAGCTGGAGTCCAGCAACATCTGGCTTGAGACAGGCCCGCTGTCACCTCAACTTGCCGTCGTGCTTTGAATAAACCGACAGGCCCATTTCACTGAAGGGAACAGAAGACGAGAGAGAAGCAGCCATACCTGTGACCACAAAGCAGGTTCCCAACATCACCCAGAACACTCCGCAGACCCGGAGGAAATAAGGAGCCATTGCCAGTTGAAGATGCCAACTCGAGCCCAGCTGCAGACCTGGCAAAAACACGACCAGCTCTCAGTTCTGCCTTTGAAAAACTGAAAGTGCCGAGGCCTCTCCCTTGCCGATTTTCTGTTTCCTGCCCGTGTAAATGCAGCTGCGATGGAGGCAGACCCTTTGGGCAGGGCGCACTCTGTCATGTGACCAGGGGCTGCCACGGGTGGCCAGTTTGACTGACAGGACTGCCATGGAGAAGCGGCCATTGGTAGGTTAAGCATATAGCTGGGACAGAGACCTTTCCCCAGGCTGGCATACTACTGCACCTGTGGCAGACGCATTTACACAGAAGTGTAGTGGTATTTAAGAGTGTTAGACAAGGTTGGCAAAACTGACATACAAGCTAGGGGACAAGGATAACTGTGACTTTAAAGATGAATGGGAACCCTTTACAAAGTATTTGAAAATGCAACAAAGCGAGCTGGACTCCTTGGCTGGCTTTGAATAAACACTCACAAACTTTTTTTTGATAATAATCAGCTAAATAGTTTGAGGATCTATACAACTGTGTAACATGCAGAAAACAGCATTTTTAGACAAATCAAAGACTGGAACTGAGGGAAGTCGGGGGGTGGGGGGTGGGCTTTGTGGGGGGAAATAAGGGTGATATGTTTCTGGATAATATGTTTTGTTTTAATTTTGAATCAAGTTATTAAAAAAAGAAAAGAAAGACTAGGAGCAGGAAGACCCACACAGCCGCAAAGCTCACTGAGTAACCTTGGTCTTTCAGCTAGGGCTGAAGGATCAGTAAGTTTTGGTTCTCTCCATTTCTCATTTCCTCCATTTTGAATCTAGTGCTCCACATTTCTGCAGCAATCTGCCATTTTTGCTTTAAAATCCTCGCGAAAATTCTCCACCCTTTTAGCGCAAATTTCACCTAACAAATTCTTTTTTTGTATGCAGTGTGCATGCTTTTGCAAACAATCCACCCGACTGGAATGCATTCTTGTATATTATTTTCAGCGATACACACACAGTTATGCACACTTTCCCCATATGTATTCATTTTTGGGCAGCTTATTTGCTCAGAGAACCTGACGTTGCAAAATCTGGGTGAATTTTGAGCTGTGATTCGGTTCTCATATTTTTTCGGAACGTGCAAATTTGAGATTCAGCTTTAAATGCAAACTGAATCAAATTCACACACACACCCCATGTCTTTGCCCGGCCTGGTGTTGGTGTGAAGATAACAGGAAAGGGTGTGTGTGCGTTTGCATTCATGTGATGTTCCTCACCATGCGCTACTGTCATGGACTGGCTGGAGGCAGGAGGAGGAGGAGGAGGAGGAGGCCTGGACCCTCATGGTGGCACAGCGGGACCCAAGGGGAGAGGAGGGATTCCTGCTGCCACTGCTGCAGTCCTCAGCTCCACTCAACGCATCTGACAACAGTGATGGTGTCTGGCTTTGGGGAATCGGTTTCCTCCCCCCATGGCAGTAGATAAGAGGATCAAACAAAAGGAAGGCCTTAACAGTTAGACTCTTTAATAATTACAGCGAGAGAAGAAAGAACACATCTCCTGGAAATGGCGGTGCTCCCAATTAAGGTGTGCTCGTCCCGTGGGTTACCCGAGAGGCGAGGTCCAAGTCCGGTCCGCGGTCAAAGGTGCAACGTGGAGGCAGTCCGTAGTAGCTGAACCTGGGTGCAGGGCAGGGAGCCAGGTGAAGTCAGGAAGAGGCTTGCAAGCAGGGAACCAGGGCGGATCAGGAGCTCAGGCAGGAAAGCAGGACAGGGTTCAGGCAGGAACTAGCAACCAACAATGTTGCTCCCACAACTTGGGACTGGAGCTGGCCGGCTTTTATCTGCCCCAAGGCATAGGGTGGCCCCGATTCTCTGGTGACTCGCCTCTCCTGGCCTGGAGGCAAGCACTCCTCCTGCGGGAACTTAGTTCCCTTCCCTCCGCCTCTCTGCTCTGAGTCTGCAGCTCAGGAGAGGCTGGAGGGTTACCAGACCCAGAGGCAACCTCAGCTTCCTCTGACGGGGCTGAGAGTGGAGCACCTGCAGGCAATGGGTCCTCCATCACCTCAGGAGCCAGAGCAGACTCAGCTGGTGCCTGCACCTGAGGATCCAGCACAGGTGAGGACCCTTCAGGCTCATGCCCCAGCCCCGGCTCAGCTGGTTCTGGAGGCGGGGAATCCTGTGCAAGCTGGGATCTCTCAGGTTCAGCATCTGAGTCCGAATCCCAGGCCATCACACCAGGGACACTCGCCCCTCCGTCCCTATTCATCTACGTCACTCCTACGTTTTGTAATCTGAGCTTGTACCCACTGTGCTTTCTGTCCTGCCACTTTCTGAGCTCTCTGTGACTTTGGAGAAGGGGTGTGAATGCTTTCCAGAGATTGTGAACTCTCTCTCTTCTAGTGTTTCTTCTGCTAGCTATTCCCCATCCAGTATTTCCCAGCTTCTGCCTTCTGAACAATGCCCCTCTGCAAACCACTGTTCCAAATCTATGCTGTCCTCCTGTTCCTGGGGAGATTCAGGGTTAGGATCAGGGGGAGAGGGTGGCTCCCACCATTCTTCCTCAATGCAGCCGTCCTCAGCAAGGTCCCTGACAGATGGCGGCAGCAGGAGCGGTCTAAGGGCCCCGGCTCTTGCAGACACACAGGGGCCCTTCGGTGGTCCTAGTCGCTGACCATAGAGACTACGTTGCTGGCGCAAAAGTGCTGCCTTGTGAAATGACACAGGTCCCTCCTCTGACGCCCAAGGTGGGCTGATGGAAGCCTCATGGTTTTACCATATATCATCTAAGACTCCCTCATATAACCAAGACGTTTTTACACATGCCTCTTGCTAACAGTCGTTGGGGCAGCTCAGACAGACCCATCCGTTTCCCATACAGTCGTACCTTGGTTTTGAACAGAATGCATTCTGGGAGGCCGTCCGACTCCCGGAACCATTCGAAAACCAAGGCGTGGCTTCCAATTGGCTGCAGGAGCGTCCTGTAGCCAATCAGAAGCCGAGGAAGTCGTGCTGGACGTTCGGCTTCTGAAAAGCATTCAAAAACCGAAACACTCACTTCTGGGTTTCGATCGTTCGGGAGCCGATTTGTTCAGGAGCCAAGGTGTTTGACATCCAAGGTACGACTGTATTCCATTGGCAGTAAGCATTTATAGGGGCCGTGGGGATGGTGACACGAATGTAGAATAGAATGTCCCTATTTTCACCGGAGGAATGATGGAGGGTCTGGGTAGGCTTCCTCTGAGCATGTAGGCTCTGTTTAGCTGTCATGGCTTCTGACCACCAACAGATCCAATCTCCATGAATTTGTCTAATCCTGATCTAAAGCCCTTTTTCTTCTCTGTGGGCATCATGACCTCCCTTGGCAGTACGTTCCAAAACACGGAAAGGTTCTGGTTTTTCTCTTTTCATTGTCTACTCATCAGTTGCTCATCTTCCTCAGCAGGCCTTTCAATAATAATAATAATAATAATAATAATAATAATAATAATAATAATAATAATAATAATAACAATAATAATAATAATAATTCATTATTTATACCCTGCCCATCTGGCTGGGTTTCACCAGCCACTCTGAGTGGCTTCCAACAAAATATTAAAATACAGTGGTCTGTTAATTAAAATACAGTGGTCTGTTATAGCCGGATGCAAGAGTCACAGAAGGGCCAAACTGTGGACCTTTGTCGGTTTTGGACAGAGGTGTATGGTGCCAGTATGGTGTAGTGGTTAAGAGCAGTAGTCTCGTAATCTGGTGAACCGGGTTTGATTCCCTGCTCCTCCACATGCAGCTGCTGGGTGACCTTGGGCTAGTCACACTTCTCTGAAGTCTCTCAGCCTCACTCACCTCATAGTTTTTGTTGTGGGGGAGGAAGGGAAAGGAGAATGTTAGCTGCGTTGAGACTCCTTAAAGGGAGTGAAAGGCGGGATATCAAATCCAAACTCTTCTCTTCTTCTTCTGGAAGCCTGCTGAGGCTCATCTTCACGGCTTGTTCGTGAGGTCGGTTCGGCGGGAGCAATTTTGTCCTTGTGTGGCAGCTCCTTCCTAACAAAGCGCTAATACGGACAGCCTGCTGTAGTGCCGGTTTGACACACAGAGAGGAACGGGCGACGATGTGACCCCTTTCCTCTCTGTACGCCATTTCGCCACTCATTCCTATTCAACAGAGAGTCGAGTTTCACACTGCCATCTTTGGGGCAGCAAGCGTTGCATCCGATCAAATATGGATCTCTCTCCCCGTTGTTTCATTGCCTGGAACTGATGTCCTACTGGGACAAGCCCCGTGCCTTTGGAATTAATGTTCTACAAGGACATGCTGTTCCCACAAGTGGGGAAAACAGATAATCGTGGATGAATTTGCAAAAAAGGCCTGTCAGGAAGACCATAAGGACACAGTTGTGTGTACATTTGAAGTGACCTCAGCTTGCTTGTTTAAAAAGTATCGTAGCACACAAAGCTGGCGCCCAGAAAGGAATAGAGCTGGACCAGGGGTCAGCAACCTAAGGCCCAAGCGAGAGCCATTAAGAAACAATTCAAGACCACAGAGAGCCTAACTGGCAATGTCACAGAACTCCTTCTCCCTTGCCCTGAGGTGTGAACAGAAACTGGGGGTTTGAAAGGTGGCCAGGGTAACGGGATGTGAGGTGACAGGAAAAGAGAGTTTTCAGCAGGCTGTTCTGAGGAGGAGGAGGAGGAAGAAAGACTAGGATCCATCTTGGGCAGGTTGGCTGAAGGTCAGTTGGAAGAGGTCCCTTGGACTCCAAGGCTGTACAAGTCCCTCTTGAAATGACCACGCTGTAAGATCTGGACTCCCTCCATGCACACTGAAATTTAGGTTTATAGGTGAATAAACCATATTTCTTAAACCTACGGCAGTCTCTGACGTGTCTCGATTTTCCAAAGGAACACAGACCATGGGTGAGTGCCTGGAACCCCCCTGGGATTCTTGCAGAGTGTGGGTCGTCGCGCCCAACTTTTGTAAGAGTATGAACAGCTATTTCCTTTCTCAAATCTAAATAATGGCAAGCGGCTCTTCGCCTATCGAGAAGGAAAGGACTTGTTTTGCAGACAGGCTTAAGCCACATCAACTCTCTCTTTCTCTTTTTAAACACCAAGAAAGGCAGGCAGGTGCGGGTAGGAGCGTTGGGAAGAAAACCAGCATATAGTTCTGAATGTAACAATAGCTCATTTACAGTTTATTTTAAGAAATGTACAAAGAAAACATTGCACAATGTTATGGAGTTAAAGCTTTTTCTTTCTTTATCACAGAGTGTCACATAATGTACAAGCAACAGAGTCTATCTGAAATGGAGCAGAGTCCTCTTTTCCACAGCTGTTCACATGTAAACACAGTTGAAAACTCTCGTCTCAGGTAACACAATTCCTGGACGGCCCCCTGCTCTGTGGAGTAGCTGAAAAAATTAGATTTTCCAGTAGGCAAGTGGGAAAATCCAGTTTTGCCACTTGGAAGGAGAAAGAACCCCAACATGACTCCACTGACTAAAATGCAGGCATCCAATCCTGAAAGAACTGTAGTCTCTGCTTGGCGAAGGGGACGGGACAGGAAGATTACCTTTAATTGGGAGAAAAATTCACCTTGCTCAAGCAATAATCCAAGTACCCATTACCAGCGTTTTTCTCTCATTCTCCAAAGGTAAAAGGTAAAGGTACCCCTGCCGGTACGGGCCAGTCTTGACAGACTCTGGGGTTGTGCGCCCATCTCACTCAAGAGGCCGGGGGCCAGCGCAGCACACGGAAACGCCGTTTACCTTCCCGCCAGTAAGCGGTCCCTATTTATCGAACTGCTAGGTTGGCAAGCGCTGGGACTGAGCAGCGGGAGCGCACCCCGCCGCAGGGATTCGAACCGCCAACCTTTCGATCGGCAAGCCCTAGGCGCTGAGGCTTTTACCCACAGCGCCACCTGCGTCCCAATCATTCTCCAAAAGGCATGTACAAAACCGAACCAGTGATTTTGGGCGTCAGCTTAGCCGCTGCTGAAACAGACGCGGAGTTAATTTGGGGTGCAAAAAATAAATTCCAAAGTGCATTTTCCTACCTGAAATTGGCTTGCAAAGCTTCAGGTGGCTAGGCTTCTAATCTAAATTTTTAAAACGCATTCCAGATATTACCGGATTTGATGGATTACTATGTTTTATATATGCTGTAAGACGGCCAGAGTGGGCTGGGGAAACCCAGCCAGACGGGCAATGTATAAATAATAAAGTTATTATTATTATCATTATTAAGACTTGAGGTGCAGTTCATCAGAGCTTAAACCCAGAACCTAGTGGCAATTCTGGGGTTCAGTCCAGGGATGTGTTGAGTAAGAATTATTGAGGAATGGCATCCTGATAAAGCGAAAGCCTTCTGTGTGCAAAACTTTTTCTGAGGGGAGACCTACACTGGGTGGACACAAACCAGCTGTGTGGGATGGTAACAGGAAGGCCACGACACATGCATTAAAGGGACAATAAACACATGAAGGATGGCTGACCCTATTAGGGTGCCATGTGCGGTCTTAGTTTGTGCGCTAGACCTGTGGTGTGTACATAGGTAAAGGTAAAGGGACCCCTGACCATTAGGTCCAGTCGTGACCGACTCTGGGGTTGTGGCGCTCATCTCGCTTTATTGGCCGAGGGAGCTGGCGTACAGCTTCCGGGTCATGTGGCCAGCATGACTAAGCCGCTTCTGGAGAACCAAAGCAGTGCACGGAAACGCCGTTTACCTTCCCGCTGGAGCGGTACCTATTTATCTACTTGCACTTTGATGTGCTTTCAAACTGCTAGGTTGGCAGGAGCAGGGACCGAGCAACGGGGGCTCACCCCGTCGGGGGGATTCGAACCGCCAACCTTCTGATCGGCAAGTCCTAGGCTCTGTAGTTTAACCCACAGTGCCACCCGCGTCCCCGTGGTGTGTACATACACGCATACAAACAGAGTTGGTGCTTTTGGGTTCTGCTGTTGGTGGGTGTGCGTGTGCTTGGATTCCCTTCTGCTCCGCTCCTCAGAAGACATATGAAATTGCCTCCAAATCCAGTGCCGATACCCCTTCCTTCTTACCACCACCCCTAAAAATCACAGAATCATGGAGGGAAGCTCAGCTAAAGCAAGCAGAGGGCCTTCTCAGTGGTGGCACCCGCCCTGTGGAACGCCCTCCCACCAGATGTCAAAGAGAACAACAACTACCAGACTTTTAGAAGACATCTGAAGGCATCCCTGTTTAGGGAAGCTTTTAATGATTGATGCATTAAGGTATTTTAATATTTTGTTGGAAGCCGCCCAGAGTGGCTGGAGAAGCCCAGCCAGATGGGCGGGGTATAAATAAATTATTATTGTTATATTATTATTATTATTATTATTATTATTATTATTATTATTATCCGAGACAGATGGCCTTCCAACCTCTGCTTAAAAACCTCCAAAAAGGAGACTTACATATTTCAGGCCCTATGCAATCTGATCCAATTAAACAATTCCTCGGCGCCATCTATACTGTAAGACCAAAGTATGATTTTTTTAAAATAAAATGTTATTTTAAAAACTGCTCTGGGGAAAGGTGAGGTGGTGGTTTTGTGATGCTGTGCAGAGTTGCCATCTGGTGGAAGGAAGCAGAACTGGTTTATCCTGGACTCTACTCTGCAGAGAAGGTTGTACTGTACGTGTGGACCAAAACAGACTGCTCTAGTTATGCATGTCTATACATACCCACTATCTAGCAAATTGTTTGAAGTCCACAGGATGACACCCACCTACCCACTCACTCCTCATGGGTCAAAGGATGGTGGCTAATTTTCTATTAACCTCAATGTTTCCACTGTCAGAACATTTGCTGGTTCTGTTTGAAATTGCTCAGTGACCCTTCTCTGGGAGATAATTTATTTGCACACTTTTTTTTTAGTGGTTAGGAAATTGTGCAGAATCTATCTATCTATCTATCTATCTATCTATCTATCTATCTATCTATCTATCTATAAAAAAGGTAAAGGACCCCGGACAGTGAAGTCCAGTCAAAGACGACTATGGGGTTGTGGTGCTCATCTCGCTTTTAGGCCGAGGGAGCTGGCATTTGTCCGCAGACAGCTTTCTGGGTCATGTGGCCAGCAGGACTAAACTGCGTCTGGCACAACAAAACACCGTGACGGAAACCAGAGTGCACGGAAACGCCGTTTACCTTCCTGCTGCAGCGATACCTATTTATCTACTTGCGCAGACGTGCTTTTGAACTGCTAGGTTGACAGAAGCTGGGACCCCCCCAGTGGGGATTCGAACCGCTGACCTTCTGATCGGCAAACCCAAGAGGCTCAGTGGTTTATACCACAGCACCACCCATGTCCTTCCTGTCTGTCTGTCTGTCTGTCTGTCTGTCATCTATCTCTGCAAGTGGAAAAAATAAAACAAAAGCTTTATAACCTGACTGGATTCTTACATCAAGAAAACTACAGAAAAGGTGGCAGCCTTTTCAAAGTTCAATCAACTGCCGCAGGAGGTCAATGATCCACACTGCCCAATATACTGTTTCTAGCAGATGGCAATAATGGTTGCCTCAGAGGCAGAGTGTGGCAGACAGAACAAATAAACCAATTTCTAATTGTCAGATTCACTGGGGCGATGTAGGGCTGAGAGAGGGTAGTGAATACCAGTACTGTTTCCGTTCTTAAATATTCATGTGTCTCCCATTATTTAAACTGGTTGGGCTGGGGGCACAAGCCACTGGGAACATCTTGCATGGGTTCAGTTGATATCAACGGATGTTTACCAGGAATTTATTGCCTTTGTATTTCTGGGGGGCTGGTTCAATAAACTATTGGGTTATCCAGATAGCAGGTCCCTGCAGTTCAGTTCCCTTCCCTCAGCCCTGCGTGAGGGAACAACTACACAGACTCCAAGCTTCTAGGCCATACCCTGCGTGCTGTGTGGACTGGAGTGGGGGGGCAATGTGGGGAAATGGTGCCATCAGGACAGGACTTTGGGGCAGAAGAATGAATCTAAAATTACTCAAATGCACCACTGATGGAGTGGTGGGAGAGGCGAAGCAAAACGGTCTACGTATCTGGACAGAATATATAGGTACTATGTAAAAGCGCAGCACATCTTCCTAGGTGATTGGTAGAGAATGAGAACAACTTTAAAGCTGACATGAAACCCTGAGAACAGATCAGCACATTACTTTTGCTATTGTTTTATTTTTACTTTTAAAAAATAAACGATATAGAGAGTTCAAATGGTTAAGACTCTTAATTGCACTTTAAACCATTTCTAACACAAAGAAATATCTTGTGAGTCCTTCCAAATACTTGAAAGGAAAAAGCTGAAGCAAGTTTTTTTTTAAGACATTGTGGATTTTTGTTCACCAAACTGTCCCCTCATTTCAATTATTATTCAGCTCTATTCACCTCCCCTTTGCATGCTGGAAACACTCCTAAGCCAATTGCCTATCAGTCTGTTACCAGGAGATAACATTAAGAAATACTTCCTTTTTTTCATAAGAAGTCAGCCACAGAGCCCTATCCAGATGTTAATATCTGAGAACCAGTGCAGACAGCAGTTCTTCACTGCTTTTGGAAAAGCGGGCGAAAATGGCTGAAGACAGAAGTTTTCACAAAGTTTGTCCAGCAGATAGAAGTTGTTAAATCCAGGGCTCTGTGCACTCTGCTTTCCGTGATCGCATGGGCGCAGAATTTGACACTGGGCACTGAATTCGGCATCTTTAAAACCTCTGCTTTCGTTGAAAAAGCAAGCAGGTATCTAGGCCTTGAGGCTGCAAACATAAACCTTGAAAGTTTTGTGTGTGTGCATGTCTGTTGCACGCCAGTGATACAGAGGCAAGGCTTTTGTTCACCCCTGACAAGCAGAATGAATTATGGAGAATATGCAGCCACAGGAAAATCTGCGTAACTGATTCAGGCCACAAAACCCAGTTTTTCATACATTTTTCTTTTCAAGTGAAGCACATACACAACTCTGGTTGAGTTCCTTAAAACTGGGCTTCTGGTTCCATGCCTAAGCTTGAACATGGCAGGACTGAAATTATGAAGACTTGCATCTTTGGCCATTTCCTTCTCTTCTGGCTCTTCTTCCAAGACTTCTGAAAAACGCTAGTAATTAAGCACTGAAAGCAGAACTGGCCCTGGAACATGTGACATCACCTACCATTAAACTAAAACACCTGTTCTTTTCACCTGCAATAGAGATCGTTCACATTAACCTCATAAGGAAAAAAGAAGGTATCTTCGCTCATTGTGGCGAATCTGGACGACGACAACAACAAAACCCCAACTTGAAACCAGGAGAGGCTCTGTTTCCAAAGTTACGATGTTGAGCTGAGTACAAGGAACCTGGTAAGAGAAGGTGGTTAGCTCACTACAGCACATGATTTTGGAAGGGCCCCTGTGAGAGAAGTCTTTTGGATCTGGGTGCCAATTGACAGTTGGCCAAAAGTGCTTTGCATTATACAAACGACTCTTTCACACCACGTTTGGTGCCCCCCTTCTCTTTACTTTTGCTGGGGTCGTCTTCCTTTGTTCCGCCGGAATCTTCCTTCTTCTCTTTCGTTTTCCTGGGGTCGCCTTCCTCCTTTTTGCCGGGATCCTCCTCTTCCTTCGTTTTGCCGGAATCGCCTTCCTCTTTCCCCCCACGATCCACCTCTCTCTTGGTTTTGCTAGGATCGTCCGTAGTCTCTGCGCTGGCGACAGGTTTAAGTTCAATAGGTGGGGAGGTTTCTGGAGACACTTGGATGTCTACCTCTGAGCCCGAAGACCCATATATTTCATTCATTTTCTTCGCAATCAATCCTTCTTTCTCAGGGGCTCCTTCCAGCAGGGTCTCCTCATCCTGGCTGTGCCTGTACATGTAAGAGGCCTGTTTCATCGATCGCCTTAATAAATACCGCCGAAACGCCCGTTGGATTTTGGTGGCACACACCTCCTCTTGCTTCCTTTTCAGTGTGGTGGTGATGGGTTCGTAGGAGACCTTTGAGGGGTTGGCAGCCATAAACTTCTCCTCCATGGACTGCTTTAGGGCATCCATTTCCCCCGAGTCTCCCAGCACTTCTTTGGTAAGTGCGAAGAGGATGTCCAAGCAATGTATCTTATCCCCAGGAACCATGGGCAAGTCCAAAGTGATCAGCTTGATCTTGTTGGGCTTAGCGATCCGCAGCGGAGGTTGCAAGGTGTCCGCAAAGTCCGAGAGTATGGCGTAATCAATGAACTGCGTGGCGTCGGGGTCAAACTTCTCCCAAGTCTCATAGAACATCTCAAAGTCGTCTTCACACAGAGGTTCGCTGCTCTCCTCCGTGGCGACGTTGAAGTTCTCCAGGATGATGGCGATGTACATGTTGACCACTATCAAGAAGGAGATGATGATGTAGCTGCAGAAGAAGAAGATGCCAATGGCAGGGTTGCCGCAATCGCCCTTCACATGGCTGCCAGGGTTCTGCAGTTCGGGGTCACAGTCCGGGGGGCCGCTGTTCAAGATGGGGTTCAGCAAGCCGTCCCAACCGGCCGACGTGGTGATCTGGAAAAGGCAGATGATGCTGTTGCCAAAAGTCTCGAAGTTGAAGATGTCGTCCACGCCAGATTCCTTCTTCACGTAAGCGAAGTTGGACATCCCAAAAATGGAATAGATAAACATGACCAGGAAGAGGAGGAGGCCAATGTTGAAGAGAGCAGGCAGCGACATCATCAAAGCAAAGAGGAGCGTCCGGATGCCTTTGGCTCCCCGAATCAGCCGCAGGACACGCCCAATTCTGGCCAGGCGGATGACCCTGAAGAGGGTGGGCGATACGAAGTATTTCTCAATGATGTCCGAGAGGACAAGTCCTGAAAGACAGTTAGGAAGACGTCATTTTTTTCAGAACCTCTTGTCCATCATCAAAGAGATACAGTTTTTAAAAATTGTTAATAGCAAATGGATCTTAACCTGAAGCACCACTTTAGCTAATGGGACCTCAAGCTGCCGCTGCACCACCAGAGCACAATTTCTGTTCTCATCCTGAAGCAAAGTTCTTAACCTGAGGTAATATTTATGGGTTAGCAGAGTCTGTAACCTGAAGCATCTGTAACCTGAAGCGTCTGTAACCCAAGGTAAAGGTAAAGGAACCCCTGACCATTCGGTCCACTCGTGGCCGACTCTGGGGTTGCGGTGCTCATCTCGCTTTATTGGCCGAGGGAGCCGGCGTACAGCTTCCAGGTCATGTGGCTGGCTTGACTAAGCCGCTTCTGGCGAATCAGAGCAGCGCACGGAAACGCCGTTTACCTTCCCGCCGGAGCGGTACCTATTTATCTACTTGCACTTTGACGTGCTTTCGAACTGCTAGGTTGGCAGGAGCAGGGACCGAGCATTGGGAGCTCACCCCGTCGCGGGGATTCGAACCGCCGACCTTCTAATCAGCAAGTCCTAGGCTCCGTGGTTTAACCCACAGCGCCACCCACGTCCCATGTAACCCGAGGTACCACTGTATATATTTGTCCAGTAGCATCAAGAACAAACTTAGTTGGTCTCTAAGGTGCTACTGGACAATTTTTTTGTCAGATTTAAGAGTTATTAAGAAAGAGAGCAGGCCCAAATGCTGCCCATTTGCCACCTTCACATTTTCCTCACCTATGATGGAGATAATGACCACGACGAAATCAAAGATGTTCCAGCCGACTGTGAAGAAGTAGTACCGCAGGGCAATCATCTTGAGGAAGCACTCGGCCGTGAAGATGACAATGAAGATCAGGTTGATTTGGAAGAGGATGTTTATCTTGGTTTCGCTTTGGTCGTCTGTTTCCACCATCATCGTCACCATGTTAAGACAAATGAGGATCATGATGACTATATCAAAGGCTTGTTGGGTCACAAAGTCAAAGATCATCGCTTGGTATTTGTTCTTTAGTAAGGTGGAAGGCAGGCAGGCAGGCAGGCACAGGTGAGAGAGAGAGACACACAGGAAAGGGACAAAGACATACGGGCAGAGACAGACGAGGGAAGAGAAGAGAAGAGAAATGGAGGAGAAAACCCCACACAAGAATGTTCAAACGGGCAAAGAAATGGGAAAATAATAAATGTATGTGTGCTCCAAAAAGCTTTTGTGTGGAATAACAGGACAGTGTGCTGGACTTGGTCTGGCTGAATAGGAACCCCACTGAGATGATTTGAGGCAAGGAACCAACTCTCAGTCCAATCAAGCCAGCAAGGTTGCTATAAAACAGGGTTTCCCAAACGCGGAACTCCTGCTATTTTTGGACTACAACTCCCATCATCTCTAGTTAGCAGGAACAGTGGTCAGGGATGGTTGGAGTTGTAGCCCAACAACAGCGGAGGACCCAAGTTTGGGAGACCCTGCTATGAGGCTGTATTTTACTGTTTTACTGTTTTAATGTTGTATTTTAATCTTGTTTTTAAGTTGTATTTCAATCAATTTGTTTTTATATCGGGTATTAGCCGCCCTGAGCCCGGTCTTGGCTAGGGAGGGCTGGGTATAAATAAATTATTATTATTATTATTATTATTATTATTATTATTATTATTATTATTATAAAACAGAGAACAACCCATGAGTTAACTACCTTTGAGCTCTTTGGAAGAACTGCAGGATAGAAAAGGAAGGAGTTGTTTTTGTTTAATTTCTGAGCCTTCTATTATGTACCATATTTTTCGCCCTATAGGACGCACTTTTCCCCCTCCAAAAATGAAGGGGAAATGTGTGTGCGTCCTTTGGGGCGAATGCAGGCTTCAGGAAGCTATCCACAAGCCTTGCAAGCCCGGCGGGAGTTCCCCCGGGCGCACAAGGCTTGGGGCGGCAGCCTGCAGCTCGAAGCACGGGGCGCGCTGCGGAGCACGCCCCATGCTTCGGGCAAATGTCCGCAAGCCTCGCGCGCCCGGCGGGAGGTCCCGCCGGGCTCGCGAGGCTTGCAGGCAGCAGCCTGTTCTGGGGGCTGGGGTTGGGGGAAGCTCGGGCTTCCCCCGCGCCTGGGGGGGGGGAATAATTTTTTCTTTATTTCCCCCCCAAAAAATCTAGGTGCGTCCTATGGGGCGGTGCGCCCTATGGGGCGAAAAATACGGTAAATGCACATAAGGTTTGTTTATACTGCCCTAACCATGAGGAAGGGTAAAAAGCTTTGTGGCAAATTGAAAGTTTGTCCTCTGATCCTTTCAGACAGACACTTGCCTCCTTTGGCTTTCCTTGGCAGTTCTCAGGACCACTTTTAACAGACGTCTGTGGTCATTAAGAACCAGCAGGATACAAATTCCCTGACTGGTCCAAAAGCAGAATGGTGATCCTGTGCATAAGATTCTTATGAATTTTAAGTAGAAACACTATGCGTAGTTTTATTTGTTTATTTGTTTAGATATAATTTTTAAATAAATCTATTATTTCTTTCTTTTTTTGCAGCCTAGATAACGTCATGGGCAGAAAAAACAGAGGGCTAAGAAAAAAGAAATCATAGGCTGGCTCAAGAAAGCAGTGGTGTTTCAGTTTGCATTTTTCAATAAAGTAAAAATAAAAAGCTTTAAAGTAAAATAAAAAAGGAAGGAAGCAGTGGGGAGTCGAGGGACTTGGATCTCAGCAGAAATTGGGAAGCAAAGGAGAGAGAAGGAAAAATGGGAAGGCTGTGGTATGGTAGCAGGGGTGGAGAACAGGTGGAGATTGCCTGGGAAGCAAGCCCAGGTCTCCCCTTCTCCACTCCCTCCCTTGTTCCAAATAGATTTACAAAGATCCGCAACAACATCAGGGGTGCACACTATCTGCAGACAGGTGTGCGCATCCTCTGTTGTCACGAAGCCCACAGCCCTGCATTCCCCTATGCTGCAGGAATCTTGGCTCAGCGCACGAAAGGAGGATCTCTTGTTCACACATCATGTAAACTTTTGTGATCAAATGAATGTTGGGAATCATGCAACTCTGGCTCTGTGGGTGCTAGAATTCAAGATCTCTCGATGCAATGGACAAAAAGCCACGTAACAGGGCCTTAAGGAAGTTAGACTATCCTCCACCAGGGCCAGGGCCTTTTCAGTGATGGCTCCGACCTGGTGGAATGCTCTGTCCCATGAGACTAGGGCCCTTCAGGATTTAAGCTCCTTTCGTCGGGCCTGTAAGACAGAGCTTTTCCACCTGGCCTTTAATTTGAATTCAGCCTGATCTTTCATTTCCCTTTTCTTCCCTCCCCCTCCCCTTTTATGACGATCACCTGCTCTGAGACCCCACAGCTAATTCTCCCCTGGCCTCCTCGCTGGCCCAAGTAGGACCAATTCAGCCAGCTAGTCCTGGGGGTTATCTAATTGATTTTTGATTTTTATTGTTATTCATGTTTTTATACTGCTTTTTATAATTAAGTGTTTTAAAGTGTTTTGAATTTGTTGCTAGCTGCCCTGAGCCCAGTTTTTGAACCAGGAAGGGCAGGGTATAAATAAATAAAAAATTATTATTATTATTATTATTATTATGCTGTGGCTGTACTTGCTGCAAATTACGTTTGCATTAGTTGCCTTGGTATAATTTCTCATGCACCATTTCCACTGGCTTTTAACTGATATGGGTCTTCTGCACATTCTGCTAGTTTTATTGCTTTACTGCTGTGGCTTGGAAATTGTTTCATACTGATTTATATTCTAATACGTTGCTGGGTTTTGTGCTTTGAAAAATTGTATAACCGTAAAACACAACATCATACAACATGCCAGAGTCAAGCCTTCGTTACGGTGCACTGTATTATGTTGTGGTTTAGGGTGCAGTTACTGTCGGCTACCTTGGACCAGAAAGGTGGCTTCTCATTATTTAAGCAAATAAATACCTGAGGCCTTGGGATGGGTTTTTGCGGCTTTTTTGAGCCTAGCTTCTTCATGGCGTTGTAGTATTTCTTTTGTTCCTCTGTCATGAAGATGTCCTTTCCTCCAAAGTAAAAAAGGGAATCACAACTTATTAGACATGGGAGGAAGTCGTCTGTTGCCGTGCCCAAGACCCACGCAAGGCTTCCACTGTCTTTGATTGGCAGCCCCACATCACACCCAGTTTCCAGGGCTTGGTGTGAACCACAAAATCTGCCTTTTAATTTCTGAGGCTGAGCGGTGGTAACTGGGCTGGATTTATAGAGTCTGGTCAATTTTGCTTGACTGCCTCCATCTTTTCCAAACACCCAAACTCCCCTCCCCACCTTCCACTCGTAACAAGTCTCCTTCCTTGTTCCATAGCTGTCAAGTGTCCCTTATTTGGCGGGACAGTCCCTTATCCCAGCGCCCTGTCCCGCTGCTGTCCCTTATTGATGATGTCCCTTAAATTTCCCGGGTTTCAAAGGAAGCAGCTCCTCTCCCTCCCTCCCTGCCGGCCAGGGAGGAGGGAGGCTCCAACTGTGTTGCTTGGCTGCGTTGCTCACCCAATAAGGAGTCTAAGAACGACTGGGGGGTGGAGCTTGCATGCCTGGTGCCGATCAAATCGGCCGCGTTGCCTGGGGACTCGCCTTTGCTCAGCACTTCCCAGCGGAGAGGTGACAGTGGTTTTCCTTGCTGCATCCCCTTTGCCGGGTTGCTGCGCTGTGGGAACCACCGCTTGAGGCTTTGTTTGGCTGCTGGTTGACTAAAATCCCTTATTTTGGCTGTTGATCCCTTATTTTCGAGGCTGCTAGTCCCTTATTTTCAAATCTGTAAGTTGACAGCTATGCCTTGTTCATGCACACTAGTTTATTTTTCTCTGTCAATCAGTCTGTCACTCGACAGCAGAAGCCTCAAATGCTTCCCCTCACTTCCATCCTGCCAAATGATGCTAACTCACTCTTCAGTGTCCTGTGAGAGCTTTGGATTTCTAGAAACGTCCCTGTTGTTGCCAGGCTACTCTATTGTGGTCTTAAGTCTCGGGCTATTTAATTCAACTAAGGAAAGACGTATCTAACCGGCTGCTCTAAGCCCTGCTCCATAGTTGTCTTTGACTGGCCCAGTCCCAAAAATGGCCTTGGCCATCTTCTCCCTTCTCCCTGCCAAACCACTTCAGTCTATTAAAAGAAGGGCCCAGGAAAGTGAAAAGTTGTTCTTTCAGAGGGCAGGCGGTTTCCCTCCCTGATGCAACACACAAGTGCCTGCGGCTAACCAGAGGTCCAGGGACTATGTAGCTGTCTCTGTTTAGAAATGGCTTGATTCAATGAAAGCACAGCGGGGGGTTGGACTAGATGACCCACAAGGTCTCTCTGCAATTCTATGATTCCACCATTTTTGAAAGCCTGTTGCTTAAGGGTAGTGGGCTCTCACATTACTGAATGTCTTGAAGCAGCTGGTGGAAGCACATTGCTCCCCACAGAGGTCACACCCACAGCATACATTTAAAGAACATTTAAACATATATCTAAAGTGCATGACTCCACCCACACCCCAAAAGAATCACAGGGAGTATAGTTTACTCCTTGCAGAGTCACAATTCCCAGCAACCTTAAACTACAGTTCCCATGATTCTTTGGGGGAAATCATGTTTTCAATGTGCAGTGTGTGACAAAAATAATCATGGGAACTGTAGTTTATCAAGGGTGCTAGGAATTATAGCTCTAAGAGGGCTGTGTCTACGCAGCCTCTCATTCTAGATTCCTTTTCATTGAGTAGGGAGGATGGAACAGATGGTCTACAAAATCACCCCCCAACCCTGACTCCATGTACATTTGCGGGGGAACCCCAGCTGGCTATGTTGTCTACTACAAAACCTATTTTCCTCATGAGTCTCCTCTTCCTCCACTTTCTATGCTCTTTGCCATTTTGGGAAGTTTTACTTCTGGCACAGAAACTGGTGAGACATGAGGCTTGGTTCAAGTTAAGCCCTCTGATCTGCACATGCTCTGTGAATCTCTGCTATCATGCAGAGTCCCGGCGCTGAGAGAATAGGATCTAGGCCTGACTGTGGAGCTCAGATTTGGTACCCGAGCTCATTTATCAAGGTGGGCTTCCACCTCAAAAACCAGCTGTGTGAACTGGTCCCAGCTGATGTCCCTGAACTCTGCGCCAGATACTGACTCCTGTAGTCGGAACTGTGTGTGTCAGTTTGCATTTCTTAGTGCAGAAAGTATTGATCTGATGTGTAGAGATCTTCCCTATTCTATTTAATTCAAGAGGGTTCTGGAAGCTTCTCTGTGTGAAAGAAACTTCATAATGTTTGGGTTATTCCCTCAGAGAAGCTGCGTACAGCTGGCTTAAACTGGTTCTGTTATCTCTTTCTGTCAAGGTCATGCTGACTACAAAAACAGGCCAGAAGGAGCCTGGGTTTCACTTTCTCTTTCTATCTCTTCCTTCTGGTGTGGTATTCTGTATGTAGTGTTAAGGTTTAGACTTATTATAAGTTATTGTTTAAGTCAGGTCTGCTGCAACTGGATTTCTTATGGACAGTGCCAATCCTGAATATATTGGATTTGTGACCATTTTGCTCATTTGCCTTCAGTAGCAGTAAAGCTCTGTGGATGAAATATAATTGCCTCTGGTCAATTTTTGGGGAATCCTGCAACGTGTTTAGGTTTTTACTCTGCTTACTATACATTGGAATCTACTCTGGATCAATACTGAGTAGAATTTCAATGACAGTGCGAGCATCGCTTCCAAATAGCACGCGGGAGTCATTCTACTCAAAGATAAATGTCTGAATTGTGCCTCAAAGTCCAATTTTATTGCTACGGGAGGTGCCCACTAACAGCCACCCCATCTGTGGCAGTGACACCCGCAGCTGTAACCCAAAGCCAAGAGACACTTATCTTTTTCTTCTGCTGGTTGAAGTTATCGATGATGACACCGATGAAAAGGTTGAGAGTGAAGAAAGCCCCGAAGATGATGAAGATGACAAAATAGATGTACATGTAGAGGTTGACTTCGTATTCGGGCTGCTCCTCGACCTGGGAGGTCAGAGAAGAGGTTGAGAAGAGACCCTCTCTTGCGGTCGGGGCCCCCGCCTCCCCCATTCTGCAGGCCAGACCCGGTTGCCCCTACAACAGGCCTGTGGGGCTGAGCAAACACCTCTTCCTCAGCCCAGAATTACCTCACGGGAGTCGACGGCTGCGTACATGATGTCCATCCAGCCCTTGAACGTGGCCTACGAAGAACGCAGAAGGATAAACTCATTGTGGTGCCTGGCAGAGGTGGGGTCTTGCTGCTAGGTTCTTAAAGCACTTGGGGGGCAGAACAGAGATCCACAAGATCAGGGCTGTCTCAAGCATATGTGGCGCCAGGGTGCAAATATCCGCCCAGTGCCGCCCCCGGTTGCCCAGAGTTGTCAACCTTTTTTGGGGGGGCAGCACGCTCTGGGCCGGCCGTCAAGGCATGCAAGGCAGGGCAGAGCAGGGCACAGAGAAGCACTCTGGGCAGGCCTCTCCACTGCCCTACGCCAATCCCAGGCGCGCAGGAGGGCAGAACCAGCCACCTGCCTCAGTGCCCCACTGGCTCGCTTGCCCCTGAACTCGTGGCGGAGAGCTGCCCGCAGCAGAAGAGCCTGCCACAGCGCTCCAACGGACAGGCTCTTCCCCAGACTGCAACTCTCGGGCCCCAGACTCTCGGCCTGGCGCCCCTGAGAGCCGGGCACCCGGGTGCCCAGCACCCCTAACGCCTATGGTTAAGACAGCCCTGCACAAGAGAAATGTGCACATGTCAATTTATACTCTTGGAGGGGGGACCCCAAACCCAGAAATTAATAAATAGTAGGATTTTGATTATTTGGGATGTGAAGGGAGAAATATAAGCTGCAGAGGAATTCCTGGATCAGCCTATGCCCTGGCCAAGCTAGGGCTGTTAAGAAACAATATAGGACCCATTGAGGGCCACTAGCAGTGCAAGTGAACTGCCCTCCCTCCTTGCCCTGAGGTGTGAACAGAGACAGGGGAGTTGGAAGGTTGCCAGGGTAACTGGGTCTTTAGCAAGGTACGGTAGGAAGAAGAAAGGGAGAGAAGATTGGGATCCATCTTGGGCAGGCTGGCTGAAGGCTGGCTGGGAGAGAAACCTTGGATTCCATGGCTGCACTGCCCCCTAGGCTCTTGCCACCACTCAGCAGAAAGAGGCAGAGGCACCCAACTTTTGTAGCAGTATGTATGAATGCTTTGGGTATTAAAAAGATGGCAGGTGGGTGGGGTCTTACCAGCGCCTCCCTTTTTCAGTTCCTTCCCCTGCCACAAGTGCTCCTATACCTGTGGAAGCTCACCATGCAGTTCGGAACATTGGTTGTTAGCTCCGTCGGTAGAACATGGGGCTCTTGATCTCAGGGTCATGGGTTGAACTAGATGACCCTTCTGAATCTATGATTATGTAGGGTTCAAAATCAAATGGGGAAGACTTCCTGCTTCTGAAGTTCACCCTCCAACTGGTGGGGGGGGGAAGAGTTTGAGAGGGGGGTGCACCAAATGGGGACTGGGCTGTGCGCCCCGAATCTCTATTGTGCAGTTGCCATTGAGTAACCAGAAACTAGGGCGAATGTGCCTCCCCAATAAGTAGGCATCAGTGTTATAAGAATTTTAAGTCCTCAAATATAGAACAAATATTCATAAATACACACATCTCTAAATATATGAACCGTGTGTCTGAGATAGTACAGGAGAGCAATCCTGAAGCCATTTTGACTCTCCCAATGAACTCAACTATTCCTCTGCAGTAAGGGAGGCAAATGGGGAAAACCTTCCCATTGTCTTTTTGCTTGCAAATCCTGTCTTAAGGGCGTCTTTGCGCCTGAATAGGCTGAGCCTGTGACCTGGATTCAGGAACTAAAGTATTAACAATCACAAAAGAATGGTCAGGCTGCTCAGGTAATGCAACCAGTGACCATTATCAGGTATCCTGGCAGACAGGATTTCTGCTGTAGACCGCCTCCTTCTGTGATGTATGTCAGTTTTTGGGGGTGGTCTTGGGCTACAGGGTGGGCAGTTTCAAAAGTCTATATAAGGGCTTGCACACCGTTTTTCAGGGTTCTCCTCCCTCCTGCGTGTGATGAGTGGGGACCCTGTTGCAACAGCTCCTTGCATAAAAATCAGGCTTACTAGCCCCTTTGCTTCTCAATATACTCTGGTTGGCCTCTGTTATTATCTCCTACCAAAAGGGAACCCACTCTATACGTGCTCCGGAATACCCCATAAATAAAAGGGAGCAGTTTTCTCTTATAACCGCAGCAAACCACCGGGGAGAAGTCTGGATACAGTACGAAGGAAGGTTGCCACATTGACACAGACATGGCGGTGGGGTTTTTCCTTGCAAGGCATGATGGGAGAAAAGTCCTCAGAAGAAGCGTATTCAAAGGAGGCCCCTAGCAGGCAGAGAATGAGGGGCGAAGGGGGTGCACTCACCACCTGCAAAAGGGAGAGGTATCCCATGCCCACATTGTCAAAATTGACCTTGACGTTGACCCAGCGGACGTCCGTGGCATTGTAAACGTCGAGGAGAGTCATGCAGTCGGTCTTGTTGTTCACCACGGAGAGCTCAAAGTAGTCGCCCGTGGTGGTATTGATGCAGCGATAATACTTCCCCGCGAAGAGGTTGACCCCCATAATGCTGAATATGAGCCAGAATATCAGGCAGACCAAGAGGACGTTCATGATGGAAGGGATGGCTCCCAGAAGGGCATTCACGACCACCTGGCTCCCAGAGAAAGAGGCGGCTTAACCAAAGTGATGCCAAAGATGATTTTTTGTTTTTCACAAATGCAGAACACAGCCATCTTCTTTTTAAAAAACAAACAAACTTTAAATTAAATTCCACATTTAGAGTTTTTCAAATTATATTGCTTGCAGGCTAGAAATGTGGTTTATCAGCTTATCGGAAATTCTACAACATTCATACCATATTGGCCCGAATATAAGCCACACTTCCCCCCCCCCAAATTCCGACCATGAAAAGCTAAAGTGCGGCTTAAATCCGCCACCTTACAAAAATTGGCTTTTACGATATTGCTGTAGTTTTCTTCTACATTTGCCATTTACGGGTGTGAGTGCCTGCGGAATTTGAAGGGAGCGGCTTATATTCAGGTATTGTCTCTCCCCGTGCGGCTTATTTGCGGGTGAGGCTATTATTCAGGCCAATACGGTAAGTGGGAATGATCCTTAGAGCCACCAAAAGTTTATAGGGTTGTCCGAAGCAGGGATTGCCAGGGATGAGCTCCAGAACCTATTTTCAGTGCCATAATGGAGTGGAGAATATTCTGCACATGTGAATATAATAGCACACTCTTCACCCGTGAGATGTGACGCCATCCAGTGTACTGGAAACATACAAGACTCTAGGCTCACCCACACTTAGCTTTCGCCTCACACTTTCTGACTGGGAAGACCTGGTTTCTCATCCCCATTCATCCATAGTCCCTGGGTAACCTTGGGCAGTCACTGTCTCTTATGCTGGCTTATCACTTGGGCGCTGTTGCGAGGATAGAACAGGAGAGACAACTCAGTGTCCACTATTATGAGCTCTTTGGAGATGTAAAGGTAGAGGGACCCCTGACCATTAGGATCAGTTGTGGCCGACTCGGGGGTTGCGGTGCTCATCTCGCTTTATTGGCCGAGGGAGCCGGCGTACAGCTTCCGGGTCATGTGGCCAGCATGACTAAGCCGCTTCTGGCGAACCAGAGCAGCGCACGGAAATGCCGTTTACCTTCCTGCCGGAGTGGTACCTATTTATCTACTTGCACTTTGATGTGTTTTCGAACTGCTAGGTTGGCAGGAGCAAGGACCGAGCAACGGGAGCTCACCCCGTCGTGGGGATTCGAACTGCCGACCTTCTGATCAGCAAGTCCTAGGCTCTGTGGTTTAACCCACAGCGCCACCCGCGTCCCCCTTGGAGATGTAAACATCTTTAAATAAATTAGGCACCAGAAACAGCTGCTCAAAGGACACGTTTCTGAGGCCTGCCTGAGCCCCACAACCTCCTTCCAAGAGACACGAAGTCCTCTCTCTGTGAAATCCTCACCGCTGGGGGGTGGGGAGTGGGGAGCGAAACCTCGGGACGCCATGCAAAACTTACCCTCATGCCTTCAAATCTGGACAAAGCCCGAAGGGGTCTCAGAGCACGGAGCGTCCTCAGGGACTTGATTGCCCCCAGCTCCGAATATCCCATCCAGTTTGCTGTCAGGCTGATGAGGGAGACCTGGTGGAGAAACCAGAATGCGTACAGACAAAGCTGGCAAGCACGATAAGAGATAGACCACCGAAAGGATCCCTGGTCAGGATGCAAGTTTCTTGTCAAACATCCTTAAAATATCCACAAGAAGGAACATGGTTACCCATTTAGCGACCCATGTTTTGGGACCAGTCTTTGAGACGGATACGTATAACATCTGCTGTCAGAATCAAATTTTGTCAGCCAGCTTCTACGGTTAATACTGTGATGGGTTTGCAACTGTGTGTTTGTTAGCAAAAGACAACAGCAGGGTTGGGAGGGGGAGGCTGCCAGGACTACAGGCGGTGTGATGTCACCACAGGAAAAAACGTCCTTTTTACCCGATGCTTGGCTTGCGTTTTTAGCAAGGGTTTTGGGGGGAGAAGAAGGGTGGGGGGCCTGAGGCCATCCAGGCTGAGGGACGGACAAGCTGTGTAGAGGAGACACAGGGATGCTGTCTTGGCTTCTTTCGAATTCAGTGCTGCGCTTCTGTGGGCAGCAAGTCCCTTGTGAGATGTGATGCTCAGAACCCTTTCTCCATCCAGACTCGGGAGTCAATACGTGTAAATAAGTCGTATTTCATAAAGACACTACAGCAGGCATAGGCAAACTCGGCCCTTCAGATGTTTTCGGACTACAACTCCTATCATCCCCAGCTAACAGGACCAGTGGTCAGGGATGATGGGAACTGTAGTCTCAAGGCATCTGGAGGGCCGAGTTTGCCTATGCCTGCACTACAGCCTCCACTGTGGCTCATTTCCCCCCCACAAACCCTGGTTAAGACCCCTGGAATTTTCGCCTCTTGGCAGAGATTGCGGTAGCCAGCAACAATACTAAAAATGGACTCCTGTTTCAAACAACTTACGTCAACAATGAGGAAGTCCAGCCAGCACCAGGCATTGGTGAAGTAGACCTTGAACCCATAAGCCACCCACTTGAGAAGCATCTCGATAACGAAAACATACGAGAAGACCTTGTCAGCATATTCCAAGATGATGCGGATGGTCCGACGGCGCTCTATGTAGATGTCTTCGAAAGCCTGAAAGAGGAAGAGGTGCAGAGTCATCTGGGGAAACCTTTTCTGCAACCCACCCACGTGGTTAAGTAAATTTTTTCCTCCCCAAGGAGTAGCTAGCCCTTGCTTACCAGGGCTCCGCTGCTAAGGAGGATCATGAGGATGATGAACGTCTCAAACCAGTTGTGCTCCACAATCTTGAAACACGTCTTCCGGAGGTTCCACCACTTCTCCCCCTTCTCTGTCTTGACGTCAACGTAGAGGCAAGGGCATCTCCGGACACAGGCTGCAGGTAGAGACATGCCAATAGTAAGCCCACAGATAGGAATAGAAGAAAGCTGCAGTTTCCATTCTGACCTGTACCTGTCACAGCCAGCGCTGTTTCCATTTTGCTGCGGTTTGGTTTCTGCCAAACGCTATCCTGTTTATCTCGCTGCCTGCTGCTTAACGTACATTCTGTAACTATTTATATAACATTCCATCATCTCAATGAAAAGGAAATGCAAACAAAAACCAAAACCACCCCAACTAATTAATGATGTCTGGTTTGCAGACTTTTAAAAAAAAACCTGCACATGCGCGAGGACATTCTTTTTTCTGTTACTTTGTCATGTACTCTAAGGCTGTTTTAACAATGAAAGCAGGTTCTGGGCCTGGGCCCTGTCAGTTAATAATAATAATAATAATAATAATAATAATAATAATAATAATATTTATACCCTGCCCATCTGGCTGGGCATCCCCAGCCACTCTTGGCGGCTTCCAACAAAATATTAAAAGACAGTAATGTATCAAACATTAAAACCTTCCCTAAACAGAAGAAGAAGAAGAAGAGGAGGAGGAGTTTGGATTTGATATCCCGTTTTATCACTACCCAAAGGAGTCTCAAAGCGGCTAACAATCTCCTTTCCCTTCCTTCCCCACAACAAACACTCTGTGAGGTGAGTGGGGCTGAGAGACTTCAGAGAAGGTCACCCAGCAGCTGCATGTGGAGGAGCAGGGAAGCGAACCTGGTTCACCAGATTACGAATCCACTGCTCTTAACCACTCTTAACCTCTTAACCACTACACCACACTGGCTCTCTCAAGGCAAAGCAATATGTGCTCTCTTCTTCACATGTACCGGAGCAGAGCATGGCTCTATTCAAGTCCTTCCCAGAAGACCCGTGTTGCTGTCTGGCTACCCTACCTTCAGTGAAGCATTCCTCTGGCTCATCATTCTCGGCATCCTCTTCAGCCACAGCTACCTCCTCCTCAGGGTCTGGGGGCTTATAATCAACAGTGCTGCATATGGACGACTCAGTCCCATCTGACAGAGGCTTCTGAGAGGAGCAAAGGAAGAGAGTGACAGTCTAGAAGGACCTTAGATTTTATGCAGGGTGTATGAGTGCCACCAAGCGATATTCAATCATGGGCCTACATCTATTACAATGAACAAATGACCGGATATCAGGGCATTAAGTACATCCTCCCCAGCTGCAAGCATCAGCCCACAACTGCATACCCTCCAACATTTCTCCGATTAAAAGGGACGATCAGTGCTATTTTTCTAGAAAAAGAGGTGCCAGAATTCACCATGAACGCCTCCCTTGTGTTATAAGAATTCTAAGGTCCCAAATATAGAATAAATGTTCATAAATGTACAAAGTAAACACATAAAGCCAAGTTACAGGGAACCAGGCAGAGGGCCTTCTCGGTAGTGGCGCCCTCCCTGTGGAATGCCCTCCCACCAGATGTCAAAGAGAACAACAACTACCAGGCTTTTAGAAGACATCTGAAGGCAGCCCTGTTTAGGAAGGCTTTTAATGTTTGATGTAGTACAGTATTTTAATGGTTTTTTTGGAAGCCGCCCAGAGTGGATGGGGAAGCCCAGCCAGATGGGCGGGGTATAAATAATAAATTATTATTATTATTATTATTATTATTATTATTATTATTATTAAAGGTAAAGGGACCCCTGACCATTAGGTCCAGTCGTGACCGACTCTGGTGTTGCGGCGCTAATATCGCTTTATTGGCCGAGGGAGCCGGCGTACAGCTTCCGGGTCATGTGGCCAGCATGACTAAGCCACTTCTGGCGAACCAGAGCAGCTCACGGAAATGCCGTTTACCTTCCCGCCGGAGTGGTACCTATTTATCTACTTGCACTTTGACGTGCTTTCGAACTGCAAGGTGGGCAGGAGCAGGGACCGAGCAACAGAAGCTCACCCCGTCAGGGGATTTGAACCGCCAACCTTCTGATCGGCAAGCCCTAGGCTCTGTGGTTTAACCCACAGCACCACCCGCGTCCCTAAGTAAACACATACATAAGTATATAAACCATGTGTCTGAAATAGTACAGGAGAACAATCCTGAAGCCATTTTGACCCTTCCAAATTGACCTCAAATATTTATCTGCAAGGAGGAAGGTAAGGGGTGAATGAATGAATTTATTATTATGGTCACAGACCAGTTCCGGCTCACTTACAATATCAGGAAAATCATAAAACATGATAGGGATACATTGAATTGCAATTGGGAATTGCAAAGCGGAGGAACCCAGAACAATGGCGTGCAAGCCCTTATACAGACATTTTAAATTGCCCACCCTGGAGCCCAAGACCACCACCTGCATACATCATACATACACCAGAGAAGAGGCGGTCTACAGCAGAAATCTGAGTGTGTTGGTTTTTTTCCTCCTGTCTGCCAGGATACCTGATAATGGATCATTGATTGCATTACCTGGGCCATTTGGCCACTCTTCTGTGATGATAACTACTTAATTCCTGAATCCAAGTCACAGGCTCACCCTATTCATACACAGACACACCCTTAAGACAGGATTTTTGAACAAAGAGACAATGGGAAGGCTTTTCCATTTCCTTCCTCCTTGCAGAGAAATATTTGAGGTGACTGAAAGAGTCAAAATGGCTTTAGGACTGTTTTCCTGTACTGTTTCCAGACATGTGGTTTATATATTTTTGTATGTGTTTGCCTTGTACAGTTATGAACATATATTTTATATAAGACCTTAAAATTCCTATAACAACCTGTATCTTCTGAAATGAGATCCCCCTGCAAGGAATATGCGTTCACAAGCACACACCACCTCTTTCAAGCAATGAAGGAGGAGGGGATTTCCCAACCTCTCCCAAATAATTTTTCCTACCATGCTTCAAAGCCTTTGCTATCCCCTTTTCAGCCGGCTCTCTCGCAGTTGGACGTATGACAAATAACCTGAGATATAATTAGTACGGTCGAGTTAGGTTCTCTGAAACATCTATAGCTCGGCTTACGTGGAAGAGCCTTTAGGTCAAAGTTTATGCCAGTTCATAAATGGTGAAACTGACAGGAGCTGGAGGCAGGCAGGTTCCCTCTACCCCTAGTGAGCAACTATTTGTTGAATCCAACCCAGGCTTCCTCAACCTCAGCCCTCCAGATGTTTTTTTGGCCAGAACTCCCATGATCCTTAGCTAGCAGAACCAGTGGCCAGGGATGATGGGAATTGTAGTTTCAAAACGTCTGGAGGGCCGAGGTTGAGGAAGCCTGATCTAACCCATAGGTGGGCAAACTAAGGCCCAGGGGCCGGATCTGGCCCAATCGCCTTCTAAATCCGGCCAGCAGACAGTCTGGGAATCAGCGTGTTTTCACATGAGTAGAATGTGTCCTTTTATTTAAAATGCATCTCTAGGTTATTTGTGGGGCATAGGAATTCATTCTCCCCCCCCCCTCAAAATATAGTCCGGCCCCCCACAAGGTCTGAGGGACAGTGAACCGGCCCCCTGCTGAAAAAAATTGCTGACCCCTGCCTTTCTACAACTGCAAGGGAGGATTGACAGGTTGGAAGCACTGTTCCTTGAGAAGGGCTGAGCGGTTGTTGTTGCTTTGTCCTCAACTGTGAATAACTCAACGTAGTCCCCTTCTGCTGGGACACACTGGGAAGTTATCCAGCCAATGCATTGAAATTAATAGACCTAAGTTAGTCAGGTCCATTGATTACAATGGGTCTACTGTTATGGAATTGGGATTTAAAGTCCACAGCATGTTACACGTTGAAAGAAAATTACGGTACATGAAAATGATGTGCCGATGGTATTTAACACCTAGTAAATTAGCAAAAATGTACAGGATGGGGTCAAATGTATACTGGAAATGTAAGGAAAAAGAAGGCACTTTTTATCATATGTGGTAGAAATGTAAGGTAGTAAAAGAATTCTGGGAAATGATATATAATGAGTTGAAAAAAATGTTTAAAACAACCTTTTCTAAAAAAACAAAGCCTGAAGCCTTTCTTTTAGTTGGTTGCTGCGTCAATGGGTGGTGTTGATTGGCCGATGCTGCGGCAATTGGGCTGGCGATTGGCAGCTTCTGTTGGCAAGGGGACAGACGGGAAGCGGATTTTGTGAAGCATGCGGGTGGGGTGAGTGATTCCCGCCCCCTAATAAAGCTCAACATCTCTGGGCAATTCTCCCCAAAAAAGCTCAACAATTTTTTGTGACTTATACACAACGGTGGCATCTTACAGACAGGAAAGTATGGTATATAATTCGGCATTTGAATGATTGGTATTAGGAATTGCATTATAAATTGGTATTGTATAATGAGGCTATTATTGGATTGTGACTGAAAACTAATAAAAATTATTATCGGGGGGATGTGCACACACACTCTCTCTCACACACACCTGATCTGAGCAGATCTAATAGCAATCTGTAGCAAGGATGAACACAATAAGAAGTGCCTTATGGGATCAGACCAAAGATCCATCTAGCTTGCCACTGTGTTTCTGACAGCAGTCAACTAGTTGCCCCTGGGAGTTTCAGAAAATGGGCTGCAAAAGGAGATTGCCATGACGCAGATTATCTTATCTTTCTACCTATTGGTGGTGGTGGCCGGAGTGGGTGGTGGAATGAGACAAGGAGCTATGCAAATCACTGAAGCTCCGCCTCCTTGACCACTGGAAGGATCTTTTCACTCCATCCCCACCTTCTGAATCTTTATCAGGCAACTCAGAGGCAGAAGCAAGACCCTGCAGGCTAGAGGTGGGTGCAATTTGCTCCTGCGGGATGTAATCCACTGAGAGCAGTCAAGTACAACATTCCTTGTTTTCCTGGAGTGGACATGCAAAGGAATGTTTGGTCCTGCCAGTCTAAACTTCCTGTTCCTCCTGGCCTGGAGCATCCTTCCTTGCATGTGATTAGTGGGTGGGTGTGACCTTTCCAGACCTGGTAAAAGGAAAAGGCATGCTGCCACTCTCCCTCTTTCCCATCTTCTTTTCGTCCTGCAAACTTCCTGGAATGAACTGCTGGCTGCCAGCCAAGCAGTCCCCCAGGTCATCTCTCTTATGGGATAAACCTGTTAGTATAAGTTTGTAACTTTAACCCTAAAGCCTGCCTTCAGGGATCACACTCTGCTCTGTCTGATCACGAGTGAACTTTCTTTTTATTGCTTATGTGGTGTCTTTACTCTTTTAGGAGGGATTCAAGCAGTCAAGCCAGGAAAATATTAGAACACATTTTAATCTGGACAAGCCAGATCGAATTGCGTATTGTCTTAAGAAACTTGCACGAGTTTGCAAGTAGTTTTCTGCTGCAGAAAGGGGAATGCACTCTGCTAAGTAAAGGAACTTGTTAGCGCAGGTTAGGAAGGATAATTATTTTATTTATTTATTTATTTATTTATTTATTTATTTATTTATTTATTTCTACCCCGCCCATCTGGCTGGGCTTCCCCAGCCACTCTGGGCGGCTTCCAACAAAATATTAAAATACAGTAATTCATCAAACATTAAAAGCTTCCCTAAACAGGGCTGCCTTCAGATGTCGTCTAAAAGTCTGATAGTTGTTGTTCTCTTTGACATCTGGTGGGAGGGCGTTCCACAGGGTGGGTGCCACTACCAAGAAGGCCCTCTTGGTAGAGTTCCCTGTTAACTTGGCTTCTCGCAGTGGGGGAACCGCCAGAAGGCCCTCAGAGCTGGACCTCAGTGTCCGGGTAAAACGATGGGGGTGGAGACGCTCCTTCAGAGATACTGGACCGAGGCCGTTTAGGGCTTTAAACGTCAGCACCAACACTTTGTATATATCCTCTCCTGCCACCCTGAACATTCCCACAGCTCCACACTGTCGTGCTCAGCCCCAGAAACCACAAAGTGGTTAGAAGTGTCTCTGTGCATGTGCAAAGCGCCATCTTCCAACCATGGAGCAAGGATAACCAGCCACCAAGTGGCTGCGGTTAGAGGGCAGAGCATCCAGGGAATAATGTGTGGGCCCCACTAACTGCCCAAGCACTACAGAAAGAGGCGGGGGGGTGTGTGTTAGGGCAGTGGCTGAGGCCGAGAGCGAACCACAAACTGAAGGCACCTTTTAACATATGTGGTGGACGTGTAAGGTAGTAAAAGAATTTTGGGAAATGATATATAATGAATTGGGGGGAAAGGTTTAAAATAACTTTTTCTTTAAAAAGCCCCGAAGTCTTTCTTTTAGGAATTCTAGGTGCTGAAGTCCATAGATTACCGTATTTTTCGTGTATAAGACTAGGTTTCCCCCCTAAAAAATAATGTCAAAAATTAGGGGGTGTCTTAGACACAATTACATCTCCCCCCATTTTCTTATATCTGAGTCCCCCCAAATAGGGGGTGTCTTATACATGGGGGCGTGTTATAGATGGAAATATGCGGTATTTATATCTGCAACCACAGCTGCACAGATGTTCTTGGTCCAGAGATGGAAAGAAGATAAAGTCCCGACCAGAGAAGAATGGCAGATCAAGTGGATGGATTATTCCGAAATGGCTAAAATGACAGGAATAATCAGAAATCAGGAAGACCAGAATTTTAATAAGGAATGGGGGAAATTTATAATTTATCTTTAAAAAATCATTGTAAACAGTTAAAACCGTTAGTAGGATTGGAATAGCACTTGTAGTTTAATGGTGAATTTTGGCTATACAGTGGTACCTTGGGTTACATATGCTTCAGGTTACAGACTCTGCTAACCCAGAAATATTACCTCGGGTTAAGAACTTTGCTTCAGGATGAGAACAGAAATCGTGCTCTGGCGGCGCGGTGGCAGCAGCAGGAGGCCCCATTAGCTAAAGTGGTGCTTCAGGTTAAGAACAGTTTCAGGTTAAGAACGGACCTCTGGAACGAATTAAGTACTTAACCTGAGGTACCACTGTAATGGAGATGTAAAAGATTTGGGTTATTATAAAAGATGCAGGAGGAAACGACTAACAATAGGACCCACAAATGGGAGGAGGGGGATGTCCAGGAGATTCTTTGGCATCTCGATTTTACAACTTAAGTTGGATATGTGAGCGTAAAATGCCGATTTGAAAAAGCAAATAAATATTTTTTTTTTTTGAAAAAAAAGAGAGAGAGAATGAACCGCAAACTACAAGCATCTGTTTGCAAAACCGGCTGCTGGCTGGGGGCTTAATTTGCTCTGGCACTGGGGAGAGGAGGGGCTGGACGAGAGACCCTGACAGCGCCTCCACCCCCAGAGTCCCAAGTCACTGCTAAGGAACATGATACGTCAACAAATAGAGGAGGACTTGGCAGGGAGGCGAGGGTGAAGATGCATGCAAGGAGACTAATTTTTCAAGCGTGATTATAAATGACTGGGGGAGGGGAAGGCAGAGGAGCCTAAGGGTTAAGGAAACTTGCTGACCCCCCTACAATTGGATCTGGCGTTAATACCCCAGTGGGAGTCATCTGTGGACATGTGACGACGAGCCTTGGGAGCTGGGTCCCACCCCCCATGGAAAAGCTGCTAGGCTTTGAAGGCTGAGCCATCGCGCCTTGCCTCTAAAAGTAACTAGGAGAGCCCCAGGAATTACTGTATTTTTCTCTCCATAAGACACACTTTTTTCTTCCTAAAAAGTAAGGGGAAATGTCTCTGCATCTTATGGAGCGCATGCGTGGTCCCTGGAGCCGAATTGCCCAGGGGCAAAAAGCAGATCATGTGGGGGTTTTTTGAAAGAGGGAAGTGGGAGTTGAAACAAAGCCGCTGATCGTTTGCCGGTCGGGGAGAGAGATAAGGGAGGCTAGAGATAAAGGAGGCTACCTGGGAGGGGGGAGGTAAAGACAGCAAAGGGGGGGAAACAGGAAGACTAAAGCAATAAGAAGAGAAATTAGAAGAAAAGGAGGAGCAAAAAACTGCTCCAGCTAAGGAAAAGACACTAAGGCAAACAAGAGGGAAGGGAGTGTTGAAAGGAAACAGCTGATTGGTGGGATTGGAAGAGAGTAAAGGGACGCTAGCAGAGGCTGCCTGGGAGGGGGGGAGGTAAAAGCCCATGGATCCTCAGGATTTTTGCATTGGGTCACCCCAAATTCACCATCAGATCACATGTCTGTGTCCACAGCATGAACCACAAAAATCATACATCCACTGTTTCGTTCAGAATATTTTTTTTCTTGTTTTCCTCCTCTAAAAATTAGGTGCATCTTGTGGTCAGGTGCGTATTATGGCGCGAAAAATATGGTATATATGAAAGCTGGTCACACAGTTACCAGCGTAGGACTTGCCAGCTTTTGAAGATATAAGTCTAGGCTCTTCCCCACCTGCCGTTGCCCTGAAGGCCTCAGCAGAAGGACTACTTGGAAATTTTTGGGGGACTGCAAATGGTGAGGCAATGTTAACAAGCGTCCATCCAGGGACTATAGATCCACTGGTGCTTTAAAGGCTGAACTGGTGACCGGTTAGGGCGCCTCCACACTTTCCCTTGACCCATATTTTGATCGCATTGCGCAGCTGATTATTTCCTCCGGGTCCAAGCACTTTCCTCGCCGTTCTGCAACTGCGCCTTGCGAAAATCCCACTGAAGCTCGGCTAAGCCGAATCTCTCTTTGGGGTTTCTGCAAGACGGTCTCGCCAGAGTGGTGCATGCTCTAGTTATCTCCCGCTTGGACTACTGCAATGCGCTCTACGTGGGGCTACCTTTGAAGGTGACTCGGAAACTGCAATTAATCCAGAATGCGGCAGCTAGACTGGTGACTGGGAGTGGCTGCCAAGACCATATAACAATACAGCATCAGACATTAAAAACTTTCCTAAACAGGGCCACCTTCAAGTAAAATAATTGTTTATTGCCTTGACATCTGCTGGGAGGGCAGGAGTCACTACCGAGAAGGCCCTCTGCCTGGTTCCCTGTAACCTCGCAGTGAGGGAACCACCAGAAGGCCATCGGTGCTGGATCTCAGTGTCTAGGCTGGATGCTGGGGGTGGAGACGCTCCTTCAGGTATACAGGGCCGAGGCCCTTTAGGGCTTTAAAGGTCAGGAGCAACACTTTGAATTGTGCTCGGAAACGTAGTGGGAGCCAATGAAGATCTTTCAGGACCTAATGGTCAGGGGTCCCTTTACCTTTATGGACAGGGTTGCCAGCTGGGGGGAAAGACAAGGGCTCCTGGACCTTTAAAAGTAGTGTTGAAGTAGGCATTCCAGCAGGTGTTGCTTGTATGAGCTATATCAGTATACCTGAAAGAGCGTCTCCACTCCCATCGTTCAGCCCAGACACTGAGGTCCAGCGCCGAGGGCCTTCTGGTGGTTCCCTCACTGCGAGAAGTGAGGTTACAAGGAACCATGCAGAGGGGCTTTCTTGGTGGTGGCACCCGCCCTGTGGAACGCCCTCCCAGCAGATGTCAAGGAAATAAACAACTATCTGACTTTTAGAAGACATCTGCGGGCAGCCCTGTTTAGGGAAGTTTTAAAGGTCTGATGTTTTACAGTGTTTTTAATATTCTGTTGGGAGTCGCCCAGAGTGGCTGGGGAAACCCAGCCAGATGGGCGGAGTATAAATAATAAGTTATTGTTACTTATTAACTACTAAAATTCCCTCTTCTTCGCTAGTATTAAAGGGGCAGGCTCTCTCTCTCCTCTTTTCACTTATCCACCCTAAGAATGGGTAGACTCTTATAGGTAGGAGAGGCTTTACTGCGTTACACAGTGGAGCCCATTCAAAATGCCCACATATAATGTGGGCACCTCTCCAAAGTATCCAAAAAGGCTATATAGTAAAAGGGAGGAAACACACAGAGCAAACCACCCTCGACTTCATACACTGACGGCACAAGCCCATGCGTGTTTACTCAGAAGCAAGTCCTACTGAGGACAACTCTCAATTAAGGGAGCACAGGATTGCGGCCTAAACATTACTGCAGCAGATATCCTCTATTCTTGAGTTTCCTCTGAGGCTCGGGCACACCTTCCGTTTTCAGAATGGCCTGCAAGAGAAATAAGCTTTCTCTTGCCAATTGAAATGGTACATTTGAGTTTCCTCTTCAGGTGGGCTTTGGGAAACCCAGCCATATGGGTGGGGTATAAAATAATAATAATAATAATAATAATAATAATAATAATAATAATAATAATAATTATTATTATTATTATTATTATTATTATTATTATTAGTGCTTTTTTTCTGGGGGTACGCAGGGGTACACATACCCCTAAACATTTTGTGAATCTTGGTACTTTTGTCCATTTACTGTATTTATTTTTCCTGATTTGAACTATAAAATGGTGATTCTCTTGAGTCAAAATGAGAGTACCCCTAAACACTGGTTATTATCATTATAAGATGGTGGTAGAGCTCTTGGACCCCATATCAGGGCATCAAGGCTCCCTCCCTAAGCCAGGCAGAAGCTCCCTGCATTTGGGGAAGGAGGCAGCAGACTTTAGTACTTTAATTTACTGGGAGCATTCAGGGGACCAGTCTAGGCCCCCTAGTCCGCTAACCGCACGCCACTGAGTAGCTTTGGGTCTGCTTCCGCCCTCTCTGGGATCTAGGACTCACCTTGGTGTCTTCAGCAGTCTCTTCTCCTGTGTCGGTTTCGTCATACAGGTCAGACTCCTCCGAGGCTATTGGGACATGAATGGTCAGGTGAGGATTGTTGATGAAGTTCATATGGTCCAGTTCATCGATGCGTGGCTCTTTCCTGGCCACCCCGTCCAGGGCTATCCCATCCAGGGCTATCCCATCCATGTAGTCGGGTTTGAAGTCCTGGCCTGTGTCCAAATGGTTGAGGACAAAGTTCTCCTTCTTGCTGTCTTCCTGGTCTTCGGCAGGGGGCTCGGCTTTCTTCTCCTTCAGCTGCCGGTGAAGCAGGAGGAGGGCATGTTTTTTCACAAAGTCGATCCCCCGGGTGATCCTGCCAATGGCGATCTGCAAGTTGTTCATCTCGCCATCGTCGTCAGATGCTGCCAGGCTGTCGGCGCTGAAGGAGCTGAGCAGCAAAGCTAAGAACAGGTTGAGCACCTGGAAGGAGAGAGTGGAAAAGGCAGATGCCAGCTCAATGTTCAGGAGGACTTAACTTGCTTCATTACACAAGTATGGTACTTGTGTGGAATATTTACAGATCTCTCCTTAGGGCTCATCCACATATACCTTTCCTCTGTGCTTTAAAGCTCCTTGTCCAAGCACACAAACACCTTTTTTTTTTTTTGCTCTGGAGATTTTCCTGTGAAAAACCACTCTTTAAAGCAGAATTGGAGCAAACAGAAAACCTGAATAGCCATTTGCTCTGGTTTATCTTTAAGAATGGGACGTGGGTGGCACTGTGGGTTAAACCACTGAGCCTAGGACTTGCCGATCAGAAGGTTGGCGGTTCAAATCCCCGCAACAGGGTGAGCTCTCATTGCTCGATCCCTGCTCCTAATAATAATAATATAACAATAATAATTTATTTATACCCCGCCCATCTGGCTGGGCTTCCCCAGCCACTCTGGGCGGCTTCCAACAAAATATTAAAATACCTTAATGCATCAATCATTAAAAGCTTCCCTAAACAGGGATGCCTTCAGATGTCTTCTAAAAGTCTGGTAGTTGTTCTTCTCTTTGACATCTGGTGGGAGGGCGTTCCACAGGACTGGTGCCACCACCGAGAAGGCCCTCTGCTTGCTTTAGCTGAGCTTCCCTCCATGATTCTGTGATTTTTAGGGGTGGTGGTAAGAGGGAAGGGGTATCGGCACTGGATTTGGAGGCAATTTCATATGTCTTCTGAGGAGCGGAGCAGAAGGGAATCCAAGCACACGCACACCCACCAACAGCAGAACCCAAAAGCACCAACTCTGTATGCGTGTATGTACACACCACGGGGACGCGGGTGGCACTGTGGGTTAAACTACAGAGCCTAGGACTTGCCGATCAGAAGGTTGGCGGTTCGAATCCCCACGACGGGGTGAGCCCCCGTTGCTCGGTCACTGCTCCTGCCAACCTAGCAGTTTGAAAGCACATCAAAGTGCAAGTAGATAAATAGGTACCGCTCCAGCGGGAAGGTAAACTGCGTTTCCATGCACTGCTTTGGTTCTCCAGAAGCGGCTTAGTCATGCTGGCCACATGACCCGGAAGCTGTACGCCGGCTCCCTCGGCCAATAAAGCGAGATGAGTGTCGCAACCCCAGAGTCGGTCACGACTGGACCTAATGGTCAGGGGTCCCTTTACCTTTACCTATGTACACACCACAGGTCTAGCGCACAAACTAAGACCGCACATGGCACCCTAATAGGGTCAGCCATCCTTCATGTGTTTATTGTCCCTTTAATGCATGTGTCGTGGCCTTCCTGTTACCATCCCACACAGCTGGTTTGTGTCCACCCAGTGTAGGTCTCCCCTCAGAAAAAGTTTTGCACATAGAAGGCTTTCACTTTATCAGGATGCCATTCCTCAATAATTCTTACTCAACACATCCCTGGACTGAACCCCGGAACTGCCACTAGGTTCTGGGTTTAAGCTCTGATGAACTGCACCTCAAGTCTTAATAATGATAATAATAATAACTTTATTATTTATACATTGCCCGTCTGGCTGGGTTTCCCCAGCCCACTCTGGCCATCTTACAGCATATATAAAACATAGTAATCCATCAAATCCGGTAATATCTGGAATGCGTTTTAAAAATTTAGATTAGAAGCCTAGCCACCTGAAGCTTTGCAAGCCAATTTCAGGTAGGAAAATGCACTTTGGAATTTATTTTTTGCACCCCAAATTAACTCCGCGTCTGTTTCAGCAGCGGCTAAGCTGACGCCCAAAATCACTGGTTCGGTTTTGTACATGCCTTTTGGAGAATGATTGGGACGCAGGTGGCGCTGTGGGTAAAAGCCTCAGCGCCTAGGGCTTGCCGATCGAAAGGTTGGCGGTTCGAATCCCTGCGGCGGGGTGCGCTCCCGCTGCTCAGTCCCAGCGCTTGCCAACCTAGCAGTTCGAAAGCACGTCAAAGTGCAAGTAGATAAATAGGTACTGCTCTGGTGGGAAGGTAAATGGCATTTCTGTGCGCTGCTCTGGTTCGCCAGAAGCGGCTTAGTCATGCTGGCCACATGACCCGGAAGCTGTACGCCGGCTGCCTCGGCCAATAAAGCGAGATGAGCGCCACAACCCCAGAGTCGGTTACGACTGGACCTAATGGTCAGGGGCCCCTTTACCTTTTATCTTTAAGAACAGACCTTCCAAGTACAGTGGAACCTTGGTTTTCAAACATAATTCGTTCCAGAGGACGGTTCGACTTCCGAAATGATTGAAAACTGAAAACTCAAAGTGGAAGCCTCAATACAATAGGGAAACTCAAAACGGAAGCCACGTAGCACATTCAGCTTCCGAAAATCATTCGAAAAGCAGAGCAGTTACTTCTGGGTTTTCGGCGTTCGGGAGCCAAAACATACGACAATGGAGGCGTTCAACAACTGAAGTTCCACTGTATCCCTATTTTCCAGGGACAGTCTGGATTTACAGAAGCCGTTCCGGTTTCTGATTTGATCCCAGAATGTCCCGCTTTTCCCTAGGAAATCCCTATTTTCATCAGAGGAATGTTGGAGGGTCTAGAGTTATGCGACCCCCGAGCCTTGGAGATACTGTAAGTAAACTTTGGAAGACATTTGAAGGCAGCCCTGTATGGGAAAGGTTTTTTAAAAAAATATTTAATGTTTTATTATGTTTTTATATAGGTTGGAAGCCGCCCAGAGCGGCTGGGGCAACCCTATCAGATGGGCGGGGTATAAATAATAAAATTACGCTTGTGGAATAGGACATCCCTATTTCCTTTGGAGAAATATTGGAGGGTATGGGTACTGGTGGGATGTACTGATCTACAGTAACATCAGCAAGAAAGCGGAATGTGTTTGCTGAGGAAAGCCAGCCTCCTGCCCACTCACAGCTGTCGGTGTTTGTGCCTCTTCCCTGCCAGGAGCACATTTGAGACGGGACTTTGCTGATATTCAAGGTCGTCGGTGTGGCTATTTGCACATGGCTCATGCCTCATGACTTAACTAGGACCTTTATATAAACCCTTCCAGTTTCCTTGCTGCTCTCGGGTGCTTCTCTGAAGCGCCAATTACAGCCAAGAGCGCCGCTGGCTTGCTCTTCGTAACCCTAAAGGTTCCTCAAGTCATTTGCTTTTTCCGCTCAGTGACTTCCGCCATTTCTCTCATAATAAACCTGCATTGGAAATGCCAGAAGTGATGCCTTGGGGGGGGGGGGGTAGCCAGCTCAGGGCACTCTAGAAATACAGTGGTACCTCGGGTTAAGTACTTAATTCGTTCCGGAGGTCCGTTCTTAACCTGAAACTGTTCTTAACCTGAAGCACCACTTTAGCTAATGGGGCCTCCCGCTACCGCTGCACCGCCGGAGCACGATTTCTGTTCTCATCCTGAAGCAAAGTTCTTAACCCGAGGTAATATTTCTGGGTTAGTGGAGTCTGTAACCTGAAGCGTATGTAACCCGAGGTACCACTGTATACCGAGTGCAGAGGCCAGACCACAAAATTCTAAAAATGAGGGTATTTGGAAATGGGGGAGATGGGATGAAAAGTATCTTCTGGGAGTGACTATACAGTGGTACCTCGGGTTACAAACGCTTCAGGTTACAGACTCTGCTAACTCAGAAATAGTACCTCAGGTTAAGAACTTTGCTTCAGGATGAGAGCTTCAGCAGCGCGGCAGCAGCAGGAGGCCCCATTAGCTAAACTGGTACCTCAGGTTAAGAACAGTTTCAGGTTAAGAACGGACCTCCAGAACAAATTAAGTACTTAACCCGAGGTACCACTGTAGTAGGAAATATTACCCCTGCAGGGAGTTTGACATTGACCAATACAATACTTTATTTGTAGGTGAGTAGTCCATATATTTCAAAGGGGTTGTTTTTATGTATAGCCGTGGTTCTCACAGGGGTGCAATTTGATTTTTAAGGGGAGCAATTCTAGAATGAGTTATTAACAGGAAATGGTCTTTTAGGCTTCATCCACGTGAATGGGAGTTCACTTTTTGAATAATAAGAATTGTATGTCACCGGGGGGGGGGGGGATCAGGATTTTAGAGATGCTTAGGTGGGGCATGCATGGCCAAAAAAAGGTTGGGAACCACTGGCATATAGGGAAGAATTTAATGTTTTATTATTTTTTTATATATGCTGGAAGCCACCCAGAGTGGCTGTGGCAACCCAGTCAGGTGGGCGCAGTACTATTACTATTATTATTATTATTAGGCTGACGGAGCACAAAGTGTGGAATGTCAGGAATGCATGCTAATTGCAATTTAAACTGTTTACTCAACTACCAAGAAGCCAAGTATCCACAGACACAATTAATTTCCTTCACATTATGTAATACATTTTTATTTATGTTTGCTTGTAATTATACGATAAAAAGTCGGAAATGGGGGAGAGCAGCAGCTGAAGGCAGGCTGAAAGTCGTATGGGCTAACCTAGAAACCCAGGGCTAATTTTTTTAGTGATGCTGTGGAGAGCCACTCTGCACATGCTCAGAGGCACCTTATCATTACACAAGGAGCGTGCTCGTCAGTTTAACAGGACTGTGTCAGGAAAGCTGAAATGCAATTGGGGGGAGAAGCAGTCAGCATAATTTAGCCTGTCCTTTGACAGCATTACCAGTGGTGCTGTTGAGGAGGGCGCATTGGTGGAGGGTAAGAAGGCATTTATTACATTTCCACACATGGGCTTTTCCCTTGCCTGTTGGTCTTTCTGGTATGTATGTAAACTGCTTAAAGGTTCCATTAGTGATGTAGGAGAGCTGGGGGGAGGGGATCACATCTGGCAACAAATGTGCCCCTTTGGTTTCAGTTAGTATACAGACGCGGATGGCACTATGGTCTAAACCACGGAGCCTCTTGGGCTTGTCGATCAGAAGGTTGGCGGTTCGAATCCCCGCGACGGAGTGAGCTCTTGTTGTTCGGTCCCTGCTCCTGCTAACCTAGCAGTTCGAAAGCACGCCAAAAAGTGCAAGTAGATAAATAGGTGTCGCTCCGGCGGGAAGGTAAACGGCGTTTCCGTGCGCTGCTCTGGTTTCACCAGAAGCGGCTTAGTCATGCTGACCACATGACCCAGAAAAACTGTTTGCGGACAAACTTTGGCTCCCTCGGCCAGTAAAGCGAGATGAGCGCCGCGACCCCAGAGTCGTTGGCTACTGGGCTTAACTGTCAGGGATACTTTACCTTTATTACTACATGGGTAGACGAGTCTAAAAAGCCTGGGACACAAATTTAGCGGCTAATTTACCAGAAGTAGTGTATTTAGCGTTGACTCTGGAAGTGTATGCAAGATTCTGATCAAACTAAGCCCCCCATTGTATATTTTGCTCTAGAAGACTTTGTTTGGTCAAAATAAAGTACAGTTGTACCTTGGAAGTCAAAGGGAATCCATTCCGGAAGTCCGTTTGACTTCCAAAACGTTCGGAAACCAAAGCACAGCTGCTGATTGGCTGCAGGAAGTGCCTACAGCCAATCGAAAGCTGCAGAAGCCCCGTCAGACAGTCGGCTTCTAAAAATAGTTCGCAAACCGGAACAGCTGCTTCCAGGATTGCGGCGTTCGGGAGACAAAACGTTCGGGAACGAAACTGTTCGACTTCCAAGGTACAACTGTATACACTTCCAGAGTTAATGATAAACACATTGCTCCTGGCAAAGGAGCCGCTACCTCATGACGCATTTAGTATTGCGCTGGTTTAATTTCCAGAGGTGCTCCCTTTTATTATATCCTATAGCTGTAGCCTTCATCCCAGGTCATCCCGTTCAATGACCGTGAAAGGCTCCCCTGCGCATATCACTTTCTCAGCAAATTCCTTCAAGATTAAGGGACCCTAAGCAAGCTGTCAGTCCTCGGAGGCCCAGCCGCCAGGAATTCCTGAAACCTTCAAAGCTCCTCAATTCAGAGAGCGAGTGGCCGGCGGGTGACAAGAGCTTCCACACTTCGGGTGGGTTTGGGATACCTTCTCAGCCTTAGCCTTGGAATGAAATAAAATGAGGGCAACTGAAGAGCAGAGGAAGGAAATGGCCTGTGAAGCGAAAGGACGGAAAGCAGTGCAGCAGCTTGAATATTAGTCTAGAAGAAGAAGAAGAGTTTGGATTTGATATCCCGCCTTTCACTCCCCTTCAGGAGTCGCAAAGCGGCTAACATTCTCCTTTCCCTTCCTCCCCCACAACAAACACTCTGTGAGGTGAGTGGGGCTGAGAGACTTCAGAGAAGTGTGACTGGCCCAAGGTCACTCAGCAGCTGTAGGTGGAGGAGCGGAGACGCGAACCCGGTACCCCAGATTACGTGACTACCGCTCTTAACCACTACACTGCACTGGCTCTAGATGTCTATGTCCCAGCTCATATCCTTCCTTGATCAGGAAGCCCCATGTCAAGGAGAGGGAGGGTTTCATGAAGAGGGCTTAATTTGTGGCTAGGTCCGCCAGGTCTCATCCCCACTCTCTCTCGCTAACACCAGGCAGCAGCAGACTTTGGGCTTTCAAATTTAAGCAGTGCCTTGGATGACACTAAAATTTGGCGTCCCGTCCCCCCCACCTTTCGCCTTCTGTTCTGTGTCATTATTGCGGTACCCTCTCGGTACTCAGTGGGGGCAAACCAGTCGCATTCCCCTAAATCTACCTCTGCACCAGGTAAAAGGTAAAGGTAAAGGGACCCCTGACCATTAGGTCCAGTCGTGGCCGACTCTGGGGTTGCTGCACTCATCTCGCTTTATTTGCAGAGGGAGCCGGCGTACAGCTTCCGGGTCATGTGGCCAGCATGACTAAGCCGCTTCTGGCGAACCAGAGCAGCGCATGGAAACGCCGTTTACCTTCCCGCTGGAGCGGTACCTATTTATCTACTTGCACTTTGACGTGCTTTCAAACTGCTAGGTTGGCAGGAGCAGGGACCGAGCAATGGGAGCTCACCCCGTCGCGGGGATTCGAACCACTGACCTTCTGATCCAAGTCCTAGGCTCTGTGGTTTAACCCACAGTGCCACCCGCGTCTGCACCAGGACTAAGTCCTAAAACACGGATTAAGAACTGTAGGCATTTCGCTGAAGGAGAACTGTATGAAAATGATGTATCGGTGGTATTTCACACCTATAAAATTAGCAAAGATGTATAGAACTGCTTCAAATGTATGTTGGAAATGTACGGAGAAAGAAGGCACATTCTGCCACATGTGGTGGACATGCAAGATAACAAAAGCATTCTGGGAAATGCTATACAATGAGTTGAAAAAAATGTTTAAAATAACGTTTGTGAAAAGAACAGAGGCTTTTTTATTAGGAATTTTAGGTGCAGAGATACCAAAAGAGCAGAAATGATCATTTATGCATGTGACGACAGCAGCATGGATACCACTGGCCCAGAGATGGAAAGAAGGAAGATGGAAGAGATGGTCCTGACCAGAGATGAATGGTTGATGAAGATGATGGACTATGCCGAAATGGTGAAAATGACAGGGAAAATCAGAAACCAGGAAGAGAAGAACATTAAGAAGAAATGGGGGAAATGCGCAATGTAATTAAGAGAACACTGTAAACAACTAAAAACTTTGTCAGGATTTGAGTAATGCTTGTAAAGTACTAAAAATTAAGGTTTGTTGTTGTTTAGTCGTTTAGTCGTGTCCGACTCTTCGTGACCCCATGGACCAGAGCAAAAATTAAGGTAAAAATGGATTATTTAAGAAAAACAGAGAAAATAAGTGAAGCAGTTGAAAGAGATTGAAAATCATAACCGTGGAAGGGCGGAGGGGAGTCAAAAGTTTCAGGGAATCCTAAATTATGTTGATGTTTAATGTCTGAATTTAAATTTGCAGTGTAAAACTCAATAAAAAAGATTTATATTTATAAAAAAAAGAACTGTAGGTTTTTCTGGAAAGCTGGCATGGTTTCAGAAAGGGCTGAAGGGCAACGAAAAAAATGCCAAGCAAAGCCAAGAGTGACACAGAGCCCTTCTTGTTCCAGCTAGATGGCAGGATCATGGTGCAGGCAAGTGGAATAGCTTTGCACTCATCCCCGGCCATCTTTATTGTGTACTCCCTGTTTATGTGGCATTGGGGACCTCTCAAATGGAAAGATTTGATTTCCAGTGAGAAGTGCCTGTCTGACCGTGCAGGTCCCCCAAACACTTAGGCCCTCCCAAAGGACCTGTTGATGGCATTTTACCATTATACTGTTGAGAGTGTATTAACTTATGGTCTATGTGTGTGGTTTGGGAGCTGCACGGCCAGGGGAAAAACAATGCTGTCTAGGGTTGTAAAGACTGCAGAGAGAATAATTGGGTGCACTCTTCCCACCTTGGATCAAATCTACGTTTCCAGGTGCCATAAGAAAGCTGCAGAGATAGTGCAGGATAGTGCACACCCCGGAAATGATCTCTTTCAGCTTCTGCCTTCTGGAAGAAGGTAAAGGTAAAAGGTAAAGGTACCCCTGCCCGTACAGGCCAGTCTTGACAGACTCTGGGGTTGTGCGCCCATCTCACTCAAGAGGCCGGGGGCCAGCGCTGTCCGGAGACACTTCCGGGTCACGTGGCCAGCGTGACAAAGCTGCATCTGGCGAGCCAGCGCAGCACACGGAAACACCGTTTACCTTCCCGCCAGTAAGCGGTCCCTATTTATCTACTTGCACCCGGGGGTGCTTTCGAACTGCTAGGTTGGCAGGCGCTGGGACCGAGCAACGGGAACGCACCCCGCCGCGGGGATACGAACCGCCAACCTTTCGATCGGCGAGCCCTAGGCGCTGAGGCTTTTACCCACAGCGCCACCCGCGTCCCTATCCAAATGCGATTTTGGTTTTAAACATAGTGTAAGGAGTCTCTGGGACATGGGTGGCGCTGTGGGTTAAACCACAGAGCCTAGGACTTGCCGATCAGAAGGTCGGCGGTTCGAATCCCCGCGATGGGGTGAGCTCCCATTGCTCGGTCCCTGCTCCTGCCAACCTAGCAGTTCGAAAGCATCTCAAAGTGCAAGAAGATAAATAGATACCGCTCCGGCGGGGAGGTAAACGGCGTTTCCATGGGCTGCTCTGGTTCACCAGAAGCGGCTTAGTCATGCTGGCCACATGACCCAGAAGCTGTATGCCGGCTCCCTCGGCCAGTAAAGCGAGATGAGGGCCGCAACCCCAGAGTCGGCCACGAATGGACCTAATGGTCAGGGGTCCCTTTAAGGTAGTCTCTATGGGAGTACAGTGGTGCCTCGCAAGACGAAATTAATTCGTTCCACAAGTTTTTTCTTCTTGCGAGTTTTTCGTCTTGCGAAGCACGGTTTCCCATAGGAATGCATTGAAAATCAATCAATGCATTCCTATGGAAACCGACTTCAGACCAGGTCCGGGGACAGTCTGTCCCCCAACCTCTTCTGAAGGCTGGGGGGGGGGGGACAATGGCTTTTCTTCCCACCCCCAGCATTTTAAAAAACCCCGGGACAGCGGAGACTTCTCCGCTGTCCCGGGGCGATCTTAAAATGCTGGCGGGCGGCAGCGAAGCCTCCGCTGCCGCCCGCCAGCATTTTAAAAAACCCCGGGACAGCGGAGGACTTCTCCGCTGTCCCGGGGCGATTTAAAAGCCCCCGGGAAGGCAGGCAGGGGGGAGCAAAGACTTTCGCCCCCCGCCGGCCTTCAGAAGAGGTCCTGGACCTCTTCTGAAGGCCGGCGGGGGGCGAAAGTCTTTGCTCCCCCCTGCCTGCCTTCAAAAGCCGTCCGGGATAGCGGAGAAATGAAGGCTGGCGGCGGAAGGAGGTCTCTCCGCCCCGCCGCCAGCCTTCGGAGGAGCTCCGATGACAGTGGGGAAGACGCGCTGCGCTTCCCCGCTGTCCCGGAGATTTCCCTTTGGGCTTTCGTCTTGCGAAGGAAGCCCATAGGGAAATTCGTTTTGCGAAGCGCCTCCAAAATGGAAAACCCTTTCGTCTAGCGGGTTTTCCGTCTTGCGAGGCATTCGTCTTGCGGGGCACCACTGTATATTGTATTCAATTATGGGGGCATCAGAGTTTTTAGGGGCTAACCAGGCTGGGATAGTTGGGATAGCAGGCTTGTTGGTTTTTGAATGTCTGATGTAGATTTTTTCAATTTTGTTGTTCTGTATGGGACAATGACAATCTCGTATCGTTATTATTTCCTAGTTACTACTCACCACCAGGTTCCCAATGACCATGACCATCATGAAGACAATGAGGCACAAGGTCTGCCCCGCCACTTCCATGCAGTCCCACATGGTCTCGATCCACTCCCCGCAGAGGATGCGGAAGACGATCAGGAAGGAGTGGAAGAAGTCGTGCATGTGCCAGCGCGGCAGCGTGCAGTCGCTGCTGATCTTGCAGACGCACTCGGTGTAGCTCTTCCCGAACAACTGCATCCCCACCACGGCGAAGATGAAAACGATGATGGCCAGCACGAGGGTGAGGTTGCCCAGGGCACCCACCGAGTTGCCAATGATCTTGATCAGCATGTTGAGCGTTGGCCAGGATTTGGCGAGCTTGAAGACTCTCATCTGCGGAAGCAAGAGGAATCCTGCTTAGCCCCTGGAAATCTCAGCTGCTAGACACAAGATGCAGGCACCAATGCAGGAATTCAGGACCTGTGGACCCACAAATGTTGGGAATCCAACTCCCATCAGCCCCATCAATGACCATAGACCAGTGGTTCTCAACCTGTGGGTCCCCAGATGTTGTCGGACTACAACGCCCATCATCCCTGAGCTCTGGCCTTGCTAGCTAGGGATGATGGGAGTTGTAGTTCAACAACCTCTGGGGACCCACAGGTTGAGAAAGGCTGCCATAGACGATGGGAGCCGCCGTCCAACAACATCTAGAGGGCCACAGTTTCCCAATCCTTGCCTTAATGCTTAGGACATACAGTGGTACCTCGGGTTACATACGCTTCAGGTTACAGACGCTTCAGGTTAAAGACTCTGCTAACCCAGAAATAGTACCTCGGGTTAAGTACTTTGCTTCAGGATGAGAACAGAAACTGTGTGGCAGCAGCGCAGCGGCAGTGGGAGGCCCCATTAGCTAAAGTGGTGCTTCAGGTTAAGAACAGTTTCAGGTTAAGAACGGACCTCCGGAACGAATTAAGTACTTAACCCGAGGTAACTTAACGGAGATCTAAAGCTGATCATCTGCAGGTTGTTGTACTGAAAGCCCGTTCCCACCCTCCAGACTTGGAGTGCTTCAGCCACAGCCTTGTGTTGTTAACTTTAATTTGTCTATAGATACTTGAACCTCACCTAGCAGACGTAACATTTCTACTCCTCTTTATAGCTAAGGTGGGAGGCCTGTAGGCTCTGGCTTTCGCACCTAGGCTTTCCGTTGTTGCGCTCATAACCTAGGTTTAAGGGACCATTTAGATCCTAGCTTTCATATCTCAGTTTCTAACACTGGGGTTGTGGGATGTCAAGATCTAGTTCTATACCCTCCAAGTGTCCCTATTTTCCAGGGACTCTCCTGGATTTACAGATGCCATCCCAGTTTCTGATTTGAACCAGGAATGTCCTGCTTTTCCTTAGGACATCCCTATTTTCATTGGAGAAATGTTGGAGGGTGTGGCAGGATGTCTCTATCAGAGAAATGTTGGAGGGTATAGAGTTATCCAACCTCAATCCATCTGAAGGCAGCCCTCTAGGGGGATTTTTAAAAATGTTTAATGTTATATTATGTTTTTATATCTGTTGGAAGCCGCCCAGAAAGGCTGGGGCAACCCAGTCAGATGGGAGGGTTTAAATAGTAATATTACTGTGCATATATAATATTACTATTTAAACCCTCCCATCTGACTGGGTGGAATATGCACAAGAAGAACAAACATTTAGAGAAGATTGGAAAATGTTTATTGAATATATGGGGGTAAATTGTGTTCACTTGAAAACGTTGGCAGCATTAAGATAAATTCAACAGCGTAAATAAGTTTTGATGGATGTAATAACGGAATACTGAATGGTTTATGTAAAATACGCAGGGATTTATGATATGCAAAATGAACCGTGGAAAGAGAAGAATTCTCTGATATTTTAAGGATGTTTAAATGAGCATTCAAAATAGTAAAACAGAAAATTTAATAAAAATTATAAAATAACGAAAAAATAGTAATATTATTGTAATGTTGTTGTTGCTGTTGTTGTTATTGTTATTGAATAGGTCGTCCCTATTTTCATTGGAGGATATGCACACACACAAACCCATGCTGTAAAACCCAAAGCATTAGAAACTGGCTATTCTCTGAACAAAATACAGTTGATATTCTTGCAAGGCCAAATTTGCACAGCAAATAGTAGACTAGCTAGCCCTGATGGATGCAATGGCACATGCTTCCTTGTCAACATCACCAGTATCTTGGTAGAGTCGCTCTAGGCTTCCTCAACCTCAGCCCTCCAGATGTTTTTGGCCTACAACTCCCATGATCCCTAGCTAGCAGGACCAGCGGTCAGGGATGATGGGAACTGTAGTCTCAAAACATCTGGAGGGCTGAGGTTGAGGAAGCCTGCTCTACCTTAAAGGTGGATTAGGCAGCCAGGAACAAATCAACGGGCACTCAGCACAGACATTTCAGCCTGTGAGGCTGCCTCTGGCACTGGTCAGTTTTCTGCGCAAGCGCTGGCGAGCTGGCTTGTGGCACCTTCCAAAATAGCACAGGGACGCCTCGCCCCCACTCTGCCCGGGGTGGGAGGAAAATATTGGCCCTGCTTCAGAAAGAAGCCGCAGGGACACAGGATGACATAACAAAGTCACCTACCAGACGGAAGGAGCGTAGCACCGACAGGCCCTGGACGTTGGCGAGGCCCAGCTCAACCAAGCTGAGAGTGACGATGATGCTGTCAAAGATGTTCCACCCAACCTGGAAGTAATCGTAGGGGTCCAGAGCAATCAGCTTCAGCACCATCTCTGCAGTGAATATCCCCGTGAAGACCTGCGAGGAAGTGCCGTGAGAAAGAGGACACGGTGAGAGGCGGGCCAAGTCAGCTGTTCCACGGACAAGGGGCAGAGGAGCAAAGAAAGCCAAACAGTCTTCATGTATGCGACAACGGCCACGAGAGTTCTAATAGCGCAAGGATGGACTGAAGAAACCCCAACTAAAGAATCATGGCAAGAAAAATTGATGGACTATGCAGAACTGGCAAAACTGACATATAAGCTACGGGACAAGGATAACTGTGACTTTAAAGATGAATGGGAACCCTTTACAAAGTATTTGAAGACGCAACAAAGCGAACCGGACTCCTTGGCTGGCTTTGAATAAACATTCACAAACTTTTTCTTGATAATAATCAGCTAAATAGTATACAACTTTGTAACGTGCAGAAAACAGCATTCTGAGAGAAATCAAAGACTGGAACTGAGGGAAGCTGGGAAGTGGGGGTGGGTGGGTTTTGTGTGGGAAGGTGGAGAGAGGGAGGAAAAATGGGGGGGGGGAATAAGGATGATATGTTTCTGGATAATATGTTTTGTTTTAATTTTGAAAGAATTTTTTTTTAAAGGGGGTTAAACTAGGCCACAACTTTGGGGTTTGTGGAAGATGAGACGGGTTGGTATGGCAGTAAGTCTGATCATGACCCTAGCAGCCCACGTGCTGGGCAGTGTCTCTGGGATCTTGGATCCTGCTGGCAACCTGGGGTGAGTGATGTCAGGGCCACCCAACCCTGAGCTCAGGTAATGAGTACAGTCGTACCTTGGTTTTCAAACGCCTTGGGAGTCGAATGTTTTGGCTCCCGAACAATCAAAAACCGCAAATGATTGTTCCGGTTTTCGAGCTTTCTTTGGAACCCGAATGTCCGACACAGCTTCTGCAGCTTCCGATTGGCTGATTCCTGGAGCCAATTGGAAGCCGCGCCTTGGTTTCCGAACATTTTGGAAGTCGAACGGACTTCCGGAACGGATTCCGTCCGACTTCTGAGGTAGCACTGTAAGCACCCTGTGTGTGTGTCAACAAGCAATTCACATTATATTTCTCCCAGTATTTGGTTACAACATTTATCATCTTCAACCGTGTTGGAGTAGTGTTTGTTCTTTGAAAAAAGAAGAAGAAATACTCTCCCTTGTGTGAAGAATGACGGAGGCAACACGAGGCTATATGTTTGCTGCTCTTCTAGCTACGAATACGTTCCTTTCCACAATTTCTGTCCAATGAATGTAGGGCTATTGCGCCAATGATAGATGACCATGAGAAGCTCAGATAATTGCTCCACATTTCCCACAGATTGAAGCAGAAGCAGAGAATTAATTCAGCCTCTTTGCACTTTTCCTCACTTCCTTTAGCATGCCTTCTGCTATTTCTACCAACAATTTCCAGGGAATTGCTACTGACAATATTTAAATATTTTTTATTGTTGCTTGGCCTAAACCTTTTAGCAAAGGTGTTCTCGAATTACATTCTTGCCTCTTTTATTGTCAGCTAACATATTCCTTTTGCCAGAGTTTGTGTTCCTCTTTATTCGCCTCGCTTGGACAAGACTTTGAATTTCTTTGTGCTTTATTGATGTGGGTATTAGTTGCACAAACACCAAGGAGATGAGGTGGTAATTGGGCAAGGACCTAAACCCGCTAGCTTTCCCTTTCATCCAAACAGGGCAGGCTCCCTGTTAACTCCACATGGTGTCAGAGTGTCTCTTTGTTAATTCCACAATAGCTTCCTTGATTCTGCTAATTCGTCACTATTTTTTCCGAGAAGCTTTCATCCTAATCCCATTAGTTCTCATAACCTACAGAGGCTTACCCTAAATATATATACAACTGCATCTGTGCATATTCATCCTCTGAAGGCTCATCCATATTTTTGTTTGCCCCAACGCTTTCCTTTGGGGAAACCTGTGGTTTAGCGCTGAATTGCAGCAGACAGCATGTGGGTTTTCCGCAGATGGCCATTTGTTTCAATTTAGCACCAAAGAGCAGGTTTTCCAGGGGAACGTGGCAGGGGAAGGGCAAAAGCTCACGGGATGAGTGGAAAATAGCTTGGGCCCATGCTGTCTAGGTGTGAATGAGCCCTCAACCTCCTTGCCTAAATCTTTCTTCCTTTCCCCTTCTGTCCATTGTTGTCTTTTTTTAACACTCATATTAGGGACCTGCCTTTTGCTTGCGCTACCCGATGACCTGTCATGTGCATCAATGGCGCTGCGTTAATAATATCAAGATTATTGTGTCTGGATTCTACCTTCCAGTGTTGGCAGAGCATTAATAACTTGGCAGCCTATCTGGGACCTGGCAAATGCCCCAGAAACCAGCACGCTTGCCTGGGGTTGGGTTTCGTCAAGGAAATACAAGGGGATTAATAGGACAAAACATGCCCACTGTGTTTCCTAAGAGCTGTTAGAAGCTGGCTGCAGGCCCAGCTCTAGAAACACAGTGGGGGATTGTATGCCGAGAGTTATCAGAGGACTTTAGTGCAAAGCAGGAAGCCCCTAAATATTAACTAGTCTGAAGTTACTAAGGGCACAATGCTATACCTGGCAGTTAAGAACTCAGTGGGACTTACTTCTGAGTAGAACTGTGCTGTTAATGCAGGGATGGGAACCTGCTGCCCTCCAGATTCTGTTAAACCCAGCCATCATTGCCAATGGTCAGGGATGATGGGAATTGTAGTCCAACAAATATTTGGAGGTCCATAGGCTCCCTACCCCCGTGTTAACATATTGAATGTTTCAATGTTTATTTTACTCTTTATACTGGGGATAAAACAGACAGATAACGGTTCTCAACAAGGAAGTTTCAGTTCAAATTTCAGCCAAAATTCAGCAACTTATTTCAATGAATTGGGAGAGACCATTTGATGGCCACCGTAACAGAAACACTGTCATCCTGTTGCATTACTTATTGGGCTTTGGTGAGGGGGCGGAACAGGCCTCCCCCTGTAAAATGACCCCTTCATTTAACTACCCAGAAATGGTACAGAGTGGCACCTTTAGCTCAGCCCGATTAAAACTTTGTGGACTGAAAAAAGTTGGATTTGTTGAGCTTTAGGGGGAATAATTGCTGGGCAAAAACGACATGATGTAAGTTGTCAAATTATGAGTAGGGCAGCAAGGACCCTCATTTGGACTCTGTCTCTCTCTCAAGCCACAGTGCATCAGGGTCATCTACTGAAGCTAGCTGGCATCAAGTCACAGAATGAAGAACAGAGGGCTTGTGATTAGGAATTTGTGATTGGGAAAAGTATAAAGGTAAAGGGACCCCTGACAGATAGTCACGGACGACTCTGGGGTTGCGGTGCTCATCTCGCTTTATTGGCCGAGGGAGCCGGCGTACAGCTTCCGGGTCATGTGGCCAGCATGACTAAGCCGCTTCTGGCGAACCAGAGCAGCGCACGGAAACGCTGTTTACCTTCCCGCCTATATAGTGGCGTTTGTCCACAGACAGCTTTCCGGGTCATGTGGCCAGCAGGACTAAACCACTTCTGGCGCAATGGGACACCGTGACAGAAACCAGAGTGCACGGAAATGCCGTTTACCTTCCTGCCGGAGCGGTACCTATTTATCTACTTGCACTGGCGTGCTTTTGAACTGCTAGGGGATTCGAACCGCCGACCTTCTGATCGGCAAGCCCTAGGCTCTGTGGTTTAGACCACAGAGCCACCCGCTTTCCCCCCCACAAAACCCTAGAGTCCTTTCTGATGGGGATAATTCAGACTGAAATTCCAAGGTGTCAAAAAAGGCTATTTATGCATGCCACTACTGCGGCCCATGTTTTGTTAACCCAAAAATGGAAAACGAGAGAGGTCGCAACAAAAGAAGAATGGCAACTTAATCTGACAGAATATGCACAACTTGCAGACTTAACATATAGAACAAGAGAACAAGAAGAACGTACATTTAAAGAAGAGTGGAAAATGTTTACGGAATATATGGGAAATAATTGTGTACAGTTGAAAACACTGGCAGCATTAAGATAAATTCGACAGTGTAAACAAGTTTTGATGGATGCGATAATGGAATACTGAATGGTATAGTTTTTGTAAAATACGCAGGGATTTATGATATGTAAAATGAACCATGGAAAGAGGAGCAGGAGGGAAGTCACTGATGTCTTAAGGATGTAAAATGAGTATTTTAAATTGTAAAACAGAAAACTTAATAAATCTATCATCTATCTATCTATCTATCTATCATCTATCTATCTATCTATATCTATCTCTATCTATCTATCTATCTATCTATCTATCTATCTATCTATCTATAAAAAACACAGAGGGCTTGTGGTTCTCCTACCAGGTTCCCCACATTCAAAACATTGTTGAATGCGTCTGTCATTGGGTAGTGTTCCATGGCCATGAAGACGGTGTTGAGGACAATGCAGATGGTGATCCCCAGATCAACAAAGGGGTCCATGACAATGATCTTGATTATGTTCTTCATCTTCACCCAGAGTGGGCAGCAATTCCACACGAGGACCGCGTGGGCAAACTTGTACCACCACGGCGGACATTTCTGGTGCGCCTCTTCCAGTTCTGAAAGCAAAAAATCAACAAGGAATTTAAGAAAATGGGAGGAGATGTATCCGTGTATAAGACACCTCAAATTTTTGACATTATTTTTTAGGGGGGGAACCAGTCTTATATATGGAAAAATACGGTAATTCGTATTTATTTAACGGCTTATGCAATCCCTGTTCTCGCTTAGTTCACAACAATTCACAATATTAAAAATGATATAATGATAAAAATGATCATTATAATTTGCGATGATCTTTGTCGTTGTTTTTCCTAATGCCAGAAACAATCCAGCTCTACCCAAAGTTATAGCGGAATTTACCTTCCAGTGTGTTGGAGACTATGCTGAGGGCACTTTCTGCTCGTTTATTCAAGCCTGTCCCTTCTTGGTTTCCTACTTGGAGGTGGTTGTGGTCAGACTTCTCATGCTCCTCCGCTGTATCTGACTGCAACAGGGAAACAAGGGTGATTTAGCGCAGGGTATCTCACACCTTCTGCCTCCAGGTCCCACTTGCGACAGCTGAAAATGATGGAGGCCCACAAGCCACTCACAAAATTGGTGGAACGCAGTGTCAGAGCTTGGCAAAATCAATGGGCGATTACTGGGGTCGCTTTCTACGGATATCTAACCTATTTTTGGAAATTGCTAAATTCCTTGTCACGTGTTTGCCTTGTGGCAAGGAGTTCCATAGCTCAGTTTTTCTCAAGCTAGGTACACACATTTACTTTGGACGTATCATGGTGCGGCACCCGCATTTTTGGGCAGAATGTGTTCATCCAGAAGCATTTTTCTTTCATATTTTCCCTTCCCACCTCCAAATGCCTCTCAAAGTTTTTCCACCCATCTCCTGTAATGTCTTCTCCCATTCTCCTTTCACATTCAACTAGTAATACATTCCCACCCACCTCCAAGCTCTTCAATACTGCTGCTGCTGCTGTTGATAATGATGATGATGATAATTGCCCTTCACCACAAGATCTCAGGGAGGTTCACGAGATAAAAATACAAGGTAAAAGCACAAATACTGTATTTTTCGCTCTATAAGACGCACTTTCCCCCCTCCAAAAATTAAGGGGAAATGTGTGTGTGTCTTATGGAGCGAATGCAGGCTCCTTGGCTTCAGCAATAGCAATGTGAAGCCTCCGAAGCGCAGAGGGAGAGTTCCCCCCCTGCTCCGGAGGCATCGCTTTGCTTTCGCTGAAGCCGCCTGAAGCCCCCGGAGCACAGCACAAACTCCCGCAGCTATCCCACAGCACAAACTTCAGGCAGCTATCCGTAAGCCTTCGAAGCGCAGCAGGAGTTCCCGCCATGCTCCGAAGGCTTGCAGATAGCTGCCTGAAGCCTGGAGAGCGAGAGGGGTCAGTGCACACCAATCCATCTTGCTCTCCAGGTTTCGCTTCGCTGGAGAGGCGCTGCACAGTTTTCCCTCTCTGCACAGCGCCCCTTCAGCGAAGTGGGAGGAGAAATGGAAGGGGCTCCGTTTCTCCTACTGCTTCGCTGAAGGGGCGCTGCCTAGAGAGGGGGATAATGTTTTCCCCTCCTATGGTCCAGTGCGTCCTATGGTGCGGTGCGTCCTATAGAGCGAAAAATACGGTGAATAGTTCAAACAAAAACAACGAAACAATAACCCCCCTCCCAAAAACACATTTAAAAGCCTGTAGAATATCAGTAAGCCAAAGACCAAGTTGGAGAGGAACGTTTCCATCTGGTACCCAAAATACCGTATTTTTCACTCCATAAGACTCACCTGACCAAAAGGTGCACCTAGTTTTTAGAGGAGGAAAACAAGGAAAAAAATATTCTGAATCAAATGTTGTACTAAATATTTAATAAACTACCGGTATATCAGAATAATAACCATGTAAAGTGAACAGCAGTCAAAAGAGGCATTAATTGTCATTAACAAACGAAGAGAGACTTTATCCCCTAGTAAGGGGGGCAGGCAATGAAAATATATGAGCTTCCCACATTGAGTCCCTTAGATGTAAGGACTGTATGGTTTGGCCCTACACAATTAATTTTATAAAGCCAACAGAAGTGGGACCTTCTTCCATTTTGTTCATTGCAGAGAGCTCTGGGGGCTTTCATATGAGGGAGGAATCTGATTCAATTCCCATTTAAAGTCAAACCTACCTAATTCACACCTTCGTACACAACACAAGGACCAAATCACAGCCACCCTTCAAATTTCACACTTGTGCAAAGGAAGGCACTACTGTCCCGGCAAGACCAGTGGCGGAGGGAGGGTCTTGCGTGGCGGCACGTCGCCTGTGGGGACGTGGGACGTCGCCCATGCGAGCGTCGTCCCAAGGGGGTGGCGCGCACACGCCCTCCCATCCCAATGCGGCAGTTGAGGGTGGGGGCGGAGGGATTACACGGCTCCCGCTGTCCTTGCTTTACACCCGTGTAAGCGGCTCCTGTCCCACTTTGCTGCTTTAAAGCGAGCTGCGGAGAAGGGAAGGACGGGAGACATGGCTCCCATCCGTCCCTCCTCCGCGCAGCATTCGCTTCATAACACGCACAGACATCTCCCCTTACTTTTTAGGAGGAAAAAAGTGTGTCTTATGCAGCGAAAAATCCGTATATAATGAAGGTGCCAGGTGAACTGTTGGTGGGAGAGCACCCCACAAATGGGGATCCATTGCAGAAAAGGCCTGTTCTTGTGTTGCCACCCTCCAGACCTTTCCAGGGAGCATCAGGGAGGACGGGGAATGCCCTCGTCTCTTTGCTCTTGGAAAGGACCCTTCTATTCCTCCTGTGCAGGTGACACACCTCGTCTATTGTGGCTGAGCGGTCCAGCACCAGGCGTGGGATGACGCGGCCGTTGCAGTCTTTTGGCCCATCTTGATCACTAGGCGCCTCTTGATCGGATTCCCCCGTCTTCTTTTTCTCCACAATAACGCTCTCTGCGGAACTGCTGTTTGCTGCTTGCTCATGAAGCTGTGAAGAAACCAGAGATCTGGGTGAAGAGTATTGCCATATATATATAATGATTTATTGGAGGTACCCAGCACAGACTGGGCTCAGTTATGTTGAACTAAGAGTGGGTGCACTCTTCCCACCTTGGATCAAATCTAAGCTTCCAGGTGCCATAAGAAAGCTGCAGAGATAGCGCAGGATAGTGCACATCCCGGAAATGATCTCTTTCAGCTTCTCCCTTCTGGAAGAAGGTACAGGGTTATAAAGACTAGGACTAGCCGCCTGAGAAACAGTTTCTATCCAGATGCGATTTTGGTTTTAAATGCAATGTAAGGTAGTTTCTATGGGAGTATATTGTATTTAATTATGGGGTATCAGAGTTTTTAGGGGGCTAACCAGGCTGGGATAGCTGGCTTGTTGGTTTTTGAATGTCTGATGTAGATTTTTTTCAATTTTGTTGTTCTGTATGGGACAATGACAATAAAGATTATTGTATCGAGAGATCCAGGTTCACCTCATTCAGCCAAGACACACAGGGTTGGTTTCCCTCCCTCCTACCTCACAGAGTTACCTGTGAGAACAAAACTGAGGGGTAGGGAGAACCAGTTCTACCTCAGAGAAAAAGTGGAACAGAAATGTAAATAATAAATAAAGATCTATACATATATATTTAGATGGTAATGATTCTCCAGCTGAGAGCCACATTCCATAACTGGGTGCTATTTCATGCCTTGGCCAATTGTAACTGATGCATAATCTTCTTTATTATTAAAGTGTTGTAGGTCGGGAATATTATTTCTGTACCTTACGAGCGGGAGACAATAACAGTGACCTACACTAAAGCACTCATTGTAATAATAATAATAATAATTTATTATTTCTACCCCGCCCATCTGGCTGGGTTTCCCCAACCACTCCAGGCGGCTCCCAACAGAATATTAAAAATACGATAAAGCATCAAACATTAAAAACTTCATTAGACAGGACTGCCTTCAGATGTCTTCTAAAAGTCAGATAGTTGTTTATCTCCTTGACATCTAACGGGAGGCCATTCCACAGGGCGGGCGCCACTACCGAGAAGGCCCTCTGCCTGGTTCCCTGTAACCTCACTTCTCACAGGGAGGGAACCGCCAGAAGGCCCTCGGAGCTGGACCTCAGTGTCTGGGCTGAATGATGGGGGGGGGGGGGAGGTGCTCCTTCAGGTACACTGGACCATGGCCATTTAGGGCTTTAAAGCTTAGCACCAACACTTTCAATTGTGCTCGGAAATGTTTCTTCTTCTTCTTCTTAGATTAATGATATCACACCCATTTGCCTAGGTTGCCGCAGCCACTCTGCATGTCTTCCAACACTTATAAAAACATTAAACATAAAAAAAAAACCTTCCCTATACAGGGCTGCCTTCAGATGGCTTGTGGGTTGGATAACTCCATACCCTCCAGTATTTCTCCAATGGAAATAGGGACGTCCTGAGGAAAAGAGGAACAGTCCAGGATCAAATCAGAAACCAGGATGGCTTCTCTAAATAAGGGACTGTCCCTGGAAAATAGGGGCACTTGGAAGGTCTGCGTAATCATAGTTGAATGGCATCTGTTAATGCCATAAGTAGAATTTACTTGCTTGTGCAGAAAAGATTTAAAGTATAAATATTCTGGCAGACTATTTCCCCTCCTCCCCTATTTTTATTCTGCTTTACGAAGGGGGAACTGAAGGCCTCATCCCTGGTCACTGGATGTTAGAACAAGGAAAACCCACATTGATTTGTCAGGAAAGATCTGGAAAAGGATGGGGTGGTGGTGCTTAGCACCTTGTTTGAGGAGTCTTTCTGTGTGATTCAAATCAGTTTGTGTCCAAAGCCAAAACCTATCTACATAATTGGCACATTCCAAAACAATAGGTAAAGGTAAAGGTACCCCTGCCCGTACGGGCCAGTCTTGACAGACTCTAGGGTTGTGCGCCCATCTCACTCTAGAGGCCGGGGGCCAGCGCTGTCCGGAGACACTTCCGGGTCACGTGGCCAGCGTGACAAAGCTGCATCTGGCAAGCCAGCACCAGCGCAGCACACGGAAACGCCGTTTACCTTCCCGCTATAAAGCGGTACCTATTTATCTACTTGCACTTAGGGGTGCTTTCGAACTGCTAGGTGGGCAGGAGCTGGGACCGAACGACGGGAGCGCACCCCGCCGCGGGGATTCGAACCGCCGACCTTTCGATCAGCAAGTCCTAGACACTGAGGTTTTACCCACAGCGCCACCCGCGTCCCTCCAAAACAATACATGAACGGAAACCCAGGCAGCTATCAATACTAGCCATTGTTTCAATTTTGCATTGCAGTTTTTTCAGCAAAAAATGCCCGTATTGGGTGAAACTGCAGAGAAATGGATGCACGTTCAAAGAAAATACAGGTGCGTTCTCATGAGGACTTTTTTTATTTAAAAAAAATCACAAATTGATGTAGAATTGTGATGAAACGGAAAATAAGAAACCGAGAGAAACCAAAATTGACCATTTGCTTATCCCCAGATCCACACTGTTTTCCCGCCATTGTTTAATTCCCTCGTTTTATTTCACAAATTATACCTTTTTATCAAAAAAGGGGCCGGACCCCGTAGGTATTGAAATCAGCCCAGAGTCCTGTTAAGTCTTGAACTATATATGGCGTTCGTCTCAAGCCAAGTCCCCCTCCCGAGAAGATATTCGCTGTCTGGAAATAGAAAATCCACTTCCGAATGTTTAGATTAGAAGCACAAGGCCACAATACGCGACACCATTCTACACACACACACACACACACACACACACACACACACATGGACAACTGCCTGTTTGCACAACCCGAAAATTAGATTTGTATGGGTGGCTCGGGGTCAAGTGGGCGGAAGCAGCTGGCAGGGCAGGAGCCTGTTACAAACTCTGAGATGCCTAAGATGCCTTCTCTTGTAGATGCTTTAAAAAAAACAAAAAAAGAGACGAGGACATTCAAGGCCAGAAGAGCAGCTAGCGCAGGACACAGGGATCAAAAAAACAGCAAATGGATGTGATATGACCGGGGGTGAGAGTGAAGTTTGATTCCGTTTGCATTTAAAGGCAAAGCTACAAACTTTGCTCTTTCCGATACGATAAGCAAACTGAAACATCCTTCGGAACTTGCAGCCCCCTAAGCGCTCATCCAACTGACTTTTCCCCTGCACTTTCTGGGCAAAGGCCTGTCCCTGATTTTAAGGTTCCGTGTTCAAGTGTGTGTGGGGGGTTTGCCTTCAGCTTTCTCCGTGAAAACCTGCTCTTTAAAGCTGAATCGGAGCAAATGTCAGTTTGGGGGTTTGATGTTTGCTCTGATTTACCGTAGTTTTCGCTCCATAGGGCGCCCCGGACCATAGGGCGCACCTAGTTTTTAGGAGAGGAAATAAAGGGGGGAAAATCTTATTTCCCCCCCAGCCCCAAAGAGCAGCATACAGGCTGCGTGCAAACTCTCCCTGCCGGAGGGGTTGTGCACGGCTATGGCACAAGCCAAGGCAGCCAGTGGGATCGATCGCGCTGGCTGTTTTGGCTTCCTCTTTAGCTCCACACAACCTCTCCCTGCCGGGAGAGGCTGCACGGGGCTAAAGAAGCCATAGCCACGTGCAGCCTCTCCCTGCCGGAGGGGCTGCGTGCGGCTATCCCTGAAGACTGGAGAGAGGGGTCGGTGCACACCGACGCCTCTCGCTCTTCAAGCTTCAGCGAAAGCAAAGCGAAGCCTTTGGAGCACGGAGGGAGTGCTCCCTCTGCCCTTCGGAGGCTTAGCGTTGCTATCGCTGAAGCCAAGGAGCCTGCATTCGCTCCATAGGACGCACACACATTCCCCCTCAATTTTTGGAGGGGGAAAAGTGCGTCCTATAGAGTGAAAAATACGGTAGCTTTAAAGAGCAGGTTATCGCGGGAGAAGCTCTGAAGGGGAAAGGGGGGGGTGCTTGGCCACAGAGCTTTAAATTGTAGACTGTGCCTGGAAAAAGTGGAGGAAAGCAAGTGTAAATAAGCCCTGAATCAGAACAAACAGCAATTTTATGCGGATTGCCATTGCTCCGATTCAGCAGTAAAGAGCAGGTTTTCACAGGGAAATTGCCTGGGGGAAACACAAACAAAATCACCTCACAGAAATGAATATGCTACTTTAATCTGCATAAAAGTGCATATATTCATGACGATAACATGCAAAATGTGCCTATTAGGCAATATTGCAAGCGAAAATGTTATATTAGGAGAATTCACATTAAAATGTGAATGAATTTTCATGAGGGCTTTTTTCAAAAAAAAAATCACAAACTGATATGGAAATGTAGAGAACTGAATTTTGGAGAAATGGAAAGTGGAAAAATAAGAAACAGAAACCAAAATATTTGTCCACCGAAGCTGCCAGGTATTGGTCATCATATGAGATATAATAGAGGAATGAGCGTTTGTTGATATATGTGGCATCATGTAATATGTAAAAGGAAGGGATATAAAAAACAACGTGGAAGGAAAGGAGGGAAAACTCAAATCATAAGAGAAATGTATAACAAATTTGAAACTAATTGGTGAAAGTTATGAAAATCTAATAAAAAATTAACGCAAAAAAAAAAGCATGCACCATCTTTTTGATGAGCTGCCAAAGAGAATCCATGCTGGCCCTGAGTAGAAGCAGGAACACAATAATTTCACCATGGGCTGATGTGGCTGGCATTCATCAGGTGCTGTAGGAGGAGCTCACATATGAGAAGGGCATAGCAGACAGGTCAGGCTGAAGGCAAATCACAGTCGTAACTTGGTTCTCAAACACCTTGAGAGCCAGTGTGGTGTAGTGGTTAAGAGCGGTAGTCTCATAATCTGGGGAACCGGGTTCGCGTCTCCACTCCTCCACATGCAGCTGCTGGGTGACCTTGGGCAATCACACTTCTTTGAAGTCTCTCAGCCCCAATCACCCCACAGAGTGTTTGTTGTGGGGGAGGAAGGGAAAGGAGAATGTTAGCCGCTTTGAGACTCCTTAAAGGGAGTGAAAGGCGGGATATCAAATCCAAACTCTTCTTCTTCTTCTTCAGACATTTTGGCTCCCGAACGCCGCAAACCCAGAAGTGAGTGTTCCAGTTTGCAAACATTTTTCAGAAGCCGAACGACGCAGTTTCCGATTGAGTGCAGGAAGTTCCTGCAGCCAATTGGAAGCCACGTCTTGTTTTCGAACCGTTTCGGGAGTCAAACGGACTCACGGAACAGATTAAGTTTGAGAACCAAGGTGCCACTGTATACTTTGTTCTGATTGTTGAGGATGTTCTGAAAGAGAGACCACTGCCTGTGTTGCATGGACTCATTCCATTTTAACCCTAAAAAAAGGTTTTACATTGGTACCTCAGGTTACATACACTTCAGGTTACATACGCTTCATGTTACAGACTCCGCTAACCCAGAAATATTACCTCGGGTTAAGAACTTTGCTTCAGGATGAGAACAGAAATTGTGCTCCGGCAGCGCAGCAGCAGCAGGAGGTCCCATTAGCTAAAGTGGTGCTTCAGGTAAGAACAGTTTCAGGTTAAGAATGGACCTTCGGAATGAATTAAGTACTTAACCCGAGGTACCACTGTAAAGGGAAGCAGGCGGCACTGTGGGTTAAACCACAGAGCCTAGGGCTTGCTGATCAGAAGGCCGGTGGTTCAGCTCCCGTTGCTCGGTCCCTGCTCCTGCCCACCTAGCAGTTTGAAAGCACATCAAAGTGCAAGTAGATAAATAGGTACCACTCCGGCGGGAAGGTAAGCGGTGTTTCCGTGCACTGCTCTGGTTCGCCAGAAGCGGCTTAGTCATGCTGGCCACATGACCCGGAAGCTGTATGCCTTGGCCAATAAAGCGAGATAAGCGCCGCAACCCCAGAGTCGGCCACGACTGGACCTAATGGTCAGGAGTCCCATTACCTTTACCACTGTATAAGATTTTGTTTCAAAGTCCTGTAGAACGTATTAGCCTAAGATGAGTGCAAAAGCCTTGCAGCACAGGGGCGCCGACGTGCCCCCCACATCGAGCGGGTGCGGTCACATGACAGGTCACATGACACTGCTAGGGAAGCACAGAGGGCGATCTTCACGCTTGCTCGCCCCAGCCGCCCTCCAACTCCTAGGCTCCTGGACAGAGGCTGGGAATAAGAAAGGCAAAGATCGTCCTCGCTCGTCCCAGCCACTGGGCTTCCGGGCTGGTGGGTGGAGGCTGGGGCATGTGGAAGACACACGGCAGCAAAGGATGGCGACCCCCTCAATATGGGGGGGGGAGGCTGGAGCCCCTTGCGCTCTTTATACCTGGCACCCCTGCTGCTGCACTACACTTGTGCATCTTAAGATATGCCTCTGCCACTGGAGATCTGCAACGCCGCAAAGGCACCAGCAGAAGTCCATCCCAGTGAATCAGCTGCGCTGTGCAACTCCACAGGCAGGGGAACCGAAACAGGGCAGAGACAAGTGCCAAACTGGGAGGAGTCGCTATATGCCATATAGTATACCCCCATCAGACCCCAATCGCACACATTGTTGTTTAGTCGTTTAGTCGTGTCCGACTCTTCGTGACCCCATGGACCAGAGCACACCAGGCACTCCTGTCTTCCACTGCCTCCCACAGTTTGGTCAAATTCATGCTGGTAGCTTCGAGAACACTGTCCAACCATCTCGTCCTCTGTCGTCCCCTTCTCCTTGTGCCCTCCGTCTTTCCCAGCATCAGGGTCTGTTCCAGGGAGTCTTCTCTTCTCATCAGGTAGCCAAGGTATTGGAGCCTCAGCTTCAGGATCTGTCCTTCCAGTGAGCACTCAGGGCTGATTTCCTTCAGAATGGATAGGTTTGATCTTCTTGCAGTCCATGGGACTCGCAAGAGTCTCCTCCAGCACCATAATTGAAAAGCATCAATTCTTTGGCGATCAGCCTTCTTTATGGTCCAGCTCTCACTTCCATACATCACTACTGGGGAAACCATAGCTTTAACTATACGGACCTTTTTGACTATACGGACCTTCCAATCGCACCCCTCCCCCAAAGTTGGCATGAAGTTATGCCCAATTTAGCGGGATTCAATGGAGTGCAGAAAAGCCACTGCTTCCCCATCTTCTGCTGCTGTGCCCACTCTGCCACCATGAAGCATACAATACAAATGCACTCCGATCAAACCACACCACCGGCAGTGTAAAAAAATCCCTGGCATTATGTGCTTTTTCAGGGTGCAGTTTTCTCCCCTCGGCTTTTCCACTCCAAGTGTTTCATTTGCTCGGGGCTGACGGGAAGAAGGAGACTTTCTATATCTGTTTGGTTTTAAGCAGCTCCAGGAAGCGAGAGGCAAGTCTTGCTGACGGCAAGATATATTTATGCTGTCAGTAAACAAGGAGGCTAAGGGGCTGCGTCACAGCTCAGGAATGAACTGGCAAACTGCTGGCTCATAGCATCCTGCTGCAGGCTCCCTGGCAGCGGCAGCCGAACTTCTGTTACTCCACCCTGCACTGACGGCTTGGAAGGATGTACAACTAAAATGGTTAAAGGACAAGCAAGCAAACCAAGCCCTCTGCAAACAGAATCGTCTCCCGGTGCTTCATTCTCTTTTAACCAAGCAAGTCACACACACAAATAAACCGACAAAAGAAACAAAATCCATTCAGACATGATGCTCTCCACTGTCATTGCCTGCTTAATACTAGCTGGCAAAAGCCAGCTGGAAAAAGAAGATATTCTAGCATGCTCAACGTTATGTTCGGGGTTTCTTTTTGGGGGGGGAGCAAATAAGACAACTCCCAATTCAATTCCTAGCAGCATGCAGGCAGAGGGATTTTAGCCAACTTGCACAAGTTCCCTGAAATTATCCCCCCAAAGGACCTTTTTAACTTGGCCTTTGACACCTGAGATGTACCGTATTTTTCGCTCTATAAGATGCACCAGACCATAAGACGCACCTAGTTTTTGGAGGAGGAAAACAAGGGGGGGGGGATTCTGAATCTCAGAAGCCAGAACTGCAAGAGGGATCACTGTGCAGTGAAAGCAGCAACCCCTCTTGCTGTTCTGGCTTCTGGGATAGCTGCGCAGCCTGCATTCGCTCCATAAGACGCACACATTTCCCCTTACTTTTTAGGAGGGAAAAAGTGAGTCTTATAGAGCAAAAAATATTTCCAGGAACTGCCCACCCCCCACCCCGGTCAGGCAATGTTGGTGTACAGGCCAGTGCAACCTCGCTTGGCCGTTTGGCCTCCTCTGCCCCCTCAAAATGGGGGGGGGGGTGCTGAGCCCCCTGATAAGGAATATGGAGGGGGCTGACGACAAACAGAATAAAACACAGACCAAGTTGAAGTGCAGATGAGCCCATTCTCTTGTACAAAAAGAAATCAACCCTATCAAAGGTTTCCCTGTGTTGTAAAAAATTAGGGTGCACTCTGCGACAGAAACAACAACCAGAACAATCCTGAGGCCATTTTGACTCTCCCAAAATGACCTCAAATAGTCTTCTGCAGTAGGAGGAAGGGAGGAAATGGGAATCCTAGAAGGAAGAAAACCACGTGAGGCTTGGACAAAGGGGTCAGCCTCTTTTCTTTGGCCTTAGCCCCACCCCCCATCTGCCGTCCATTGTCCTCCCTGGCCGAGGGCGGGTCAAAGGCCAGTCCAAGCAGGTGGGAGGCACCCGCCCAGGTGAGCCCCCCCCCCCCGCTTGGTGCCACAAACCCCGCCCACCTGTGGGGAAGGGAGGGTGGAAATTCCCATTGTCTTTTCACTTGCAAATCTACTTAATAAAAGCACTCGGATCCTTTTTAGGTGTTCCTTGGCTAAGGGGTGGGCAATTTCAATAGTCTTTAAAGGGTCTTGCACACTTTTGTTCTGGGTCTCTCTTACCTCCTTGCAAGGAAGGGGAGGGAATTCTTATACCAACAGAAAAATAAAGTTCTGCCTTGCTTTCTCTGGATCCTGCTTCCATCCATCCATCTCTGACCAGTGATGGACTTAGTCCAGGGGTCCACAAACTTTTTCAGCAGGGGGCCGGTCCTCTGTCCCTCAGACCTTGGGTGAGGGGCAGGACTATATATTTTTTTTTGGGGGGGGGGGGAATGAACGAATTCCTGTGCCCCACAAATAACCCAGAGATGCATTTTAAATAAAAGCACACATTCTACTCATGTAAAAACATGCTGATTCCAGGACTGTCTGCAGGCCGGATTTAGGTGATTGGGCCGGATCCGGCCCCCGGGCCTTAGGTTGCCTACCCATGACTTAGTCCCTTGGGGAGTTGGGCAGCAAAAGCCAAACCCCAGTCTTATTTCGACATTGCCTGAATCACCTGAGAAAGGAAAAATGCAGAACAGTATGGGCACATTCAGAGCTTTCGGATTATTATTATTTTTTAAAAAAAGCAGATTAAAGGACCAAAAAGTCACCAACCAGCCTTTGTTGCTCCTCCTGGTGCTTTTTCAGCTGCTCCACCATCTGCTGGAACTCTGCCTCTTTCTCCTGCTCCTCCAGCAGAGTTGCATCGTTCTGCTCGGCATAAGCCATCGCTACCACAGCCAGGATCAGGTTGATGAGGTAGAAGGATCCCAAGAATATGATCAGGACGAAAAAGATCATGTACGTTTTCCCAGCCGCTCGCAAGGTCTATGGGGAAGAAGAAGAGCGTCCTGTCACCATTTCTACTGAAGGACCCCTCACCTCTACCTTCAGATACAGGCTTTGGCTTTCTGTGCATGCTCAAGGGCACCTCTGTGCGTTGCTACGTCACATGTTTCCTTAGCATTTGAAAATATAATTCCGGGATTAGAGACTAAACTGGACGAGGCTGTCACTGGATCTCTTGCCTGCTTACATTTCTGTAAAAAGCAGCCCAAGATTCAGGTCAGGGCCATGGTGTTGGTGGTGTGATGGATTTAACCAGTAACAACAACAACAACAACAACAACAACAACAACAACTGTATTTTAATATTTTGTTGGAGGCTGCCCAGAGTGGCTGGGGAAGCCCAGCCAGATGGGCAGGGTATAAATAATAAATTATTATTAATTATTTTTTTATACCCTGCCCATCTGGCTGGGTTTCCCCAGCCACTCTGGGCGGCTCCCAACAGAATATTAAAAAGACGATAAAACATCAAACATTAAAAACTTCCCTAAAGAGGGCTGCCTTCAGATGTCTTCTAAAAGTCAGATAGTTGTTTATTTCCTTGACATCTGATGGGAGGGCATTCCACAGGGCAGGTGCCACAACCAAGAAGGTTCCCTGTAACCTCACTTCTTGCAATGAGGGAACTGCCAGAAGGCCCTCGGAGCTGGACCTCAGTGTCTGGGCTGAACGATGGGGGTGGAGACGCTCCTTTTACTGATTTCCTCTTTAGAGGTAATATATTACTCCACTTGTTTTGAAATGTGGCAAGCGAGTCCTGCTGCGCTTGGAGACGTTGCCGTGGATTCTGATAATTCAGCCCCGGACGTTTAACTCAAAGTCTTGCCCTGACACCACCACTGGGTTTAACCATTTCCCCACACGCCATTTGCCAGGTGGAAAATTGTTTGCCCATGGTACATTCTTCCAAACTCTCTCTACCTCCAGGAACGTTTCCCACAATCAATCTGTCATCCAAGGAAACCCTGTGGAGGATTATAGTGAAGGGGAATGTTTTATTAGAGTGCACACACAGTTTGTGTAAAATGCAGGTCAAGCCTATTGGGTTTCACCCTTCAGTTAAGGATGTGCCCCCAGAATGCACTCAACACTCTCCAGCAAACCCAAATTGCAAAGACAAGACCGCCATGGTGGGCAAGGTGTTTATTTCAGGAATGTTTATCAGCTGTTAGTGATCTTCTTACTGCCCTTGTTCACATACCAAAGTAAACCACAGCCATGATCTCTGGCTTAGCATCACATCCAGACCAGGGATCTAGCGAACTGTAACCAGCAAACCAAGAACAAACCTTGGCTACAGACAGTGGCGTAGCGTGGGTTGTCAGCACCCGGGGCAAGGCAAGTAATTTGCGCCCCCTAACCCGTGGATTTGCGCCCCCTAACCCGTGGATTTCCGCCCCCTAACCTGTGGATTTGCCCTAACCCCAGATGTTGCGCCCGGTGCGGCCGGCCCCCCCTGCACCCCCCACGCTACGCCACTGGCTACAGATCATGGTTCGTTGGGACCATAACAAGCCATGATCCCTGGTTTGGATATGATGCTAAATGAGGAAAGATGGTTTGTTTCCTCCCAGTTCATGCTAGCAGCAAAGCAGACACAATTTGCCTGTGCCTGGTAAACCATGGCTTAGCATTACATCCAATACTTACATGTGAACACCAAGGAACCCCAATGAGCTTCCATGGAACAACAAAGCTCTCCGGAATATAGAATCATAGAACTTTAAAGTTGGAAGAGACCCTGAGGGTCCAATCTTAACTAGATCATACATGCGGCCCCAAAGTCCCCATTTTCTAAAACATAAGTTTGGCCTACCAGTTGAAAGAGGTTCTCCCAGAAGTCTTGAGTCATGAGACGGAACAGGGAGAGGAAGGCCCAGCTGAAGGTATCATAGCTTGTGTAGCCGTAGTTTGGGTTCCGGCCAGCTTTCATGCAGAGATACCCTTCTGGGCATTGCCTACAAGAGGGAGGGAAGGATGTCAGCAATGACATCATGCAAGGAGAGGTCATAAGAGCAGCATCAAGTTCCTACTAAATCCATGCAGAACCCAGGCATGAAATAACCACATTCCACATTTCCCCCCGCCTCAATATAGAGTTGCCAGCTTTAAGAATTGCATAGCAGCCCGTCATCCAACACTTTCCCCCAGCAGAGAATTATAGTAACCAGCTAGCAGGTTCTTCTCTTGTCAGGTCTATTGACTCTTGGAATTAGAACAGGGCTAGACATAGAACAGGAGACCTAAAAGGTAAAGGTAAAGGACCCCTGGGCGGTTAAGTCCAGTCAAAGGCGACTATGGTGTTGTGGCACTCATCTCGCTTTCAGGCCGAGGGAGCCGGTGTTTGTCCACAGACAGCTCTCTGGGTCGTGAGGCCAGCATGACTAAACCACTTCTGGCGCAACAGGACACCGTGACGGAAGCCAAAGCGCACGAAAATGCCGTTTACCTTCCCGCCGGAGCAGTACCTATTTATCTACTTGTACTGGCGTGCTTTTGAACTGCTAGATTGGCAGGAGCTGGGACAGAGCGACGGGAGCTCACCCCATTGCGGGGATTTGAACCACCAACCTTCTGATCGGCAAGCCCAAGAGGCTCAGTGGTTTAGGGGGAGGCGGGACCTTTAGTCTCAGCAACTGGTTTCATGCCGTAAGACCTACAGGGAATGAGCTGCTGCGTTCATTAGGCCTGACACTCCGCCAGATCGTGTTTTTGGCTCATCCAGAGTTAACTGCAACTTTGAACTGTGTTGATTTATCGACCGGCTTGCTCTGTGACAGCTAGCCGATGTGGTACCCTCTAGATGTTGCAGGATTCTAAATCAGTCCCAAACAGCGTGTCCAATTGTCTCAAGGAGATCAAAAACATATTGAGGGCACCATGTTTGAGGGACTCCACCCCCACCTCACCATTCTTTAAATCAGCACAGTTTTCACATTGATTTAAAATGGTCGAGTCACTAGAAGACAGATCTCCTCCCCACTTCCACTCTAAAGAGCAGGGGTCAGCAAGCTTTTTCAGCCGTGGGCCAGTCCACTGTCTCTCAGACCTTGTGGTGGGCTGAACTATATTTTTTTGGGGGGGGAGGGGAATGAACGAATTCCTATGCCCCACAAATAACCCAGAGATGCATTTTAAATAAAAGCACACATTCTACTCATGTAAAAACACTAGGCAGGCCCGACAAATAACCCAGAGATGCATATTAAATAAAAGGACAAATTCTACTCATGTAAAAACACGCTGATTCCTGGGCCGTCCATGGGCTGGATTGAGAAGGCAATTGGGCCGCATCCAGCCCCTGGGCCTTAGGTTGTCTACCCCTGTCAAAGAGGGATCCGCGGTCGGGACAGATCTCACTCACCCTGCGTCAGAGCTGTTCCCACAGAGCAGGGCATCAAGCGCACCCTCGAGGAAATAAAAATTTTCTTCACGAGAAAGAAAAAGGCAGGTGTGAGAATAAACTTCGGAATGTAACACAATTGGAGGTTTAAAGCAACGAGTAGAAGAGTCAAACTAAATATGACACAGGAAAGCCGCAATCAGGATCTCAACCAGAGAAGCTTAAAGTTAAAAGCCATCTCTAACTTTATGGCAATGAATGTCACAAGTCAGCGGTGTGTTAGGTGAAACATCTCCTTTTGTATGTCATGCACCGAAGTTTCATTGGAAGACCCTGTGAGTCCTGGATGAATGAATCTCTTTATTACGGTCACAGACCAGAAATATGGGCATATGCAGTGATAGAGAACATGTAAATATACACAGGTTGAAATTAAAATCTATAAGCTAGAGCACGGTAAATAAAACAGATACAAAACCATTAAAATATGTTAAGACCTACAGAGAGGTTCCCCTCCATCAGCTTTGATAACACTAAGACCTGTGAGTTTAACCTGTGAGTTTTAGTGCTATGAATTTTTTTTTGGGGGGGGGGGGATTTCTCAGTCAAATCCTGGAACGACTTCCCTTGAACTAGCAGAAATAGAATCTGCAGTTTTCTAGCTGAGTCTTAACTGAGGGTTGATGCCATTATATGCATGTAATGTATTTTAAAAGATACTGTTAACGTGGTTTTTTTTTAAAGTGTTATCAAGTGATGAGACACGCATTCATGTGTGACCCACTCCTGAGAACTAGGCTTTGCACACAGACGGTTCCGAGTTCAAGTTCTGGCGTCTGCGGTTAACAGGCTCTCAGGTAACAGGTAAAGGAAAGATTTATTCCTGCCTGAGAGAAGATCAGACAACACAGAGTTACATGGATAAATGGCCGGACTTGGTATAAGGGCTCACCCAGAATTTCTTTCTGTACTACGTATCTAAGCCACAGGCCCTGGCTTCAAAGCTTTATGTCCAAGCGGGCTTTTTAAAAATCCTGGTGGTTTCCTCAAGAACATTTTACCTTTGAATTGGAGCAAACAGCAATTGAGTTTTCTGTGGATTGCGGTTTCCTTCAATTAAGCAGTAAAATGTATATTTTCCTGGGGAAATCACTAGGACTGAAAAACAACAACAACAAACGCTCTGATACATAGCTTTAAAGTACTGACCTTTGCCTGGAAAGTGTGAAAGCATGTCTGGATGAGCCCCAATATAACTTATTTTATTATTATTATTATTTTATTAATTTTGCATACCACCCTATGCCCATAGATATCGGGGCAGTTCACAACATAAAATCACAATATAAAAAACACAAGATATGTAATAGATTCTAGCATGCAGGGGGGGGGGAGACACCTAAATTATATAATTTAGGATCCGAATAATTGGTATTAGTAATTGTATTATAATTTGGCATAGTTATAATGAGGCTATTTTTGGACTGTAATTGAAAACTAAAAAAATTATTATCAGCAAAATATGTAATAAAAATAAAAAGACAAACCTCGAATCCCCCCTTCGTGTGCAAGGAACTATTAAGGAAAGGCCTTTGTGATACAAGCTTGTAAGAGGCAACAAAAGGCTTTGACTGTGGAGTCTTACCATCAATATAGTTATGTACAATACAATACAAATACCTTCACTGGCATTACAAGTTAAGACATTTCAAATCACTGGGGTAAGTTTAAAAGGGACAGGAGTGAGGCTGTCGAGGGTCACAAGGCACTCAGTTGTTCTGCTTCACCCTGTCTATTCCCCTAGAGCAGGGGTCAGCAAGATTTACCTCCCCTGGGCCGCTTCACTCCCGCCGAGATCGCTCCCTGGGCCAGATCGTGTCTGTGTAGACGTGATTTTTGGCGTCTGTGCCTGTGCAGATGTGATTTCTGGTGCCGCGAAAGCGAGTCTCCGCTCCGTGCTGTGCTGGTTTAGCACAGCGCACAGGGACTCACTGAGCAGGCAGCTCGGTTCGGGGGTGGCTCGGGGGCCGTTTAAACGACCCCCACGGGCCGCTTGTGGCCCCTGGGCCACAGGTTGCTGACCCCTGCCCTAGAGGGATGATTCATTAAGAACCTCATTTGGCTTTCTCTCGGAGCCGTGGGTCGCAGGTCCAACACCTTGCTCAGCATCTGTTTGCGGAGTCTGCTGTGCAAGGTAAAGGTAAAGGGACCCCTGATCATTAGGTCCAGTCGTGGCCGACTCTGGGGTTGCGGCGCTCATCTCGCTTTATTGGCCGACGGAGCCGGTGTACAGCTTCCGGGTCATGTGTCCAGCATGACTAAGCCGCTTCTGGCAAACCAGAGCAGTGCCGTTTACCTTCCCACCGGAGCGATACCTATTTATCTACTAGCATTTAGTAGATAAATACTTTCGAACTGCTAGGTTGGCAGGAGAAGGGACCGAGCAACGGGACCTCACCCCGTTGAACCACCGACCTTCTGATCGGCAAGTCCTAGGCTCTGTGGTTTAACCCACAGCACCACCCGTGTCCCTCTGCTGTGCAAAGGGCAGTCCAAAAGAATATGGACCAGTGAATCTGGTACTCCCTGACTGCAGGCACACTGGAGGGCTTGATAAGGAATTTGCAAGTATCTACCTGTGGTCACTGCGGAGGGGAAAGCATTTAGTCCTGCGAGCATAAAACCACTAGCACTTAATTGCACATTTAGCTCACATACAAATGTATTTATGTATATTTGCAATTACTGTATTTTTCGCTCCATAAGACGCACCTTTTCCTTCCTAAAAAGTAAGGGGAAATGTCTATGCATCTTATGGAGCGAATGTATGGTGGTCGCTGGCTCCCTTTCCGGCCCCGCCCCCTCGCCCAGGCCTCCATTGTTGAATGTTCTGCAGACGGAGGCTGTTTGTTTCCCCAGGGACATGTGACTGGCTGATTAGATTATCTGTCTGGAAACTGTAGAAACGGCTCCCTTTCCTTTCCTAAAGAAGCTGCAGAACTATGAGTTGAACCCCATAAGAACAGGATTTTTTTCTCTTTGCAAAGTAAGCACAACAACTTTGAGCTGATCCTTAAAAGGGGGGGCATTTCCCCTTTGCAAAACAAGCTGCACAACTTTGAGCTGATCCCCAAAAAAACAGGGCTTCCCCCCTTTCCTCCTTTAAAAACTAGGGGCATCTTATGGCCAGGTGTGTCTTATGATGCGAAAAATACAGTACGTGCTAGCGGTTCGGGTTTGAGATGCCCATCTGGCACGGCTCCGGGCCAAGTCAAAAGCGATAGCATCAGCAGTCCTTGAAAAAGCAGCCCTTACCTTCGTTGTGGATGTACTCATCCCAGTCAAAGGTCTCGTTGCTATACAGGGTGCCGTTGTCGTACAGGGTGCCGTTGTCGTACAGGGTGCCGTTGTCGTACAGAGTGGTGTTGCCAATGAAACCGCCATCCAGTGTGTCGTTGGTGAACGGCGGCCACCGCACACACTTTTGCCGCAAGTTCCCCATGAAAAGCTGCAGGCCGATGAGGGCGAAGACGGCCAAGCAGAACACTGTGAGGATCATGACATCGGAGAGCTTCTTCACAGACTGGATCAACGCACCCACAATAGTTTTCAGCCCTGGGGGGAGAGAAACAGCATTACTTACAGGCAACAAACTGAGCTTAAAAGGTAAAGGGACCCCTGACCATTAGGTCCAGTCGTGGCCGACTCTGGGGTTGCGGCGCTCATCTCGCTTTATTGGCCGAGGGAACCGGCGTACAGTTGGCAGGAGCTGGGACACAGCAACGGGAGCTCACCCCGTCGCGGGGATTCAAACTGCCGACCTTCTGATTGGCAAGCCCAAGAGGCTCAGTGGTTTAGACCACGGCGCCACCTGCGTCTCAAAGTATAGAAGCAACTGTAAGTGTTACCTTTGACAATAGTTAGCTACCGGTAAATGCCATGTGCATTCCTTTGGCTGGGAAGCAGCCTTAAAAACCTGTACTTTAAGTTTTGAGCTGGTTTCCCTGAAATATAATTTAAAGCCAATTGGTTTGCAGAGATGGGGAAAGTAGCCGCTTTTACCCGTATTTTTGCACTGTGAAGAGCAACCAATGCACTGTAGGAGGGTTTCGCCTTATAGTGTACAATGGCATCTTCAAAAACTAGGATCTTAACATTTCCACCCTTGCTGCAGTTACCTCTTTCCCTGAAGAAGATCAAGGGTGTCCTTTGGTAATGTTTTCTACAGATGATGTTAAAAAAAATTTGGGGGGTAACAGGCAACACTTGGGCATAAAGCAAACCAAGAGCTTCCAGACCCATACAAGTTGGGGGCCCGAATGAAGTGCGTCCAACGAATGCTCCCCGCTGGAAGCCAGTTCATCTCTGATGCATATGAAAAATGAAATCTGCCTGGAGGTGTGATAGGAATTTTATGTTGTTGTTGTTGTGGTCTTAGATATATGTTAAATGTTCATAAGTGTACCAACCAAGCACATACATAGATCAGCACAGGAAGACCAACCTGGAACCATTTTGATTCCTAAACTGAGTAAATGTTTTCTCTGCAAGGTCAAAGTGGGAAACCTCCCCATTGTCTCTTTCCTCACAAATCCTGTCTTAAGGACACATTTAAGATATGAATAGGGTATGAGCCTGTGACATGGCCCAGGAACTAAGTATTTATCACTACAAAAGACTGGCCAGGCTCCCCAGGCAATCCAATCAAGTAACCTGCCAGACAGGAAATAAACAAGGACAGGAGAAAAACAACATTCAAATTTCTGTTTTAGACTGCCTTTTCTGTGATGTATGTATGATGTTTCTAGGAGTGGTCTTGATCTACAGGGTGGCAATTTCAAAATTCTTTATAAGGCCTTGCACGCCATTTTTCTGGGTCCCTCCTGTCTCCTGTGGGTGAGGGGAGCACCCTGTTGCAACAGATCAATAAAGATCAAGCTTACTAGCTGCTTTGCTTCTCAATATTCTCTGGTTGGCCTCTGTTATTCTCTCCTACCCATAGGGAACCTATCTAAGGACTCTAGATGGGCTCTTGGATACCCCATAAGGGAAAAGGGCATTTTTTTGTTTACAACAAAGGTCTTCACCTCCATCAATGCCACCCTCCCCATTACCCACCTGGAATGACTGTGATGGTTTTAAGTGCCCGGAGAACCCGGAATGTCCGTAGAGCAGAGATGTTGCCCAAGTCTACGAACTCTGTGACGTAGCTAGAAAAGAGAGGGCAAGCGAGCTGTTCATTGAAAGGCAACATAGTAAAAGTAGAAACAAGGGTTATCGACAGGCAAAGAGAGGGAAACAACGCCTCCGGAAATGGAACTATGTAGGAGACACAGCTCTGAAGTCAGTTGTGATGGCAGCAAATCTCCGAGTTAAAACCAGGATCTGCAAACAGCATTTGACCCATCAAGGGCACCAGAGCTCAGCTGAGGGAGACAGTGCCTGAGGAGATAAGACTGTGGGATCAGAGTCAGCAGGCGAGTGAGGGCAAGCTGGGCACCTTTGCTGTTAAAAATGGACCCTTTGCCCCTTTCATTGGGACAGAGCCTGGGCTTAATTAGACAAAACTGCTGTTACAATGTCCAGTTTGGACTTGTGTCAGGATGCTGAAAAGGCAAAACGTTTGATCAGCCATTTACTTTGACAGAAAGTGTATGGATGCTTTAAAATCCTACGCAATTCTTCCTCAGGAGAGGAATGCTAAATATCGCTTTGCAATCTTGCTTCTCACATGGTGGAACATTCAGGGTAACATTTACAGAGTTAAGTTTCCTTTGGTGTGGAAAACACTGGTATCTCTGTAAGAATCTTTTTATTTACAACTGTACAGGTTGACCAAGCATAATAAGGAAATGGCAGGAACACACACAAGCTGTTCACAATAACAGCAATAAAGCCTCCTTATATTTCAGAGGCTCACAAGTTGTTAGGGGGTGTTGAGTCCACCAGCACCATGTGTCTCAAATCTCCTTGGCAATATTTAGTAAAGGAAACATTTGCTATTATGCCATTACACTTTCTGTGACTCCAGCACTGCAATCAGGAGCCAATAAACTAGAGCAGGGTGTTATCAGAATTCTGAGGTCTCAAAAATAAAATAAATGTTGATTACTGAACAAGGTAAACACACATACATAAGTATATAAACCACATGCCTGAAATAGTACAGGAGAGCAATCCTGAAGCCATCTTGACTTCTAATGACACCAAATATTTCCTCTGCAGATGAAAATATCTTGGACAAACCTTTCCCAGTAGTTCTTTTTCACTAACAAATGCTACAAATCCTGTTTTAAGAGCATATTTTGTGTATGAATAGGGAATGCCTGTGGCCTGTATTCAAGAACTAAGGTATTTACCATATCAAAAGGTAAAGGTAAAGGACCCCTGGATGGTTAAGTCCAGTCAAAGGTGACTATGAGGTTGCGGCACTCATCTCGCTTTCAGGCTGAGGGAGCCGGCGTTTGTCCACAGACAGCTTTCCGGGTCATTCCGGCATGGCTAAACTGCTTCTGGCACAACGGGACACCGTGACGGAAACCAGAGCGCACAGAAACGCTGATTACTTTTCTGCCACAGCGGTACCTATTTATCTCCTTGCACTGGTGTGCTTTCAAACTGCTAGGTTGGCAGAAGCTGGGACAGAGTAACGAGAGCTCACCCCGTCGCGGGGATTCGAACCGCCAACCTTCTGATCAGCAAGCCCAAGAGGCTCAGTGGTTTAAACCACAGCGCCACACATGTCCCTGCAAAAAGACGTACAACTCTACACAAACCATCTCCCCCCAACCTGGTAAAAGCTTCTAGTCCTGTGCAGAAAGCCGCTAGCAGCTCTTCCTCCCGCGACAATTGTGTTGCACCACCATCCTTGTGACACAGTGTGTTGCACAAGAAGGACTGTGTATGTACTGTGACTATCAGCTGACCTCCTCACCTTGTTTATTCCCTAAAGCATTGAGTTAAACAATACTGTGTTTTGTTTTTTTCTAAGTTTTAGAACAGGGCTAAACTTTTTAACCCCACTCTAAGTCCCACAAACATGAGAGACTTAGGGCTCGTCCCCACTTCCGCATGTCTCGCACCTAGAAAGCACGAGTCCACTTGCCATTGCCCAAGTGCTTTGCTCTGGAAAACTCCTTCCCTCGCGCTAAACTCCCACGTCATCGCGGGAATCGGCAAGCCCAAGAGGCTCAGTGGCTTAGACCACAGCGCCACTCGTGTCCCTTCAAAAGGATGGCCACACTGGCCAGGTAATGCAATCAGTGACCATTATAAAGCATTTTGTCAGGCAGGAGACAAACCACACTCTCAAATTTCTGTTGTAGACCGCCTCTTTCTGTGTGGCACTTGTATGATGCTTTTCAGGTGGTCTTTGGCTAAGGGGTTGGGCAGTTTCAAAAGTCATTAAAGTAGGGTTGCCATGCTTCGAAAAGCAAAAGTGCGGACACAAAAGTTGTTGACACTTCCAACACAGTCTCAGTGCTTGCCATCACCATATAGTACATGCATGAGGATTTCCACCCCACCCCCACACGCTGACACCCTCTGGTTTCCCCCAGCTGGTTTACCACATTGCTCCTGCTAAATGCAACATACGCCATAACGATGACACTGAAATCCAGCCAGTTCCATGGATCTCTCAGGAATGTAAAGTTGTCAATGCAGAATCCCCGGGCCAATATCTTGATCATAGACTCAAAGGTGTAGATGCCAGTAAAAGTGTATCTGTGAACAGGGGAGGGTTACGGAGGACAAGGGAAGCAGAATGAATAGCAAAAAATATATATGCAAGGTTTATTGCTGATATTTAATACATATATTAAATATCCTGCATCCTAAAAAGCCTCTCGATCCAATAGCATAAAAATAGGACATGTTGTAAACAATTTGCAGCAGAAGAATATAGGGATACCGTATGTTCCGGCGTACAAGACAACTTTTTATCCCTGGGGAAATCACCCAAAAAGTCGGGGGTCGTCTTATACGCTGGGTATACACGTTGGGAAGTAGGAGAGGGAGCCGGTGAGCAGAGGCACCCCTTCTGCCATTGCTCCTCCTCCCTCCCCACAGAAGGCAGCGCGGAAAGTCCTTCCGAGCGTGGCGCTCGCCCGCCCGCCCGCCCGCCAAACGCCTCGCCTCGGGCTGCTGCTGCTGCAACGGCAGAGGCAGTAGAGGGCTGCACACTCTGCCCCTGACGGCACTCAAACGCTATAACTCTAAAACTGAACAGCAAAAGTTGGGGTCGTTTTATACGCCCAGTCGCCTAATACGCCGGAATCTACGGTACCTTTTGCAAGCAAATCTTAAGTTAGAAGGTAGAATTTGCCGGAATCGTACTTCCCAAATTCATATTCACTCTAGAGCCAGAGATCTTTCTTACAACCTGGGACCCTTTTAAAACTCGATGTACTCAAGAAAATGAACCTAAGGACCTTTGACACTCAGGCTATAGGATCAATTGCTAAAGAGAAGGATTCAGGTTAATGAACCTATGCAGGGAGAGCTGAAAATAAAAGGTGGAAGAGATGGATGTATTCCCCCCCCCAAAAAAAAATGAAAGCACACTCACTGGCTATATTCACAGATACCACGAAGCCAAAATACCGTAATTTGCATGGCTTTGAGCAGTGAAACAACCCCACAACCTGCCTTTTAATCTTCTCCTCATGTCAGCCGGGTTACAATAATACTGCTTCTCAGGGAGTTTGTGTCACCCGCCTGTTATTTTTGAAGCATTATAGTTACTGCAAGTTTTCTGATCACACAAGGTTCCTTATCTGGCCACCCCAGCATCGCTTTTGGATTAAGAATGCCTGTAAGCTGCTCCTCTGGTTCCATTCCCCCCTCCCACAGCCCAGCCTATAGTGACCAGGCAGAAAACTGGTAAGAGAAAAGGGGGGGAAAGAGAAAGAAAGAAAAATAACACTTACTCCACATCCTTGGCCCACACTGGCGGGTCACTCATGGTCATGAAGACACAGTTGGCTAAGATGGTGATCATGATAAACATGCTGAATAATTTGAAATGAGGTCAAGGAAATGCATCAGGCCTCTTTTGAAATTCCCAAGACAAACCCGTTTGGTAAAGACAAGGGAACAACAGCCCTGTTGGGTTGTCTCCACCCCCATCGTTTAGCCCGGACACGGAGGTCCAGCTCCGAGGGCCTTCTGGCAGCTCCCTCACTGCGAGAAGTGAGGTTACAGGGAACCAGGCAAAGGGCCTTCTCGGTGGTGGTGCCTGCCCTGTGGAACGCCCTCCCATCAGATGTCAAGGAAATAAACAACTATCTGACTTTTAGAAGACATCTGAAAGCAGCCCTGTTTAGGATTAGGGTTAGGGATCGCTACGCAGTGAAAGCAGCAATCCCTCTTGCTGTTCTGGCTTCTGGGATAGCTGCGCAGCCTGCACTCGCTCCATAAGATGCACACACATTTCCCCTTACTTTTTAGGAGGGAAAAAGTGAGTCTTATAGAGCAAAAAATACAGTATTTTATAGTACAGTACATTGTTTATTGCTTTCATTTTATGGATCAATGGTCTCATAAGACAGTAAAATTCATGTTAAATTGCTGTTTTAGGGGTTGTTCTTAAAAGTCTGGAACGGATTATTCGGTTTTGCATTACTTTCTATGGGAAAGCGCGCCTTGGTTTTGGAATGCTTTGGTTTTGGAACGGACTTCCGGAACGGATTAAGTTTGAGAACCAAGGTACCACTGTAGACATTGTGCAGCTGGTGACAGTGAAGTGCGTGTTTCCACCAAAATTTCTGCAAATGGAAAGGAGAGGGCTTTTTTTCACAGCTGGAACTGAGCTCCAGCACCTCTCAGGTGGGCACTATTGCCCTTTGAAGAGAACAAGGGAGGTGTTCATGGTGAGTTGCGGCACCTCTTTCTCTAGAAAAATAGCACTGGGAAATTGTATGAGGAAAAGAGTGTTTCTCTTCCTCATATACTACAAGAAAGCAAGGGCACTGAATGACACTTTCGCGAAATACTCAGCTGGCCTCTGCCGCTGCCCCTGTCTGGTCCTACAAGAATGACTACGGCATCAGCAAAACCCCACAGCTTCCTCCCAAGTGAAACCATGCCATGCGCGTTCTCAGCGAGTGCAAAGGATATGAATGTATAAGCACTTGGATGGCACCTCTTCGGACAAGATTGAAAGGATCCAACATATAGAGAGCAGGGGTGGCACTGAACCGGAAAATGCACTTTCCTTTGTTGAGGAGGATGTACGTCTGAGGAAGGGAGAAACAGACATTGCTATAAACCTCAAGTCATGGCAAGTTCTCTTTCAAAACAACGACTTAGCCTGCAAACTTACGTTATGTTGGAACCAGAATGAGGACTCGTGGCTTCCCAAGCATAATGTGGTGTTTCGAAGTGTCTATGAGATTATTGCCAGCCAGAAACATAACAAAATGTGTTATGTGCCGTACTGTATCTCTGCAGCGAAATGTTATACAGTCATACCTCAGGTTACAGACACTTCAGGTTGCGTTTTTTCGGGTTACGAACCGCTGAAACCCGGAAGTACCAGAACGGGTTACTTCCGGGTTTCGGCGGTAGCACATGCGCAGAAGCACTAAATCGCGCTTTGCGCATAAGCGCCGAATTGCAACCCGCGCGTGCGCAGGCGCGCCGCGAACATGCATCCCGCACGGATCACATTTGCAACCCGAGCATCCACTGCAAAAGCATATTTATTTTAATAGTGATGTGAATTGTTTATTTGGTGTTTGCTTTACGAAACCTGGAGCGTACTTGCACATAGCATGCTTATAATCTTGCAGGTACAATAATGCATACAAGATGCAAGAATTGTTCATAATTTTAGCAGAAGTGGGGAGAGAACTTGACGTTTGTCAAGATTAAGGGTGAGACAGGAATTGGGGGGAAATCTGTGTGGGATAAGCACAACATAGATGCGTCTGACTCAGTGCCAGGTTCCTTAAGTTGAGCATCACTACCTGAGTAAACAGTGAATACTGGCCTGTTCTCAGACTGCCTTGCCTCTTTCTCAGCCCAATTGCCTGCTTACCTCCAGGCTTCCCAACCTTATAAATTATTATTATTATTATTATTATTATTATTATTATTAAAATATCTATACCACCCTTCATCCAAGGATTACATTCTGAATTCTAGCCATGTGTCACTTTCTGGTTTCATAGAATATTTCCTAAGCTGCCATCTTTGTTGTCCTCAACACTAGTAAACTGTTGCATAAGAGGATGGGTGAGCTAATATGGACATTTCAAGGGCAGTAATTAACCAATGAATAAATTAAAAAATCATGGCTTTATGATGTGCTCCTGTATACGAGCATTCAGCCTGAGCCATTTCCAAGTCACCTTCACACCTCAAGCAACCCAGGACAGCCTCAAAGGACTAGCGCACATTCATCTATCATCTATCTATCTATCTATCTATCTATCTATCTATCTATCTATCTATCATCTTTCTATCTATTTCTATTTCCTAAAATATAATACACTGCTTGATTGGGGGGAAAACAACAACCACCTCAAAGCAGTGCTTGAGTTATTCGCTTCCCAATTCCTACCCAACACTTCCGGCTTACTTTCTGATCTTTGTAGAATGGGTCCAAGTCTTCCAGAGGCACCCCTATCAGCTCTGGGGGAGGGTCCCCATAGATCATTGGGAGACTTCTCCCTTGCTCCAGGTCACTTCGGGGTTTGGCCTCCTTTTCTTCCTCGTGAAGCTCCTCATGCTTCGGCTTCAACTTCTCGGCTTCTCGCTCCGCGATCCGTTTCTCTATCTCCTGGAGGGACTCGCGGGTGAATGGGCGCAGGCACTCTGGACCAGGGATGTATGGTGGCGGGGCGGCCATCTTTGCATTCTGCTCCTGGGCCTATTCTGCCTGGTGCCACAAGGCAATGGTGGGGAGGCTGCAGAGACAAGAAGGAGGGGAAATTTTTCATTTTGCACCAGACTGTACTCCACTACAAACTCATTCATAGGGACGCGGGTGGCGCTGTGGTCTAAACCACTGAGCCTCTTGGGCTTGCTGATTGGAAGGTCGGCAGCATAGCTGTCAACTTTTCCCTTTTCTTGCGATTCCTATCCCTATTCAGAATAAGGGAATTTCCCTTTAAAAAGGGAAACGTTGACAGCTATGGTCAGCAGTTCGAATTCCCACGACAGGGTGAGCTCCCGTTGCTCTGTCCCAGCTCCTGCCAACCTAGTAGTTCGAAAGCGCGCCAGTGCAAGTAGATAAATAGGTACCACTGCGGCGGGAAGGTTAAAGGAGTTTCTGTGTGCTCTGTTTTCCGTCACACTGTCCCATTGCACCAGAAGTGGTTTAGTCATGCTGGCCACATGACCCAGAAAAACTGTCTGCGGACAAGCGTCGGCTCCCTCGGCCTGAAAGCGAGATGAGCGCCGCAACCCCATAGTCACCTTCCACTGGACTTAACCAACCAGGGGTCCTTTACTTTTACCTTACAAGCTCATTCATGCAATGACTGGATGCATTCAGACAACCACAGACCCTCCAAGTGTCCCTATTTTCCAGGGACAGCCCTGGATTTACAGAAGCCATCTTCTGTAAATTCCATAATCCTGGAATGTCCCACTTTTCCTTAGGACGTCCCTATTTTCATCGGATAAATGTTGAAGGATATGGAGTTATGCGTCCCCCAAGCCAAGGAGATAAGTACCGTATTTTTCACTCTATAAAATGCACCAGACCACAAGACGCACCTAGTTTTTGGAGGAGGAAAACAAGAAAAAAAATATTCTGAATCCCAGAAGCCAGAACAGCAAGAGGGATCTCTGCGCAGTGAAAGCAGCGATCCCTCTTGCTGTTCTGGCTTCTGGGATAGCTGCGCAGCCTGCATTCGCTCCATAAGACGCACACACATTTCCCCTTATTTGTTAGGAGGGAAAAAGTGATTCTTATAGAGCAAAAAATACGGTAACTCTACAAACTTTAGAAAGTACCTGAAGGCAGTTCAGGTATAGGGCAGTTTTGTTAATGTTTTATTGTGTTTTTATATGTGTTGGAATTTGGCCAGAGTGGCTGGGGAAACCCAGTCAGATGGGCGGCGTGTAAATAATAAAATGATGATGGTGATGATGATACAGGACTCCCCTATTTTCATTGGGGAAATGTTGGTGGGGCAGGCATGCTGCTATGGCGGCGGCAGCTCCCAGTGGGATCCTGCCTCTAATACACAGCCTCCGGGTAGCCTCCTGTGCTTGGCAGTTTCTCCAGCTGCTGTGGACCATCAGAGAAAGCGTCAGGTTTCAGCAACAAGATGACTCAGGCCATTCCTCCCAAGGAAGAAGAGGAAGAGGCAGGAGGAGGAAGACGCATGTAAGATGGAAACAGGGCTGCGGCTCACTGTCATCAGGGTTGCTCCGGGGCAGCTGGGAAACGGCATTTTAAGCTCCCACAATGCTCCAGGGCACTGAGGCGATTAAAATGGAAGCACTCAGGTCCAGCTGCCCCTGTGGAGTGCCTTGGGCACTCAGCCTGCTGGGGCACTGGAGCCTGGCAGTTGTCCTACGATGCCAGGTGCAGATTCCAGGCCGGCCGCTTTGCCACTTGTCAGCCACGCTGGACCCCTATGTAGGCCTCTGCCCCCATTCTAGCTGTCAGCCCTTCCTCATTTATTTATTTCCAAAAAAATTATTCATTTTATAAGACAAATAAAAAACACAAACAGAAAAGACGAACAATACGAACAAATTCTTGTCATATCCTTATTTTTCTAAACACTGTTAAGTGGGCTTCCCCAAGTCCCACCTATCCGATTTTCATTTTACTTCACCTTTAGCAGTTCACATATATCATAATTTCTAACCATCTCTTTTTTTAAATCGCACTTAAAATATCTTCACATTTTATCGCTTACAAATTATACTATTTTAAAATACCCTATCTTCTACTTCTAACCCTACAGCCTATATACACCTCCAAAGCTATTCTAAGGTTTAAATATTAACATATATTTTTTTCAAATATTCCTTATGCCCTTCCTCATTTGCAAGCCATTTCACACACTGCAGATGATGAGCTATGTTTTCTGAGCCGTGGGTTATTAGCAGATCGTTATGTTGTTGTTTTTCTAATTATTGCTGGTTTTTAAAACCAAAGCCACCATCTTGGCTTCATTGCAGAGAAAATAAATGCAGCAATGCGTCAGAGGAGATCTGTAGTTTAATGCCGGGGAGGGGAAGGCAGTAATTTTGGGCATGAGAATTAGGGTGTTGCCTGAGTATCCTTCGTATCATCTGTGAAGTATTTTGGAGAGTACAGAAACGTACTGAGCTCAGACACTGCCATGACCACAGCAAGCATCCAGCTCTGGCCCTCAAATGCCCCATAATAGACTCACACCCATCCCAGGATCAAGAACCGTCAACCACATACGCTGAGAAAATAAAATCAAGGGATTTTAAAGTTACTGGACTATGCAAAGATGGCGGAGCGGATAGCAAAAATAAGAGATCAATGAGACAGAAATGTGGCTGGAGATTATTTTTGGACTATTTAAGAAAAATATATATAGTCAAATGAAAATGCAAGCAGGATTTGAATTATAGGCAAGGGAAGGAGAATAAATAAATGATTGTAATATAAGATATATTAGAAAATGAATCGTAGTTATGGCAGTAAAGAAAGGATTACAACAGGCACATCGCGGCCGTAAGAATGGGAAGTCAAAATGCAATAAATTACAGTGGTACCTCGGGTTAAGTACTTAATTCGTTCCGAAGATCCATTCTTAACCTGAAACTGTTCTTAACCTGAAGCACCACTTTAGCTAATGGGGCCTCCTGCTGCTGCTGCCACGCCGCAGGAGCACGATTTCTGTTCTCATCCTGAAGCAAAGTTCTTAACCTGAAGCACTATTTCTGGGTTAGCGGAGTGTGTAAACTGAAGCGTATGTAACCTGAAGCGTATGTAACCCGAGGTACCACTGTATATTGAAAGTGAATTGAACAATTTTAAATTTTGTGTGGGGAAACTAATACAAAATTATTAGAAATTATTAGAAAAGATAAAATAAAATCATGGGAGTATTTTATTGCGGCAATAGGATTTTGATCATATCCACGTTCAGGCATTTGAGAAAATAGAATGAATATTTGATCTGGGCCAGCTGGAAAGACTCTGCAAATTCATTATTATGATTGTAACTATTTACTACTGCTGCTGCTATTACTACTTTCCTGTGGCATGTGGCTGGCATCACTCGGGGCCAAACCAGATGTTACTTTAATGACACGATTGCCCATTTAAAATCCGGGGTCACTGGGACTGCAATACATGGCGTGGAGAGGTTTAACTCTTCCCTCTCCGGCCACAATCCCAACAACATACCTTCAAGCAGCAATTATCACTAGGGGGAAAAGCTCCCAGGTCTCCACCCTCCCCATATCATTGCCATACAGGGGATAATTTTATATATTGATATTAAATGTATTTCTATGCCATGCCATAACCAAAGCTCTGGGCAGCATACATGAAAATGCTTAATATACAGATAAATGCTGTTGATAGTTGATGAAGATGATGAAGGTGATGGTTAGTTGATGTCTCTGGGTGGGACAAGCTAAGACCTATCCATGAAGGAGGACTTTATATTTGTCTCCTTTCCTCGTTTTTTAGATTCATTTGTTACTCTACTGTAATGCATTATGAAAAGTCTTAATAAAATCTTAAAAGAAAGATTAAATACAGTGCAAAATGCTATAACAACAATACAAAACTATTACAGATCCGAGCACTTGTTCTTTTTCGCCCTGGTGCTTTCCCTGCAAAAAAAAAAAAAACGTTCTTTACTGCTGAATTGGAACAAACACCAATCCATGGAAAACACGAATTGGTATTTGCTTTGATTCAATGGTAAAGATCCGAGTTTTCCGGGGGAAAGAGGTGGGGCTCTCAGAACACGGACCAGGAAAACGCATACCTGTGCCTAGAAAGAATGGGGCAAAAAACGAGTGCGGATAAGCCCTTAAGGGAGCTTTCAAACTGTTGCAATTTTCAGGCGGGATTCAATCCTATACCAGCAAACTCTGGTTAAACAATAAAAGCTGATCTGGAGCTCTTGAGCAACAAGCCCACTTCCCCAAAGGCTAGCATTTTTTTGCAACAAGGAAAGTGAAGGGGAAACACAGTGGGAAGTAGGAGATAACACTGGTATTAGATTACACTATGCAAAATATGGTCAGAAGCTCAACATCAAAAAACGAAGATCGTGGCCACTGGTCCCATCACCTCCTGGCAAATAGAAAGGGAAGAAATGGAGGCATTGAGAGATTTTACTTTCTTGGGCTCCATGATCACTGCAGATGGTGACAGCAGTCACGAAATTAAAAGACGCCTGCTTCTTGGGAGAAAAGCAATGACAAACCTAGACAGCATTTTAAAAAGCAGAGACATCACCTTGCCAACAAAGGTCCATATAGTTAAAACTATGGTTTTCCCAGTAGTGATGTATGGAAGTGAGAGCTGGACCATTAAGAAGGCTGATCGCCGAAGAATTGATGCTTTTGAATTATGGTGCTGGAGGAGACTCTTGAGAGTCCAATGGACTGCAAGAAGATCAAACCTATCCATTCTTAAGGAAATCAGCCCTGAGTGCTCACTGGAAGGACAGATCGTGAAGCTGAGGCTCCAATACTTTGGCCACCTCATGAGAAGAGAAGACTCCCTGGAAAAGACCCTGATGTTGGGAAAGATGGAGGGCACAAGGAGAAGGGGACAACAGAGGACGAGATGGTTGGACAGTGTTCTCGAAGCTACCAGCATGAGTTTGACCAAACTGCGGGAGGCAGTGGAAGACAGGAGTGCCTGGCGTGCTCTGGTCCATGGGGTCACAAAGAGTTGGACACAACTAAACGACTAAACAACAACAAATGCTGGTTGGTTCTTATGGCTGTACATGGTTTTATGACAATTTTTGTAACTGATGAGCATTTTATCTTTATGGAACCAGCTTTGTGAGGACAGTTGTTCTGCGGGGTGGGGGGGCAAGGGAAAGCCCTCCTAATTACTATTAATAAAATAATACTCAGCCTGTCTGGCTTTTCCTGGGTGGATGTGAAATGGAGAAAGAGAAAGATAGGAGGGGGAACGATGTCGACAGTGCAGACTGCACCATGGGAGGGCTGTCAATGAGGAAGACCGGAGGGTGGGGGCACAGAAATCAAGATGTGAAGGATTTCTGAAGGGGCAGGTGGCATTTGAGTTTAGGAAGCAAGAAAGTACAGGGCAGTTCAGGACATTAACAAAGCACACTCTCTAGGGATTAAGGCTGCAATCCTAACTTTCCTTTCCCAAGGGCAAGCCCCACTAAATTCAATAGGGCTTCCTTTTGAGTAGACCTAGTTAGCATTCTGCTGGAAGTCTCACTGGACTGATTTCTGAGTAAAGACACTTCAGATCACAGTGGGAGGCTTCATGTCAATAATGTGACCTGACTTTTGCCTTTATTGTGAGGACAGGCGATGCAAGACTAGAATGGAGGAGATAGCACTAAATCACGAATTATGCAGGGCAACTGTTATCATTCCATCCCAGCTGACTGTGAAATAGCAATGTATTGGCAGCGCTGAAGAGTTCTAGTGTAGCCTGGAAGAAAACTGGAGAATCTGGACAATGCTACTGCCATTTTGTTGCATTTCAGTGTTTCCTGTGTTCCCCATGGCCTTTTTTTTGAAAGGCAGGTTTTCCCCAGCTGAAATACAATTATAGCATGTCTGGTGTATATAGTCAACGTGCTGTTGAAGGTTTTCTAGGCTACTGTCCTTCTAATTAAAAGCTTCCTTCTTGTTGCTTCTTCCATTTGGTGTTCAATGGAGTATGGCAGTAGTAATGGATTTCCCCTTAGCCCTCCCTATGGGCGATAGGAACTGACCAATTAGGACATAATTCATCAGCAATGATGCACTACACAGAAAGAAAGCAAAAGGGCAGAACCTGTGAGAAGGAAGCTACTAATTAATATTGATAGGGACCTTTAAATAATACTTACTTCTGGACAAACTTTCTAATCTTAGCTTTGACGACAACACTGTTGAACAACTAAGTGCTATGTGAAATCACCATTTTAATTCCACTTCCAGCTAATTGTGGGAAGGGAAAGCCTCAGCAGTGCTAAAGGGCTCTAAGCAAACTTAGATCAAAGAGTGCTGGAACATGCCTAACTAGTCTAACTACTGACAACATGCCATTTTTCTCATGATTGTGTTACTACAACTGGGCCACACAGCTAGGAAAAAGCGGCAAGATTGCTAGGGCAGAGGGTATCGCTTCGAGCTGGGCTTGAACTTCAGGCACCACACATTTTAAACATTGGGTTAAAACATGGGTAGGCAAACTAAGGCCCGGAGGCCAGATCCATCCCAATCACCTTCTAAATCTGGCCCATGGACTGTTCAGGAATCAGAATATTTTTACATGAGTAGAATGTGTGCTTTTATTTAAAATGCACCTCTGGGTTATTTGTGGGGCATAGGAATTCGTTCCATGCCCCCCCAAAAAAAATATAGTCCGGCCCCCCACAAGGTCTGAGGGACAGTGGACCGGCCCCCCTGCTGAAAAAATTTGCTGACCCCTGGGTTAAAAGGTAGCTTGAAAATACAGACCTCTCTCACACCTAAAATTGTCCCTGTAACCCAATGCCACTTGGCCGAGTCCATTTCCTTCTGCGGTTTTGATGGCATACTTTGTTCCTTCAAACTTCCTGATCTGAAACTTGCACAAAGGACCTCCCTCCACTTTCCGGGATTATCTGACGCCCTGAAGGAAGCTGACTTAGCGGCTAGCTGGAGAGAATTTTATCCTGGGAGGTGAAACAAGAGCCCGTATTAAAAGGCCCATCCGGAACAGAGGTTTAAAAAGCAACAGCACAGTGCATAATCCTGCCAGTCTTGAGGCGTCCAAAATTGCAGAGTATATTGTACACAAATGTATACATAGCAGAAGGAAGTTAAAGCAACAGTCCTCCTAAGAATGCCTGAGAAGGAACGCCCAGCTAGTGAAATCCATGAGATTTATTTCCAAGTAAGTGTGCTTAAGACTGGAGTAGCGCACTTGATGAAAACAGATCTCTTACAGCTCTATCTTTCATCGCTCCATTTCCCATTACTGCCCAGCAAATATCAGCGCAACAATGACCACACCTCAACTCTTCATCTGGAAGAATCATGCAAAATACTGTATTACAAACTTTCTGGAGCTTTCTGGTGATTCGTAGACGGACACATTTGATGTTGGGAGTAGAAATACATGCCCTCCCACCCCCCCACCCCCATTTCATACACTTTGTTGTGATTGCAGTCAGTTTACACAACCACTAGTGAAATGCTTGCCAATTTGATGGGCATGTGTTATGGAGGGATGTGCGGATGCCTGATTATCGTCTTCCAAAGCTCCTCTACTCCAAACTTAAAAATGGTAAGCATAATGCTGGTGGTCAACAAAAGAGGTTCAAAGACTCTCTCAAGGCAAATCTAAAAAAATAAATAAAAAAAATAGTATTAACACTGACAAAGGTGTCATGGGTTTGGAAGATGCTTGAACTCAGGATGAAAGGGAGAAATGTGCTAAGAGGAAGGCACGCTTGGCAAACCCTCACCATGATCAACTCTTGCCCAGGAACCTATGTCCTCACTGTGGAAGGACGTGTGGATCCAGAATTGGCCTCCACAGTCACTTACAGACTCAATTTTAAAACCGTGTTTATGGAAGGCAATCTTACTTGGCTACGAGTGATTGCCAAAGAAGAAGACCTGTCGGTTGTGATCATCCTTCTAGGGCAGGGTGGGGCTGCATCCCCTTGTGGTGACCCTCTGGGGACCACGTGGCCATGGTCCATGGTGGGTGGGGCCGAAACCAAAGTGTGTGTGGGGGGGTCATCCTCTCTCTCTCACACACACATACACAGCACACACAAGTACAACATCCCCTTCCCTTTATACATTGTAGGGACTTTCATACACAAACACTTGGAGTTCCTCCACATTTTCGCTTGTCCATGCCTAGAAAGCACAGGAATACAGTGGTACCTTGGTACTCGAACAGCTTGGCTCCCAAACAAATCGGATCCAGAACGCCACAAACCCGGAAGTTAGTGCTCTGGTTTGCAAACGTTTTTCAGAAGCTGAATGTCTGATGTGGCTTCCGCTTGCGCGCAGGAAGTTCCTGCAGCCAATCGGAAGCTGCGCCTTGGTTTTTGAACGGTTTCGGTAGTCGAAGGGACTCCCGGAACAGATTAAGTTCGAGAACCAAGGAACCACTGTAAGCATTTTTTTTTGCTGGTCCCACGCTTTCTCGGAACGCATCTGATCAGTTTTGCCTTTCCTCTCCACTCCCCCCCCCCCCCCACAAAAAAACACACTCTTTAGCACTAAATCAGAACAAACGGCAATCTGCAGAAAACCCGATTGCCATTTGTTCTGATCCTGTGTGGATAAGTCCTACATGATCACATACAGTTACAGATGGGTAGCCGTGTTGGTCTGCCATAGTCAAAACAAAAAAAATTCCTTCCAGTAGCACCTTAAAGACCAACTAAGTTAGTTCTTGGTATGAGCTTTCGTGTGCATGCATCTGAAGAAGTGTGCATGCACACGAAAGCTCATACCAAGAACTAACTTAGTTGGTCTTTAAGGTGCTACTGGAAGGAATTTTTTTTATGATCACATACAGTCAGTGGAGAACGAATCACCAACCATTTAGCTGCCTAGCGATTACTAGGCTTAGGGAAGGAGGTAGGAAGGTGCCCCCTCTGGAAATGGTTGCACGGCCCTAAATCCACCTTTGCATAGGGATAAGGCAGTTCTCTATAGTTTGACAGCAGTTTGATATGCAGACATTAGCATATGTTAATATATATTAAAATTAGCAGGGACGTGGGTGGCGCTATGGTCTAAACCACTAACCCTCTTGGGCTTGCTAATTAGAAGGTCGGCGGTTCGAATCCCTGCCGCGGGGTGAGCTCCCGTTGCTGTGTCCCAGCTCCTGCCTAGGTAGCAGTTCGAAAGCGTGCCAGTGCAAGTAGATAAATAGGTACCACTGCAGCGGGAAGGTAAACGGAGTTTCCATGCGCTCTGGCACTTGTCACGGTCCCACAGGGGGAGGAATAGCTTTTCCAAAGCCTTGACACTGTAATAGAAATGTTTTGAACCAGCCTTCCCCCAACCTGGTGCCCTGGAGAGTTTTTGACCACAGTTCAATTAATCCTAGGATGTTGGGACGCATGGGAATTGCATTCCAAAACAACTAGAGGTAGCCAGACTGCAGGAGGCTGTTTTTAAACATGCAGGGCTAGAACGAGCGTGGCCAATTACACATTGCCCCCCCCCCCCTTTCAACATGGTAATATATATGTTTGACTTTAGTAATGACTTTAATTTCACCGGAAATACAACAAATCTCACAATAGTGAGGAAAACTATGGCCTAATAATAATAATAATAATAATAATAATAATAATAATAATAAATTTATTTATACCCCGCCCATCTGGCTGACCTTCCCCATTCCCCACTCTGGACGGCTTCCAACAAAAGATTAAAAGTACATTAAAACATCAGTCATAAAAAACTTCCCTAAACAGGGCTGCCTTCAGATGTCTTCTAAACATCAGATAGTTGTTTGTTTATTTGACATCTGATGGGAGGGCGTTCCACAGGATGGGCGCCACCAGTGAGAAGGCCCTCTGCCTGGTTCCCTGTAACTTTGCTTCTCCAGTGAGGGAACCGCCAGAAGGCCCTCGGAGATGGACCTCAGTGTCCGGGCTGAATGATGGGAGTGTATACCTTCAGGTATACAGGTATAGATAACCTAAGACAGGCCTCCTCAACCTTGGCCCTCCAGATGTTTTGAGACTACAATTCCCATCATCCCTGACCACTGGTCCTGCTAGCTAGGGTTCATGGGAGTTGTAGGCCAAAATCACCTGGAGGGCCGAGGTTGAGGAAGCCTGACTTAAGATACTGCTTATGCTGAGGGTGAGAGCCGGGATGAAGTGGCTGTGAGGGGAGAGGCTCCATCAGGCAAGGCCTCCTTCCACCTGCCTTGCCTCACCCTCTAGTCTCTGCTTCTCAATTTGTATTGCATCATTTTATGTACTGTGGCTTGCCGTTGTTTTATTGATTATAGTTTAGAAATTATTTATTGTAACTGTTGAGTGGATTTCTGTTTAACTTTTAAACGTTATTATTATTTAATACTTTTCTAATGATTGTTGAATGTTACTTTTTTGATACAGGTTGCCTATTTTAAAGTTTTATTATCACATTTTTGTAGTGCATTAGATTGTTATAGGTTGTACATTTTTTGTTTTTCAGCTTGTTTCTTCAGTATTGTAAGATAGAAAGGCAGTATACAAATTAAAAGTGATGATGATGATGAAGTGGTAGGTTAAGGTAAAGGGACCCCTGACCATTATGTCCAGTCATGACAGACTCTGGGGTTGCGGCGCTCATCTCGCTTTATTGGCGTTTGTTTGCAGACAGTTTTTCCGGGTCACGTGGCCAGCATGACTAAGCTGCTTCTGGCGAACCAGAGCAGCGCACGGAAACGCCGTTTACCTTCCCGCCGGAGCGGTACCTAATTATCTACTTGCACTTTGTGCTTTCGAACTGCTAGGTTGGCAGGAGCAGGGACCGAGCAACGGGGGCTCACCCCGTCGCGGGGATTCGAACCGCCAACCTTCTGATCGGCAAGTCCTAGGCTCTGTGGTTTAACCCACAGTGCCACCCGCGTCCCTTTATGAAGTGGTAGAGACGTCAGCAAAGTCTGGACATACTGGCAGAGCTAATCTGCCATGCTCACCGGTGTCCCTGCACCGCACTGACCATCCCGCTGCCGCCCACTCCCAGCTCTGGGTAAGCAGCAATGACCCCACCGTCAGAAAGCCGGCACTGCAGTCGCACCCCGTGGGGTAGGCCACGTCTAGACCCATGCACAGGGGTGGCCCATCCTGTTTCGTCGCCTGAGGCAAAACGGAAAGGCGCTGCCACCACCCCATCAAAGCCTCGTTTACCAAGGTTACGCAGCTGCCGAGATATTGCAACAGTTACGCAAGATCAGGCCCCAAGCTGCCGCAGCTGCCGCCAGATGACCCCCATGGCGGCCAGGGTGGGACACTCCATCCGACTCCACCGCCCGAGGCAGCTACTTCACTCCGCCTAATGGGCAGGCCGGCCCTATGTACTGGCTCAATCTTCTGCCCTTGTGCTGGTGCACAACTTCAAGGCCGCCGATCTCTCTCTTTTATCCGAAATCCAGACTGGGGCCAAACAGCCCTTGAAACAGAGCACACCTTCTAAAAGAGAAATTCTCCTCTGGAATTCAGGACAGCTGGCCACCCTGCCTTCTTACCAGGAACTAAAAAGCGTAAAAGGAGAGCTAAAATATATATACGGAGCTGCCTTGAACTGTATCAGACCACTGATCCCATCTAGCTCATTCCTGCCGCCTCCAACTCCTCTGCCATTTTAAAATTTTATGTCCCCCTTTTTTAATGCTGCTCTGCCATCTGCTGTTTTAGATTTTGTTGCTGTCAGTTTTGTCCTGTGCGTTTTATTGCTTTTGTTGCATTGTTAATTGGATTTGTATTTTCCTTGTAAACGCACTCTGAGGAAGTGGCTTTGAGCGGCAGGGTCTGAACTACTACCCAATAAATAAGCTAATGCTTACGTCTTTTCAAATTTGTGAACGGCCAAGATTGAAGCAAAAGGGTTCTTCACACAGGCAGGTCATCCCTCTCAACGCTTTGCCATTTCTGAATCAACGGTCAGGGAAACAAAAGGAGCATTACTAGAAATAGGGATGGGCGACTCTGTCAATTTTGGTTCTTCTCAGTTTCTCATTTCCTCCCCAGTTCTCCACATCAGCTTGCAATTTTTTAAAATAATTCCTCGTGAAAACTCTCACCAGCACTTTAGTGAGAATTTCTCTTAAAATGCACATTTTTTTGCATTTAATTTTGTGTAAAGCATACATTTTTCAAAGCAATTTTGTCTAATATAATGCATTCTTGCACACTAAAAGGTTTTTATGGGCACTTTAACAAATGCATCTTTGTACGTGTTACTTAGCTGGAGAACAACAAAAATTGAATAAATGCCGATTTCAAAAGCTGGCTGTGTTTCTCTCAATATTTATTTCATTCATTTAAAAAAACGGTATATTTGTCCTTTTTAGAAAACCAAACAAACCCCAAAACCTTGTGAACTCAAGGCATCTAAGAATATTAAAATGTAAGAAGTATACCAAAGATATATAAAAACAACAACAATCAAAATGAAACAGGATTCGACATACTGGCGGTTGCCCCAAGCCCCCCCCCCCCAAAAAAAACTAAGTACATCATCGGAAAACATGGAATTCATCAATACAAGGTGCAGAAATGGCCAGAGGCGGCTTTTTAAAGACCTTAACAGCACATTATGTCACCAACATGATTAAAAAACATTGTCACTGGTTTTTTTATTTTAATAATGTTAGGTAAGGGAGGGAAATTGTTATGTGGGGAGGTCAGGGGAAGGCCTAAGCCTCCCTGTGGTATCACCTCACCGTGTGCTCCTGTTAGTAGTAAGAAAAAGCTCTCACGGGCACTGATGGGAGGTTTTCTACTGGGACTTCCCCCCTAATGCTAATAATAATAATAATTTATTATTTATACCCCGCCCATCTGGCTGGGTTTCCCCAGCCACTCTGGGTGGCTTCCAACTGAATATTAAAAACAATACAGCATCAGACATTAAAAGCTTCCCTAAACAGGGCCGCCTTCAGTTGTCTTTTAAAAGTAAAATAGTTGTTTATTTCCTTGACATCTGCTGGGAGGGCGTTCCTGTTGGGAGTCATTCTGCAAAGAAACAGTAAAGATGTTTGTACCTTTAAGAACTGTTTCTGTGAGCTTTGGGCAGATTGGGTACAGCTGGTCATGACTATGAAAGGAGGAAAAGTTGCAGTTTGAACTTTGCCTGTAGGGGGAAACACCCACAAGCTTTGTTGTTTTGTAATAAAACCTTTATTTGATTTGGTTTTACATTGGTCTCGTGGTGTCATAGTTTCTATCATCTGCCACCAGAGGGGAAAAACCCTCTAACGGTTCCACAGGGCGGGTGCCACGACCAAGAAGGCCCTCTGCCTGGTTCCCTGTAGCTTCACTTCTCGCAGTGAGGGAACCACCAGAAGGCCCTCAGCACTGGACCTCAGTGTCCGGGCTGGATGATGGGGGTGGAGATGCTCCTTCAGGTATACAGCTAAATGCTGCAGGGGTTGGCCCTGTTTTGCAGAGAAACATATCTTGCTAATGTTAGAAACATTGGACTCAATGGACCTTTGGCCTGATCCAAGTTCATTATCATGAAACTCCAGTACAGTCTCCTCCCAAGAATGCCAACCCGGTAAAAAGTTGACCCCGAAAGCAAACGAGACACAGTGATGGAGATGCAGAAATGCATCTATGTTGTTATCACATTTTTGCAAATAGAAGCCATGTGGCGGGGAGAGAAAGGGACCACAATGCATCATGTCAGCCTTGTACCCAGATATGACAAGGTTTGTGTAGAACTGGGTCTTTAAATGTGGCTTGAAGGAGGAGAGGGGGAGAGGCGTTAATAAGACGACTCCTCTCTGACTGTTCCCTTCAGCCTGTCTCTGGCCTAGCTCACACAAAACTCCAGTTATTTCCCGCTTGGACTACTGCAATGCACTCTACGTGGGGCTAACTTTGAAGGTGACCAGGAAACTACAACTAGTCCAGAATGCGGCAGCTAGACTGGTGACTGGGAGTGGCTGCTGAGACCATATAACACTGGACTTCAAAGACCTACACTGGCTCCCAGTACATTTCTGAGAACAATTCAAAGTGTTGGTGCTGACCTTTAAAGCCCTAAATGGCCTCGGCCCACTAGACCTGAAGGAGCGTCTCCACCCCCATTGTTCAGCCCAGACACTGAGGTCCAGCTCCAAGGGCCTTCTGGCGGTTTCCTCACTGTGAGAAGTGAGGTTGCAGGGAACCAGGCAGAGAGCCTTCTTGGTAGTGACACCCGCCCTGTGGAACTCCCTCCCATCAGATTTCAAGGAAATAAACCACTACAGTGGTACCTTGGGTTACAGACACTTCAGGTTACACGTTTTTGGGTTGCACACCGCGGTGAACCCGGAAGTACCGGAACAGGTTACTTCCGGGTTTTGGCGCTCGCACATGCGCAGGAACACCAAATCACGACCCACATATGCACAGACGCAGCGCTGCAGGTTGCGAACGCTGCGGGTTGCGAACGTGCCTCCTGAACGGATCACGTTCACAACCCGAGGTTCCACTGCATCTGACTTTTAGAAGACACCTGAAGGCAGCCCTGTTTAAGAATGTTTTTAATGTTTGATGTTTTATTGTATTTTTAATAGTTTGTTGGAAGCTGCCCAGAGTGGCTGGGGAAACCCAACCAGTGGTATAAATAATAAAATTATTATTATTATTATTATTATTATTATTATTATTATTATTATTATTAGCTTCTCATTACCCACCAGGTGAGGATGGGGGACCACCCATTTGCCCTGTGGCACAGAACCACTTCCTTATAATAAAGACCCATACCTAGGGGCCATGGCTAACTCAACAATGGGATCCTCTGTTAGATTGTAACACTTGCTGAATCCAGGAATTAGAATGGACTCTGGCATCATACAGACTAATCTCCCACACCACCCCAAAAAAAACAAACACCTCACAACACTATATATGTCATTTGGGAAAAGGCTTCTCTTGCTTTCTGCCATGCAGTTGCGATAACTATAGGCCACAGAGCTGCTGAGGGGAGAAGTTCTGGACAGATTAACTGTGAAATTACCGTTGTCAAGGGCCCCACGTTATAGCCCGAAAACTGCAATACCTTCTGAACTGTAAAAGCGAGCTCTCTGAACATATGTATAAATTAAACTGGTTTAATAGTCATTAACTGTCCTTTAGGAAGCCACAGGAACCCCACAATTGCTACTTGGAAACCACAGTTCTGTGAGAAGCCTAGAGATCTCTAGCAGATTCACTGCAATGCTCTCTGCATGCCTTGAAGTCCGCCCAGAAACGACAGCTAACAGAAAACACTGCCGCTAGAGTTGGTAAACCAGTTAGAGGTCTTTTGTTCGAGGAAGTGGTATGTGCATTAATTAAAGAAATAGAGTCTTAGCACAGGCGTAGGCAGACTCCGGCCTTCCAGATGTTTGGGACTAAAATCCCCATCATCCCTAGCTAACAGGACCAGTGGCCAGGGATGATGGGAATTGTAGTCCCAAACATCTGGAGGGCCGGAGTTTGCCCATGACTGGTCTTAGCAGATGATCCCATCAGAAGTGCCTCTCCCCATATTAGCCATCCTGGACTCTGACATCGACTGGGAAGAGTTGGCTTGCTGCAACATCACCAGCAAATATCACTTGTTGGGTTAGTGATACCAGATTCTGGGATTCACTCCCCCCACAGGTGTGGACAAGGGACGCAGTTAGCACTGTGGATTAAACCACAGAGCCTAGGACTTGCCGATCAGAAGGTCGGCAGTTCGAATCCCCGCGACGGGGTGAGCTCCCATTGCTTGGTCCCAGCTCCTGCCCACCTAGCAGTTCGAAAGCACGTCAAAGTACAAGTAGATAAATAGGTACCGCTCCGGCGGGAAGGTAAATGGCGTTTCCGTGTGCTGCTCTGGTTCGCCAGAAGTGCCTTAGTCATGCTGGCCACATGACCCAGAAGCTGTATGCCGGCTCCCTCGGCCGATAAAGCGAGATGAGCGGCTTAGTCATGCTGGCCACATGACCTGGAAGCTGTCTGCGGACAAACGCCGGCTCCCTCGGCCTATAGAGCAAGATTAGCGCCGCAACCCCAGAGTGGTCTGCGACTGGACCTAATGGTCAGGGCAGTGGCGTAGCGTGGGGGGTGCAGGGGGGGCTGGCCGCACCGGGCACAACATCTGGGGTTAGGGCAAATCCACAGGTTAGGGGGCGCAAATCCACGGGTTAGGGGGCGCAAATCCACGGGTTAGGGGGCGCAAATTACTTGCCTTGCCCCGGGTGCTGACAACCCACACCACGCCACTGGGTCAGGGGTCCCTTTATCTTTACAGGTGTGGACAGAAATGTTGGCCTTGCATCATCTAGTCAAAACCCACCTTTCTCTCAGGCTTTTGGAGGAATTGTTTCGTTTACTCTGGGTTTTAGGCTATTATTCACGGTTGTCTTGCTAATTTTTTTATAAATTTGATGTTAACCACCTTCCATTTTCGCTCTACTGAATCGTTTCACTATATTGTCCTATTATTGTTAGAAACTGCTTTCAAACCTCTGATGAGGTTTTTAAGCAGCGGCTGGATGGTCATCTGTCATGGATTTATTTAGTGGAGATTCCTGCATCGTAGGGGGTTGGGCTAGATGACCCTCCGGGTCCCTTCAAACTCTTTGATTGTGCGAAAAAGCAGTTTATAAATTCTATAAATAAAATAATAACAGCAGCAGCAGCAACAACAACATCCTTAGCACTTAAACAACAACAACAACAACATCCTTAGCACTTCATCACACTAAAGTTCCCATGGATCTTTGAAAAAAGCCATGCCAACTGAAATGGTATACATATGCCCTTACATAAGCTCACACAGTGAATAGGCCCATATATTGTACCTCCAGCTGCTTTCGCTAAATATACATCATAAGGAGCAGCGCATTATCTGACCTGGGGCTTGCTGGACTTAGAACCAATTTCCCGTGCCACTGCTTAGCCCTAAAATGTGCTAAGAAAAATACAAGTGCCTCTGACCATGCAAAGAGTGCCCTTCCTACAGACAACCTCAACGAGCCTCTAGCGACCTGAGGTAAGAATGACAAGAAGGTGGAAAGATGCGACTTCGGCCCTGGCACCCCTTATTTCCAAAAGTCAGGATTGCACCTGTTGTAGGAAACATATTGCACACACCTAGAAGCTAACTTTCTTTTATTTTTGTGAGACTCGCAGATCTGAAAGGAAGCTCCCATGGGCCAACAAGCACAGCCTTGTCCCCTGAAAGGCTGGAGTCGTCTCCAATGTATCTCTGCTGCAGCCACTTATCCCCAAACACAGAGAAATGGTTCACCCTAGCAGGGGGAAATGAATGAAAAGGAGATGGCTCTGAAACAAGTGCTGTAGTAACTGCTCTTTGTGGCAATCCCTAAATAATGGGTGGCATTAGCTATGTGCGGCCACCCTCTCCCTTGGGACCAAGCCAAACACTGGTTTGAATAATTAAAAAAAACGCCCTTTTCTTCACAAACTCAAGATCTGGCATTACAGGAGCGTTCAGACGTGTTTTCTCCTTCCTTTCTCTCTACCTCCCCTGCACTGATCCCAGCGAGAGATCTTGAAACAGTTTCTCAGCTTCAAATGCAGTGTCCTTGCCTGGTGCACCACCGAGTCTAAGCCCTTGGGCGACACATCGAAACCGTATCCCTCCTCCATCGATGAGCCAAAGGGGAGGGTTGGCGGCGGAAAATAGGCCCAACCAATTCTACTTTAAGCTCTTCAGGCGTTCTGAGCAAACAGGCAAACAGCGAGACGTCAGGTGTGCCAAGCAGTTCGGGAAATATTGGTGCAAAAAGGCGAACGAACCGATATTCCTTCATGAGCCAGAAAACTCATTTCCGTCTTCCGAGAATGTATTCTTTTCAAAAGAGGACTTTCACAGTCCCATGAACTGTTTCTGGTGGCGGAACCCAACACTGGAACATGTGCAAAGCGACCGACACAGAGAAGAGTGCCTCTGAGCATAGGCAAAGCGCCTTTCCCTACCCATTCCTCAAGAAATCACACATTATCAAGGATCGGGGCAGGGGGAGAGAGAGAGAGAGAGAAAGAAAGACTTCCAGGTCCAGACATGAACAAGGCGACTGCTAATAGCCCTGTGTGCGGCCTGGGTTTATATTTAGAGTGGTAGTTGAAGACGGCAAGAGCTGGGCGCATTTCTGGTGCGAAAGCCAAGATTCTAGTCATCCCCTGGAGCTGGGAGAAGATGGTGTCAGCCAGCCCATCTCGCCTTACAGCCCTGCCGCTCTCACAAGCCATTAGCAGCTTCTTCGCAGGCTGGTGCCGCTTAAATCTTGGCCGCACCATTCCTCCTGTCAGCTTTGTTTATGGCCCCTGTGTACACCACCCACCCACCCACAACAACTCCCCTCAGCAGTGTCTCCCACCCTGACCCACCCATGTTTTTTTACTTTCTAACATGGCTGAAGGAAGCTGGTGGTTATCTGGTTTTAAGGGGAAAGGGGGAAAAGGAAGCCACAGCCAAACGGTGTTTTAGCCAAAGGTGTCACAGCAGCAGCAGCAGCAGCAGCAACAGCGCATAACTCTCCATGGGTCAGTCAAAAAGCCAGGCAGGAATAATCAGCCACGCAAAAGAGAAGGTGGAGGTCAAGCCGCTTCTTGCGAGAAAGAGCAAGGAGGCGCAAAAGCTCTGCCAGGCACCAGCGTTGGGGGTGGGTTTGGGGTTTCCGCCGCCTACTTACTGTTCAATGGAGTGAGCAATATCCCAAAGAAAAGGCCTTTTCCCCCGCTCCCCTCAGACTTGCCCCGAGAGTGGGAGCTCTCAGGCCGAGCTGCTTGCCTGTTGGCAGAACAGCTGCTGTTCCCTTCAAATGGTCATGCTGAAACCTGAGGACCGGAGGGTTCTTCAGGTAGCATCGTCCTCTCTCGGCTTGGCACTCGCCCTTCTGGGCAGCTGGTCAAGTATCGGATGGTTCCTGCAACCCTGCAGCTCCATCTCCTAGTGCCGGACGATGGTACAGCCACCCGGGGATTCGCACAAAGGGAACGCCGAGATTGCATTTCCCGCACTCGAGGAGCGGGAGACTTGACCCTTCCCCAGAATAATATGTACCCTGCAATTTAACAATAATAACAATTTATTATTTATACCCCGCCCATCTGGCTGAGTTTCCCCAGCCACTCTGGGCAGCTCCCAATCAAGTGTTAAAAACAGTACAGCGTTAAATACTAAAAACTTCCCTGAACAGGGCTGCCTTCAGGTGTCTTTTAAAGATAGGGTAGCTGCTTATTTCCTTCACATCTGAAGGGAGGGTGTTCCACAGGGTGGGCGCCACTACCGAGAAGGCCCTCTGTCTGGTTCCCTGTAACCTCGCAATGAGGGAACCGCCAGAAGGCCCTCGGAGCTGGATCTCAGTGTCCGGGCTGAACGACGGGGGTGGAGACGCTCCTTCAGGTATACTGGGCCGAGGCCGTTTCTCCCTCTCTCTCTTATCTCATGTCAAGATTGTCTTATGGGCTCAGGGGCTACACTATTCCCCAGAGGTGTGTCCATTCTGGTCTTCTGAAAGCAGCATGAAGAGGGATTTCAACAATAGCTCCACGGGACACGCATATAATTTTACACCCCTCATTGCAATTCCAGATATCCCATCCCAGACCCTCCAGTTTCCCTGGTTTCCAGAAACAGCCCCGGATTTACAGAAGCCGTCCTGGTTTTCAATAAATTTGATCCTGAAATGTCCCACTTTTCCTTAAAGGTAAAGGGAGCCCTGACCATTAGGTCCAGTCGTGGCCGACTCTGGGGTTGGGTCACTCATCTCGCTTTATTGGCCAAGGGAGTTGGCGTACAGCTTCCGGGTCATGTGGCCAGCATGACTATGCCACTTCTGGCGAACCGAAGCAGCGCACGGAAACGCCATTTACCTTCCCGCCTATTTATCTACTTGCACTCTGACGTGCTTTCAAACTGCTAGGTTGGCAGGAGCAGGGACCGAGCAACGGGAGCTCACCCCGTCGCAGGGATTCAAACCGCCGGCCTTCTGATCAGCAAGTCCTAGGCTCTGTGGTTTAACCCACAGCGCCACCCGCGACCCACTTTTCCTTAGGGCGTCCCTATTTTCATCAGAGAAATGTTGGAGGGTATGGATTTATGCAACCCCCTGAGCCAAAGAGATAAGTAACTATGCAACCTTTAGAATACATTTGAAGACAGCCCTGTATTGGGAAGTTTCTTAATCTGGAATGTTTTTTTATCCCACAAACCCCATCCCTGTGGGCAAGATTCTAATATATGTTCACCCAGAGGCAAAATAAATCCCATTGAGCAAAGCTCCCTTTTCCCCTGGCTATCAGCACTTTAATTGCTTATCTCCTTGTTCATGGCCTTCCTGAAGAGGCCTATTAATTAGTTTCCCATTTCCTGACAGTGGACTATTTAACGACTTGTTTCCTCTTTGAAGTCCTACCTAGCACTCATTAAATTGGATAGATAGAAAGATGGATGGTTGGGCCCGTAGCCAAGAAGGACAAGCACAAGCCACTGTCAAAAGGGGGGGGGGGGCAAGGAGAAAACAATTAAGTAAAGGGCCACCAGCTAGGAGAAGCATCAATAGATATTTGCCAGGCCACGCTGCTGCAGGTGCAGATTTAACTAGCTCCCTCCTGCCATATTAACCCACAGGAAGGAAGGTCCTATCTAGGCCCAGAATCTCCAGCTGAAAAACTTTGGGTAGATACACAGCATGCATTTGAAACAGGTAGCTTCAATATTTTCAGATCCAGAACCCCGCTTTCTTAAACTTTTACTATATACCTGCATGCTGGTACTGCTCCTGTCGCGACTCACCCTGGACCAGGCCGCGATCCAATAGTGGCTGCATCTGATGCACATTTAAAGTGCATGCCGCACACACACCCCAAAGAATCCTGGGAACTGTAGTTCCCTCTCACAGAACTACAATCCCCAGCATCCTTAGCAAACTACAGCTCCCAGGATTTTTCTTGGGGTGGGGGTGGGGTGGGGTAGCAGAGAGGGGCAGTCATGTGCTTTAAGTGTGAGTTGGTCGGGCTTTAAATATAGGGCCCGTTTTATTTATTGTAATCTTTGTGTTTCACGTGACTGTTCAAACTGCTTCCATGTCTTGGAGCTGTTTGTCCAACTAGTCTGTCTGATTTCACGTTTGTCTGATTTTATGTGTGTCCCCCTCCAGGCCAGTATCCACAAACAGTGAGGAAAGGGGCTAGCTTTATGATGCAGCCTGAAATAAAAAAATTAAAGTGTATATATATATATATATATATATATTTGCTTTCGTAGATTTTCACGGGTACAGGAATGCAGGTTTTGGTGTCCTCGGGTGTCTTCCCGTGTAAAAGATGGGGTGTCTAGGCGACGTTTCGACGAGGTCTCACTCGTCATCTTCAGGCTGGTGCTTTCGGCTTCTTGTTACTGGAACAGAGCAGGATCTCAGTGTTTGAGTTCCTATAAATACTGTTGAGGAGGTGTGTTGTATAGCCTCCAATGTTCTGGGCAGAGAGGAAGTTCCCAGGCTAGTGTGCCTTTTCTTCTTTTGTTCCTTAATTACTTGAGGGATATCTTGAGTGATTTCTTGAGTGATATCCTGAGTACCACTTAGGTGGGTCATTAGGTGTGGATTAGTTGCTAAGGCCTTTGTGTCTTGACCTCTTGAACTTTGTGAAGAGTTTTTCTGAGAAGATGGCTGTACTGAAATTAGTTGTGCTCTGGCTTGGCTTCGTGTATAGGGGCGAGCTGTGGTTTTGTGGCCTGTGCCAGCCAGATCTGTGTAGGGATTGCAGGGGGGTGCAGCATCCGGAGGTGCCACCATGGTTTGGCTACTGGATGGTGTCTGTAATTTATCTGTGGGGAGGGTCTGGGTTTGGATCTGGTGTGGTTGATTGGTGATGGCGTTCTGTGTGCCTCTGGCTCTGGTGTCAGTTTTTGTGGGGAGGGCTAATTTCCAGATGTCTGGCAAGCGGGATGTGTCGTCACGCTTGTTCATGTTGTGAGGGTGTTTCTCTATCTCGATGGCTTCCATGATTATTCTCTTGTGGTGATGTTCCATGTTAAAGAGCAATTTGGAATCTGCAAAATTAATTTCGTGTCCTGTTTCTTTCATGTGTTGGAAAAGAGAGGAAGTTTTTTCTTCTTTTTTGACGGCATTCTTGTGTTCTGCGATACGTGCATTTATTCGTCTGTTTGTTTGTCCAATGTACGTGGCTGGGCAGACTTTGCAGGGTATTTCATAGACCCCTTGGTTTTCCAACTGGATTTTATCCTTGGGGTTTCTGAGGATATTGGCTATTTTTTGGTTGGTGCAAAAGGCTGTTTTGATATTGTGTTTATGGAGGATTTTGCTAATTTTATCTGTAGTGCCCTTGATATAAGGAAGGAGGGCCATGCCATTGTTTTCTTCTGTGTCTTGGTTTTTGGGGGGTGTTTCTTTTTGGATTAGCTTCATAACCCTGTTTTGCTGGTATCCATTGGCAATTAACACATTTGAGAGATTCTGTAACTCAGTTGTCAGGTGGTCTTTGTCAGCCAGGCGTTTGGTTCTGGAGATGAGAGTCTTGGCTACGGAGTTTATTTGTGCAGGGTGGTGGTGTGATTGTGCATGTAAGTAGCGGTTGGTGTGTGTTTTTTTCCGGTAGATAGTGTGTCCTAGGGAGCCATCAGGTTTTTTGTAGATTAGGACGTCAAGGAAGGGAAGTTGGTTGTTGGCTTCTATTTCCATAGTGAATTGTATTTTGGGGTGTAGGCTGTTGAGATGTGTGAGGAAGCTGTCCAGTTTTTCTTTCCCGTGTGGCCAAATTACAAAGGTGTCGTCAACATATCTGAGCCAAAGTTTGGGTTTGTGTTCTGACTTGTCTAAAGCATTGGTTTCAAAGTGTTCCATGTACAGGTTTGCGATGACCGGTGAGAGGGGTGATCCCATAGGTGCTCCTTCTATCTGTTTGTATCTTTGTCCATTGTGGATGAAGTACGTGTTGGTTAGGCAATGGTTGGTCAGGTCCAAGATGTATTCGGGGGGATTGTATTTGTTTTGAATGGCTGTCAAGGCTTCATTAATGGGCACTTGTGTGAAGAGAGATACAACATCGAAGCTCACAAGTAGGTCATTGGGATGTAGGTTTTGCTTCTTTATTGTTTCTATGAACTGGAAGGAGTTTGGAACGTGTGAAGAGATGGATTCTGCATAGGGCTGAAGTTGGGCTGCAATCCCTACACAGATCTGGCTGGCACAGGCCACAAAACCACAGCTCGCCCCTATACACGAAGCCAAGCCAGAGCACAACTAATTTCAGTACAGCCATCTTCTCAGAAAAACTCTTCACAAAGTTCAAGAGGTCAAGACACAAAGGCCTTAGCAACTAATCCACACCTAATGACCCACCTAAGTGGTACTCAGGATATCACTCAAGAAATCACTCAAGATATCCCTCAAGTAATTAAGGAACAAAAGAAGAAAAGGCACACTAGCCTGGGAACTTCCTCTCTGCCCAGAACATTGGAGGCTATACAACACACCTCCTCAACAGTATTTATAGGAACTCAAACACTGAGATCCTGCTCTGTTCCAGTAACAAGAAGCCGAAAGCACCAGCCTGAAGATGACGAGTGAGACCTCGTCGAAACGTCGCCTAGACACCCCATCTTTTACACGGGAAGACACCCGAGGACACCAAAACCTGCATATATATATATATATATATATATATATATATATATATTTGCTTTCGTAGATTTTCACGGGTACAGGAATGCAGGTTTTGGTGTCCTCGGGTGTCTTCCCGTGTAAAAGTACTTTTACACGGGAAGACACCCGAGGACACCAAAACCTGCATATATATATATATATATATAGGATACGGGGTGAGCTCCCGTTGCTTGGTCCCTGCTCCTGCCAACCTAGCAGTTTGAAAGCACGTCAGAGTGCAAGTAGATAAATAGGTACCGCTCTGGCGGGAAGGTAAATGGCGTTTTCGTGCGCTGCTTCGGTTCGCCAGAAGTGGCATAGTCATGCTGGCCACATGACCCGGAAGCTATACAGCAACTCCCTCGGCCAATAAATATATATATATAATGTTCATAACTGCATAAATAGACCACATGTCTGAAACCCCACAGAAAAAGTCCTGAAACCATTTCGTCCCTCCCAAATTGACCTCAAATATTTCTCTGCAAGGCCAAAGGAAAATGGAAAAACCTCCCCATTGTCTTTTTGTTCACAAATCCTCTCTTAAGGGTATGTCTGTGTATGATTAGGGTGAGCCTGTGACCTGGCTCAGGAACTAAGTATTTATCATTACGAAAGACTGGCCAGGCTCCCCAGGTAATCCAATCAAGTGACCATTAATAGGTAACCTGCCAGACAGGAGATAAACAACGCTTTCGGATTTCTGTTGTAGACCACCCTTTCTGTGATGTAGGTATGATGTACCTGGGGGGTGGTCTTGAGCTACACCCCTTCTGTGATGTATGTATGATGTTTCTGGGGGGTGGTCTTGGACTCCAGGGCGGGCAACTTAAAATGTCTATATAAGGGCGGGCACACCTTGGTTCTGGGTCCTCCTCCTTTCCTGTGTGTGAGGGGAGCACCCTGCTGCAATAGTTCAATAAAGATCAGGTTTACTAGCTGCTTTGCTTCTCAATATTCTCTGGTTGGCCTCTGTTATTTTCTCCTACCGATGGAGAACCTCCAAAGGACTCTATAAGGGCTCTTGTGTCCCCCATAAGGGAATAAGGGCAGATTTTTGTTTATTACAAGCTTCATGACACCCACCCACCCACCTGTGTGTTCTTTCAACCTGTAGAAATCATCTGAACTCCCCCAGAATATGGACTTCACTGGCTTTTCGGATCCCAAGGCTAGTTCCTTGACAGAACATAGTTTTCCAGGGCAGAGCAGTAGAAATACTGCCTGGCTGGACACTCTACAGTTAACAAGTACCTAGGATCATGTTTCCTTGTGAGTTGCTTCAGTCCACCGTTTATCACTTACTCTCAATAAATAGAAATTAGAATGAAGCATGTGGCGCACAGAGAAAGGGGTCGGTCTGCTGTCCCAATCAAATTCAAAGTGTGTGTGTGTCCCCTCCATTGCTGTATTTCATTTTTTTAAAGCAACAACAGCCAGCTGACATGGGGAATCCTTTCATAAGTCTCCAACTCCCCTTGCCTTGTTTGGTCTTGTGTCTCAAAGCTAAAATAAAGATTCTACACAACAAAAAGTATCTGCCCCCCATTCAACTTTGTTCTGGTGCTCAGGGGGGAAAATGACACAATTAAATATGGATTCTTCCCATGTCTCAGCAATCAATGCATGTTCTCTGGATCCCCTGCTAACTTTAGGTAATTGTCTTTTTTTAAAAAAATAAATAAATGTTGTTCTTCAAGAGTACCTCAACCCAAGTGTATTTGCGCCTGCCGACAACGTCCCAAGTCCGTGTTATATATCTTGTGATTTTGGCCAACAAATATCATGCTTAAATAAGGCTCTTTGAATAAGTGACAGGCATGCCTAAATCTCACACAGGGTTGCCATATTTCAAAAAATAAAAACCAGATCACCCCAAAAGTTGAGCTTATTTTAGACAAACCCCGAACTGCGATTTTTCGATTGGCTTTCCTAAGATCCAGAAAAAAGTGCCACATTTTGGAAATCCCCCCCCCCCCAGATGTCAATTCCGCCTTTGAAATCCCAATAATACCCAGGGGCAGTCCAGACGTATGGCAGCTCTGTCAAGTCAAAAGCCTGAATTTTTTTGGTATTGTGCTTTTAAAAAATCAACAACAAAAAACCACAGCAGACTAGCAGCAGGTCTGCTTTCCCCATGTTCAGAGGCACTCTTTATTCCTTCGCCAGCCAAGAACCAAATTTAAGCCCTGATCTAGTGGCCAACTTACCTTGACCTCTCAGGTGCACTCAAATCCCCAATGATCACATTCACCAAAATACCTGAAGATACAAGGGGGTGCGACTCCTAACTAGACGCTCCTTCAGATGAGCTGAAGTCAGTCTGTTTCTCAGTTTCCACAGGCTGTTTCTCAGAGGCAAGGCTTCTGTTTGTACTTCGGCTGTATCCAATATCAGTGCCCAGTCGAGGCACATGGGGTCACAGTGCCATCCTCAGGCACTCCAGAGGTTTACCAAAAGCTTTATTGTTTGTGGTCTTCCCCACCGCTTTCTTCCAGGTATGCCATTTCACTTACTTTCTGCACTGCAACAGAATAAACTTTGAAGTTCATGCTAAGACAGGCATGTCCAAAGTCTGTTTCGGGGTCCTAATCTAGTTAATTTTTTTCCTGAGGTAAAATCCCCCCAAAAGCTCAACAACTTCAATCCTAAAAAAAAAACCCAGCAACTTTGGCGTAAAATTGCAAAAAAAGCTCAACAACTTCAATCCTGAAAAAAGGTCAACGACAACGTTGGTCGGCCCTTACGCATGTTCTGACCCTCTTTGAAAAAAAGTTTGGGCACCCCTGCTCTAAGAGGAAGGGTGAGAATCTCATTTTGGACTCTTCATCAAACTGCAAATCCTAGGCTTATTGGATATGGTGGGCAGTCTAATTGGTGCACGGTACTGTATACAGATGTCATATGCTTTTATGCTTGACATTCGCGCCAGTATATTTGAAATATGTTTTAATTACGCTGCAGAGGAATTCCTATGCAAAAACTGTCCTGGCTAAGCTAGGGCCATTAAGGAACATTACAGGGCCGCAACGGGACGCGGGTGGCGCTGTGGGTAAAACCTCAGTGCCTAGGACTTGCCGATCGCATGGTCAGCGGTTTGAATCCCCGCGGCGGGGTGAGCTCCCGTCTTTCGGTCCCAGCTCCTGCCCACCTAGCAGTTCGAAAGCATCCTTAAGTGCAAGTAGATAAATAGGTATCGCTTTATAGCGGGAAGGTATAACGTTTCCGTGTGCTGCGCTGGTGCTGCGTGTGCTGCGCTGGTGCTGGTTCACCAGAGCAGCTTTGTCACGCTGGCCACGTGACCCGGAAATGTCTCCGGACAGTGCTGGCTCCCGGCCTCTTAAGTGAGATGAGCGCACAACCCTAGAGTCGGACACGACTGGCCCGTACGGGCAGGGGTACCTTTACCTTTACCTTTAAGGGTCATTGGCAAGACAAGAGAACTGTCCTTCCCTCTTGCCCCGAGGTGTGAACAGAGACTGAGGGTTTTAAATGCTCCTTTCTCCTTTGACCTCTGCTGTTATAATAATAATAATAATAATAATAATAATAATAATAATAATAATAATAATAATAATAATATCTTTATTGTCATTACCCCCTCTCGGGTTGACACTTGCCACTGCATCTGAGTGACAAGACCCAGGCTGTGGTCCTTCAATAAGTTGGCATGGGGGCTTCAAGTTCTTCCTTAAAATATAACTGATTATGTCATTTTACTTCAGGAACGACTTGAGGGAGGTTCCAGTTCAGAAAGGCTGGCATCTCCCAGGGAGACGTTTCAAATACCTGGTATGCTCTTGAGTGTTGTATCTATCGGCTAGAGCAGACTTCCTCAACTTTGGCCCTCCAGGTGTTTTGACACTATCATTCCCATCATCCCTGAGCACTGGTCCTGCTAGCTAGGGATCATGGGAGTTGTAGGCCAAAAACATCTGGAGGGCGGATGCTGATGAAGCCTCATTTAGAGGGTGAAATAATTCAAGGAAAAGTCCCCTTAGTGTAGCTGTCAAATCCAGCCACAGATCAATGAACTAGAATAACAGTTTTGGAACTGAGAGCTTGGGCTCTTGCTTTTAATGCCAATGTCCATCTCTGGGCTAAGTGGGGCAAATTAAGAAGATAGTCTCTGAGCAGAAGCAGAGTGCAAGTTTTTACACTGAGCCCAGAACCTGGTTTTTGATTATAAATTCCAGGGCTCAGCTCTGACTCATGAGATGCCATTTAAGAAGACTAGTCACAGAGCAGTGCTCTGTAGCTTTAATCACCCTTCCCACATTTGTGAATTAAACAGAAAGGGTACTCAGTCAAAAGATGTGATGTCCAGCTTGAGCCCCAGCAACTCTTGCCTTAGAAATTAACTACTGGAAGGGGCAGGGGCCAGCCCTATGCACACTTACCCGGAGATAGCCAGAGATAACCTACACAATTAACAAGGGCGTTCAATTAGCTAATATATCCCACTGCAATTTGAGACAAACACAGTACAATTTGCAGGACCAGAGTTCCTGGATCAGTGCTCTTTGAAAAGAGCTCTTCTCTTGGACAAGCCAATTAGGCTAAGCTAAACAGGTGGCGCTGTGGGTTAAACCACAGAGCCTAGGACTTGCCGATCAGAAGGTCGGCGGTTCAAATCCCCGTGACGGGGTGAGCTCCCGTTGCTCAGTCCCTGCTCCTGCCAACCTAGCAGTTCGAAAGCACGTCAAAGTACAAGTAGATAAATAGGTACCGCTCCGGCGGGAAGGTAAACGGTGTTTCCGTGTGTTGCTCTGGTTCGCCAGAAGCGGCTTAGTCATGCTGGCCGCATGACCCGGAAGCTGTACGCCGGCTCTCTCGGCCAATAAAGCGAGATGAGTGCCGCAACCCCAGAGTCGGCCACGACTGGAGCTAATGGTCAGGGGTCCCTTTACCTTTACCTTAAACAGGACTCTCATAACTAGTTCAAACCCATGACGCTCCCACCGCAAGTGAACTTTAGACAAACAAGTTAAACTTCACAGCACATCCGGCGCAAGTCAAAGAGACGCTAAGAGTTGAACAAAAAGAAAGACTTTACTTTTCAGTCTTAAGATATGGCAGTTGGATGCATTTTAGTGTTTTCCCTCGTAGTATACATTAGGATTAACAGAATTCTGCAGGAATTCAAATCTTAAAATATTGGCCCTGCTTTTATTATTGGCCAGATTTTCTAAAGGTCAGGAGCAAGAGTAGATTGCACTCTTTCAAACTTAGCAAACATTGGCAGGTATGTGCGCAGCGTAGCGGGGTACACAAAAGGAGAAGGCCTTGCATCCAGCTGTTAGCATCTGCCTGAGCGGAAGACCCAGAATTGTCCCATCAATGGGTTTGGAAGCCAAACCACTTGCCCAGCCTTCAACATTCAGCGTGTGCAGTGAACGTGTAATGTGTATCTACATGAATGCCCCGAAGCGGCATTTTAGTTAATCTTTGGGCACATCACAATATACAGACAAGGCTGCCCACCCCTGAGGGAGGCAGAGCAGATCATAGATATATATACATATACACACAACTCATGTGCAAAGGAAATCACAGTCCGAGGTGCCCACGAGCCGGAGAGTGTGCTGGGAGATGGCAGGGGTCCAAGGTGAGCGCAGCACAGAGCGGGCTCCCTCCATGGTTGTGCTCTTCGTTTGCGATGCCACCTTTGTTCCTCTTCTTCCTCACTGCGCTGTCTTTGAAGTTTTAGGAGCCTTGATCCTTGCTACTGTGCGAAGGTTAAAAGAGGGTTCAAGTTGCCCATTGCACCAAATGCTACAGCTTGCTTACACACACTCACTCACTCACTCACTCACTCATGTTGAAGCACACATTCATAATCTCTCTCTCTCTCTCTCACACTCACACACACACACACACACACACACACACACACAGCCACTCACCCACCAATAGTGCAACCCTCAAACCCTGAACCCAGATCATTTCACAACAGAACAGATAGAGATGCCCAAACAATGCTCAGGTCCCCCAAATCACACAGTCTGACAAAACATTCTTTGTGACCCGAAAACTTGCCTGCACCTAAGATCGACCACCTTTGGTCCCGTAAGAAGAACACCTTACCTGTTTTTGGATTTTAGTGTGCCAACAGCCAGTCCTCTCAGTGGGGACAAAGGAAGCTACAAATCCCAGTATCATTCCTCTAGCTGTAACCTCATGAATGAGAAGGGAAGGAGTTTCCAGCAAAGGTTAGGGGCAAGAAGGGATTTGACAGGATAGAATTGGTCCTGTTATTGTTTCACTGCCCGGCATTCCTATTTCATAAAGCTGTGGTGCTCAAATAGGAAAGGAAGGAGGATAAGGAAGGAGTACAAGGAGACAGGGGTAAGATGGAGTGCATCAATTATGTCTGACAGGAACGCCCTGCTATTGTAAGCTTCCGGGCAGCAAGATGGCATAGGGGGCCTTCGTTCCACAAGAATATTCGCTCCATATAGCCACACCCAAGCCACCAGCTCCAAAGACAGCTGACCATTCAGTTCCCTTATAGTACCATTCAGAAATCCTGCTTTTTCGGATGAGGAAAATGGCCGACTGGGTCAACCGTTGTACAAGCCAGGAGGAGAGGTGTCTCATTTGGTAGAAGGCCCAGTTGGGCTTCCCCATATTTACTCTTACACAGACGCTTGTTGGTTTTAGCAATGTAGCCTTGAAAGCATTCAAGAGTTGGGATCTGGATCCTGCTGAATCTCATCCCTCTTACTCTCTTCCTCACCTCTACCTCTTCGTCACCCCTACTGAAATCTGAAAAGGCCCTACTGAGAGACACCAGCATGAGGGTGCTCTTGCATATGGCTAGGAGGTCAGATAGTTCCTGCCCAAGACTGGCCAAATTAGATGAGCTGTTGAGAGATCCACATCTGGAGTTCCCACAGTTCTTTTTCATGGATCCCCAAATCAGATCAGGGAAGTACTGTATTTAAACTGCAGCAGGAGCAGCCCATCCTCACACAAGAGCCCACCTGCCATGGTACAACCCAGACACCATCGCAGGGAAGACCAGGCCTTATCCCCAACCCATTGTAGGAGTTAGCAGCCTTTTCTGCCTGCTGTTGGAGGGAGGGATCTTTGCAGAGAACTGTAGGGGATTATTAGCCTCAACAAGTTACTATTCTCTTCTTAATAGGGCTGTAATTTTCAACTGGGAGGGTTTAGCATATCATTCCCTGTTTATAAAGAGAGAGGCATTTGAGTGCGAACACTCTACAGCTGCAATAACTTCCTTTCTACTAGGGTTGGGGACCCTGTGCCCCCTCAGCTATTGCTGGACTTCAGCTCCCATGGGCGCCAGCGAGCATGGCCAATGATTGTGAACTGTAGTCCAACAACATCTGAAGGCCCCACAGGTTCCCCACCCTGCTTTAGCCTACTATTTCCCAACTGTCTGCTAGCTGAGGCCCACTTTCTTCAGTGTTGCCATTAGGTAAATTTAGGCTCTGAACGGAATGGGCGGCCCCCTTTTTATGGCAATGTGGTGAGCCAGTCCTGTTGAGTTTTGGAACCCCACCTGCTCCTTCTGCTGAGTGGAACAGAATTAAAAGTAGAGGCTTATTTCTCTCCAACATCACATGCGGGCGACGCCCCCACTCCGCCATCTTGGGGACAACCTGGCACCTCTGGTGGTGAGCTTGGGACAATAAAAAGATCAAAAAGGGATCTAGCCTCCTAGTCCACCCAGGAGCAGTTTTGTGTTGCTGTGGGAAGCACCTCTCCAGGAACAAAAAAAAGGGGGGGCAGAGAATATCAGGACTACCGTGGCATTCATACATGTGAAAACGTGTGGAAGAAAACACACCCCAACTGTCCTCACACACCCCGAATGCTCGATTTCCACTCCACGGGAAAGGGAGCAGTGCGTCTTCCAGGCACAGAACTAGCTGAGGAGAGGAGCATTGCTGTGCCCCCGTGTTGCGTGGCTTTTTGGTGGATCCAACATGGTACATTCCTTGGTGGGATTAGCAAAGTGAGGCACACTTGTAGACCTGTGAAGTAGCATCCCTTTTCTGGCCCTTTCCCCCAGGAAAGGTCGCGAGAAGTCGTGACATGGTGCCCTCGGCAAGGGTCATCCGTGGGGAGCTGCTCCCACAGTGCGAGGCAGTGCAGTGCAAGTTGCCCCTCCAAAGGAGGGCGCTTCTCCTGCCCATGTCCGTCCAGGAGGCAATGGAAGACTTGGTGGCTTGGGATGTTGGTTATCTGCTGACCAGGAAGAGGAAAGGAGGGCGTTTTTTACCTTCCTCCCCACCCTATGGTGAGTATACAGACCCAGAGCAGCAGCACAAAGATCAGGGTTATGAGCTGGGGCTAAGCCCCTCCCGACCTGAAACACAGAAGCAAGGGGGGTAATTTTAGTGGCAATGCGGAGCAGTAAAGGAATGCATAAGGATAGAAGTAATGGCGGTGATTCCTCAGCAAGGTTAAAAGAGCCAGATGTGTTCCCTCTCATTCATTGGTATATGATTGAAGCATCCGGAGCAGACGTTCCCAAACTTATTTGGTCAACCGCCCCTTTTACAGAAAAAAATTACTCAGCGACCCGTGGAAATCTACATTCTTTAATCGATGGGGTGGAGGACAGTGTTGCAGCTTGCCTTCCATTGGCCAACTAGGCAGACAAGCTGTGATCCATTTCCCCAGCATCATTCCTCTAGCTGTAACCTCATAAGTGAGAAGGGAAGGAGTTTCCAGCAAAGGCTAGGGGCAAGAAGGGATTTGACAGGATTGTTTCACTGCTCTCCACTTTCCCACAGCCTGGGTGAAGCTGAAAAGGGTTAACCCAAGCCCAGGAAAACCCCTCACCTCCAGCATGACTGCTGGATAATAATAATAATTTATTATTATTTATTTATCTGGCTGAGTTTCCTCAGCACCTAACCTGGCAGTAAGCCTTTTTGTGGTGTGCTTGCTGAACACTGAAGTCTAGGTCCCACTGTTTCATACTTTGGGATGGGAAGGAGAGATGGGAAGGACAAGACTGTTGGCGTTGGTCTTCTTAAGCATAACACCACAACTTGTTACAGTGCAGATCTGCAGACACTGACACAGAGAATACTCTTGTGTAAGTTGGGTGCTTGCGAAAATGTCATTAATACGTAACGGAAAGCCAGCGGAGCCATTTTTCAGCTGAATGTACATTCTAACCCGTGTACAATTCACATTTGCAGTACAGAGCACAATTCAGTGTGTTGGTGTTGACCTTTAAAGCCCTAAATGGCCTTGGCCCAGTATACCTGAAGGAGCATCTCCACCCCCATCGTTCAGCCCGGACACTGAGATCCAGCGCCAAGGGCCTTCTGGCGGTTCCCTCATTGCGAGAAGCAAAGCTACAGGGAACAGGGCAGGGGCCTTCTCGGTAGTGGCGCCCACCCTGTGGAACGCCCTCCCATCAGATGTCAAAGAGATAAACAACTGCCTGACATTTAGAAGACATCATAAGGCAGCCCTGTTCAGGGAAGTTTTTAATGTGTGACATCTTAGTGTATTTTTGGTCTTTGTGGAAGCCGCCCAGAGTGGCTGGGGAAACCCAGCCAGATGGGCGGGGTACAAATAAATTGTTGTTGTTGTTGTTGTTGTTGTTGTTGTTGTTGTTGTTGTTGTTACTACAGAAACAGAACTCCCAAAGTCGGTTTGAATGTCTGGCAATGCTGTGAAATGCCTTTGTGATAAATAGGATTCACCCAGCCTCTACAAAGGGGCCTATTTTTGACATTGGGTCACCAACGAGGACTTCACCTAACCGCCATTTTCATGATTCACTGCTTCCCAACCCACAATGCTGGCGCAAAGATTTTGGGGACTTCAAGCAATGCACTCTCATTGGGCCCTTTATGTGCAAATTCTGGCAATTCTCACACATTTTAGATCAGTGTTTCCCAAACTTGGGTCTCCAGCTGTTTTTGGACTACAATTCCCATCATCCCTGACCACTGGTCTTGCTAGCTAGGGATGATGGGAGTTGTAGTCCAAAAACAGCTGGAGAAAGTGAAAATAGTGGAAGTGTCAGGGCAGTGGGCCCCTCTGCCGCTTTGGTGATGCCAGCAAATATTAGATTTTGCCATGATAAGGGGGCAGGGGTTGGCAAAGGTGACAAAGGGATTGTCTTGGGTTTTTTATTAATGCCATGAGCACCATTTGCCATTTTACAAATTCAAGTTGTTTTTTTCCAATGCAGGTGTTGTGGAAATAGGAAGAAATCAAGTTATCTTGTACCATGTACAAGATTTCTGCCACAACAGAAATTCTTCGCTTCTCCCATTATGGGCTGAAGGCAGAGAATGACATCCATTTCAGAATTCTAAAACTGTTAGTAATTTACAACTGCAGTTAACACATTTCTAACAGAACAAGTCCATTGAACTTTGAGGGACTCAGGGATGAAAATTTGGTTCACTCTGCATTTTAATGCAAATATCCCTAACTGACATGTCCAGAAACTATGCAAACAGAAGCAGAGCTACCAAATTTGAACATTTTGTGATGCAGTTCTCCAACTAAAAGGATTTGTATAAAAATGTGTCTATTAGGGGGCACGTATGCATCAAATCCATATATATAAAAAACTGCAAGCAATTTTTCCTAATTTAGGATTACATTAGACAAAATAACTTTCAAAAAAAAATGTGTCTATTAGGAGAAATGCATGCAAAAGTTCTGACAATTTTTGAGGGAAGCTTTTTTTATATATTAAAAAAATCACTAACTGGAACAAAAATGGGTTGGACTGGGAAAATGATAAACAGAAATTGAAACTGATTCATCTATACCTTAGTTCTGAATTAACATAGGATTTTATTGTTAAGCATCTACTCTTAAGCCGTTTCAGTCTAATAGGTGCAATTATCTATTTTCTAACTCTATAGAAGGGGTTATTGCTGCTAGTATGTTTTAAACAGAATAAAACATTTAGATTTAATGTCTAAAATTTGCAAAAAAAAACCAACAACCCACCACCTTAATTATTATTTTAATTTTTTGTTTTGTAATATTCTGTTGTGTATGTTGTTGGATTTAGAAACACAGGATGCAAAACAGTGAATTCAAGATCACCACCTCCACTCCTTTGACTCACAGAAATTACGTGGGTGACACTTTGCCTAACATTTATCTTCATGGCAGACAGAGAGTCACCTGCTAATTTTCTGTGCAGGGGACTCCTGTCAACTTTAAATTTAGTTTTAAGTCCATAATCATATTCTGCTTTTAAAGTACCCCTATAAAACTGAATTTGGTATACCATTTTTTAAAAACGTAGTTAACCTTTCTTTCACATATTTTATTGATTCTGTGTCTGTCAGCCACAGCTATGCAACTCGCATAAAGCTCATTCCTTTGGGAATTAGAAAGCATTCTCCAATTGTACCCTGAATTTTGACATTTTCAAAATGTTAAATTTAGGAGAGAGATATTGTGCAGCAATTATAGCACCAAAGCATGGAGACACACTGTGGGAGTGGTTGGGGAAATAATATATTGAAAACTCATTGCTACTGTAACCAAAGTGACAAACACAATCTGATTTGCAATCCCTACACACGACGTGTGGATTATTATATTTTAAAAGCCCTAGATGTCCCAAGCCCTGCATATTTCACAGAACAGTTTCCTTCCACATATTCCCCTTTGCCTGCTCTGATCAGGAGAAATCATAGAGAAGGAGCTCACTTTTCTTTCCTGGCAGCTGTGGTGCAGTAATCTTAGACACTGGGCTTAACGGTCATATGGATGTGTGTGTGTGCTCTTTAGATCAGGGGTCCTCAAACTTTTCCAGCAGGGAGCCGGTTCATTGTCAGCCCAGTACACCTGAAGGAACGTCTCCACCCCCATCGTTCTGCCCAGATGCTGAGGTCCAGCGCCAGGGCCATCTGGCGGTTCCCTCATTGCGAGAAGCAAAGCTACAGGGAACCAGGCAGAAGGCCTTCTCGGTAGTGGCGCCCGCCCTGTGGAACGCCCTCCCATCAGATGTCAAAGAGATAAACAACTACCTGACATTCAGAAGACATCTTAAGGCAGCCCTGTTCAGGGAAGTTTTTAATGTGTGATATCTTAGTGTATTTGTGGAAGCCGCCCAGAGTGGCTGGGGAAACCCAGCCAGATGGGTGGGGTACAAAGAATAAATTATTATTATATATTATATTGTCCCTCAGACCTTGTGGGGGCTGGACTATATTTTTTGGGGGGAAATGAACGAGGGATGAGCGGTGCGCGAAAGGGCTCCGGAGAGGGGCTGCTTTAACTGGTGGCTGCTTAAGAGGGGCACTCAGCCAACTGTGGCTCCTGTGTCTTGCGAGCGGCAGGGGCTGGTGGCGGCGGGATGATGAGTGCCATGCGAAAAGGCTCTGGAGAGGGGCTGCTTAAAATGGCGGCCGCTTGAGCACTGCTGCTGCTGCTGGCACCAACAAAGCCCAGCCCCCTTCCTCCTCTAGGCAGGGCGGGTCGAAGCCAGGAGGAGGGAGGGAGGAGGTGCCGTGTGAGGGAGAGGGAGGGAAAGAATGTGCACACTGGTGATCCATGCGCTGGCGATCCACGCAGCGATTCCCAGACCGTCTGCGGGCCGGATTTAGAAGGCAATTGGGCCTAAGCCGGACTGCGGACCTTAGTTTGCCAACCCATGCTTTAGATGGTAGTGTGCTTCACTTCACTGTATTTTGGGGGCCTTTTGCAGAGTTAGGCCTTAGACCTCTACCCTAAAGTCCTGTTCCAAATGCACCACTGCCTGGCAGGGCTCCTGTGCATTTAATGATTGGCATAACAGGCAGACGTTCGTTTAGCAGGTGCAGTTTCACCTCTCCGTGCTGGAGGTTGCACCTGTTGAATTTCTGCCTGTCAATGAAGCCCTGCAAATAATAAAGGCAGCACCCTACTCAGGGCAGATGGCAGCATCTATTCAATATCCATATAAGAATAAAACTTATTTACAATGCGATATGACTACAAATTATCACACAGGTTCCGATGTGCATGCTCAAAGTTTCCTGAAAGTCCTCCCTAATAATCCAACATGTGCCTTTGGGCATGTGCTATATTCATGTATATTCATTTGGCTCCATGATGCAAAAAAGGTGGGACAGAAATGTAAGAAAATAAATATATATAGGCTGTGGAAGAGGGAACAAGCTTGTTTTCTCCTGCTCTTGAGGGTAGGACTCAAACCAATGGCTTCAAGTCACGAGAAAGAAGATTCGGACTGGACTTCAGGAAGAACTTTGACGGCAAGAGCTGTCTCACAGTGGTACAGTCTCCCTCGGGAGGTTATGGCCTCTCCTTCCTTGGAGGTTTTTAAGTAGTGTTTGGATGGCTCCCTGTCATGGATGCTTTAGCTGAGATTTTTGCATTGCCAGGGGTTGGACTAGATAACTGCTAGGGACATAGAATCATATAATTCTTCCAACTCTTTGATTCTGTGAAAGGAATGAACTTTGCATGTGGCCATTGGTGCGTTCCTCTTTTTACTACTTGACATGTTCCATGACTGGGTGCTAGCAGTTGAAACAAGAGCCGCATTGCCACAACATATAACATGGTGGGGTTTTTTTGGTTTTTTACCTCACTCTTTACTATGCTGAAAAGGGACGCGGGTGGCGCTGTGGGTTAAACCACAGAGCCCAGGACTTGCCGATCAGAAGATCGGCTGTTTGAATCCCCGCGACGGGGTGAGTTCCTGTTGCTCGGTCCCTGCTCCTGCCAACCTAGCAGTTCGAAAGCAGGTCAAAGTGCAAGTAGATAAATAGGTACCGCTCCGGCGGGAAGGTAAACGGCATTTCTGTGCGCTGCTCTGGTTCGCCAGAAGCGGCTTAGTCCTGCTGGCCACATGACCCAGAAGCTGTACGCCGGCTCCCTCGGCAAATAAAGCAAGATGAGCGCCACAACCCCAGAGTCGGCCACGACTGGACCTAATGGTCAGGGGTCCCTTTACCTTACTATGCTGAATGAAAACGCCCTTAATCACATCATTACCTTGTTCAACCTAATATTTGTGTGAATCTGTTCCAGCTCAGTCTCCATCCACAGAGGACAGTCTCCACCCCTAGTTCCCAAACTCCTGGCTCTTTTAAACTTCCAAAGAACAATGAAGCCATGAAATGAGAGGAATGCCAAGGGAGACTGCCAGGTCACATTCACAAAAATAATACACAATGGATGGACAGCAGCAGATAAGCATGGGTGTGTCTCTTATAGCACACAGCAGGGGCAGATCTCTTCTCCCCATTAGGGTGGTACCAGGTTCCAAGTGATATTCATGGTTTTTCAGAAAGGGAAATCACTGAGTTGCCAGATGTGAGAGCTTGTTCCTATGTGAGTGTTAATGGGCGAGGTAATCATACTGATTTAAAAGAAGACCTTCTTTGGCTATCACTGGCTTTTGTGATATGTTCAAAGGTCCAAATTTGCCACCTACCATGGTAGGGAATGTTAATGAGCACTTAGCCATCAGTCCTTGTAATACCTGAATACTGCAACTTAGGGTCCAGTTCTGCATACTGCTCCATACCCCTTTGAGTGCATATGGAATATTAGTATGTCAGGGTTAACTGTTCAAGCCAAGCCTTTCCTCTAACTTGTTTTTGTTTTTTTTAATGCGGGGAAATTTCCTTCTTTTTTTGTTTGTTTGTATAGAGGGCATTGAATCACATTAGTCCCGTCTTGCAATTCAATATAATCAAGTTGTGTTACTTTCTGTGTGCAAGAACTAGGCCTTTGTTGTTGCTTATGTCTAGGTCTATGGTAAGTTATAGCATACTACAGTGGTACCTCGGGTTAAGTACTTAATTCGTTCCGGAGGTCAGTTCTTAACCTGAAACTGTTCTTAACCTGAGGCACCACTTTAGCTAATAGGGCCTCCTGTTGCCGCCGGAGCACGGTTTCTGTTCTTATCCTGAAGCAAAGTTCTTAACCTGAAGCACTATTTCTGGGTTAACGGAGTCTGTAACCTGAAGCGTATGTAACCTGAAGTGTATATAACCCGAGGTACCACTGTACAACTTTACAAACGAATCTGCTAAAAGACTACCTGGCTGGACCAGGTGGTGTATTTTGTTGTGATGAAGTTTTTCTAACTGTGTGGGTCCTGACGAGACCCATATTTATATAAGGTTTACATTCTATACATGGCAGGCAGAGAAGTCCGAGCCGTACACAGAATCTTTAGGCTAACTCACAGCCAATGTCCATACAGTTGCACACAAGTAAACCCAGCACCCATGAGTTAAGATGTTCCTTTTTCAAAAAATGGCAGCAAAGAATTGCTTGAGTGGGTCCTCTCTACTCTGGTTGTACTCAACACAGGCTGTATTCCCACTATAACTTTAAAACACACTAGAAGCACATTTCCCCCCATTTAAGAATTCTAGGTACTATAATAATTTACCCCTCACAGAGTTACAATTTCTAGCAACCCTTAACAGACTAGTGCCCAGATTTCTTTCAGGGGAAGAATATGCTTGAAAGGTATAGCATGTGCAAATTTGGTTGTATGGTTTTATCATTCCCCCAACCTCATCCCTATAAAAGCAGCCACTTGAGAACAGGAGTTTTGAGGGTTGCCTTAATGGAGCTTCTTAACTGGCCATTTTCCCATTCAAAATGGCCCTCCCCTGGCTGTTTCTGCCACACAGAAGGAAAGGATAACCACATACCGTATTTTTTGCTCTATAAGACTCACTCCCCCCCCCCTAAAAAGTAAGGGGAAATGTGTGTACGTCTTATGGAGCGAATGCAGGCTGCGCAGCTATCCCAGAAGCCAGAACAGCAAGAGGGACTGCTGCTTTCACTGCGCAGCGATCCCTCTTGCTGTTCTGGCTTCTGAGATTCAGAATTTTTTCCCCTTATTTTCCTCCTCCAAAAACTAGGTGCGTCTTGTAGAGCGAAAAATATGGTATATTTCCCTTACAAGTGGATTCATACCAGAGGCACAGGAAGCAATGTTGAGCAGGAAAGCACCTGAGCAGTTTCCTTCCCACAATGTTGCAGCCTCCAGGGCTACTCTGGGTCAGAAACTACCACTGAAATACTACTAATGGAGCATTACATGTTATGGGGGCCTCAGTTCAAACCGAATGCTTCATATATTGAGGGAGGGAGACACGCAAAAGGTCCTGGTCCCCATATCCCACAGGTAATTATATACTCAGGGCAGGTGTGTATGCACAAACACAGGTATCTATATAGGCAGTAAAACGTGTGTGTGACATTCATTGCTACAGCATTGGGCCTCGGGGCCCCTGGGTTTAAATCTATGCTACTCACAGACTGCTTTAGTCAAGTTGCACTCTCTTGGCCTCAGTTTCTCCAGGAATAATGGTTTATCTTGTAGGTTTCTTGGGCGGGTTTAATACATCTCAGGGCTGCAAATGCTCATTGTAACATGTGAGGGCTTGTATGTGTGCTAAAATATGACGCATATCCTTTCATTTAACAGAATGGGAGGAGCACAGAAAATACAGCAATTGGTTTACATGTAATGGTGAGGTGGAGAGGTCAACACAGGGTTTCCTGAAGGTAGAGCCCTTTTTTCCATGTCAGAACAAACACAGTTCATGATAAATACCTGCTTTCACCATGAGGGCCCGCTCAAAATGAGAACACCTCACAGTGAAACCAAGGGGGGGGGTAAAATCCTCTCATGGGGACTTTACCACAAAAGATAAGAAAAGGTAACATGTCAAAACGTGGGCCTTAGAGACCAAGGGCCAAGGTTAACATCAAGCACCTCATCATTATCATCCAATATTTGAGAGCAGGGCCTGTTGATGTGTTAGATGGCCGAATCTTTACAATCTGGGGAGAAGAAGCCCAGATGCGTTTTGTTTATTGCCCAAAGGCCCTCCTCCCGCAAGCCAACTAAGGAATGGAGAGCAAAGCGTTGCTGATGCCGGCACTGATGGATGCATGGAGAGAAGCGATGGCGCAGATGAGGTCTTCTTGGTCGAGAGGGGCCTCCGCAAGAGAGCTGGTTCAGCCACCCACATGATCATTGCAAGCAGGGAGTGCGGGATGAAGGCGATGCGGAGGATGGGATGGAGGGGATGAGCGATGAAGGGGGTGGCGGCAAGGGGTGGTGCTTAGATGCCCTGCTGAGCCGGATCATACCTTCCTCTGCGAATGTTCCTTTGCAAGCCGAGGAGAGAGAAGGAAAGAGAGAGAGGGGGACGTGGGTTAGCAGGTAACTTCAGCTGGGTACACCGTGGCCTAACTGCCTCAAGTCTTCGTGCCGCATGCCATGGTCGGTAATGCAAAACCCAGCCACACATGCAACATCTTCCTTACCATCCAGGACAGCTTTTGTGCAGAGATCTACCACCACTATTCTTCTTAGCTGACATAGCTCCTGCCGGAACTTTAAAAGGGCCTTGGGAAGGCCAAGAAAGGAGGAACAGATTCGCCGGGATCTCCCCTGCGGCACACAAGTTAGTCGCACAAGGGCCTCAAGTACAAAGTCAATGTTTGTGCTGAATTTCTAATATTGGGTATGAGCTTCTTTAAGCATGTTTCTAGCCGTCAGCAGCAAATTAAAGGAGCATCTTAAAAACAGTAGCAATTGGAGAACAGAAGAAATATGATCAAAGCCGCCACTATATTAAGGAGAGGGGATTTCCCACACAGCAAAGGTTTTATGGTTTCCTTCAGCCTCATGCTATTGGGCCCTCTGCTGAGGCACACCTTTTTCGTTTTCTTACCACCTTCGCCCCATAGTTCTAGTAAGGAAAGAATCCGAATTTGACCACCAACCCTTTCTTCAAAGCACATTTTGAACATCTCATGGCATATTCTCCTTTTAAAAAAAGAAAAGCTCCGAAAAACAACAATTCAAAACCCTTGAGAAGTATATAACTGAGCAATGTGTTAGAGAGAGACTTGAAGATGCTCGTAATTCCAGAGAAGAAATTGCAGACCTGGAAAGAAGGTGGTCAGCTATTTTAGCTAGAAACCAGAGGGCCAAGAGGGCGTTCCACCCCTCCCCATTCTCTCCCTCATCCCAGCGTCCAGAACAGCAGTTTGGCTGGGTCTGTTGTGCCTTGCTTTCCAATGCAGTAGTGTAGACAGGCAGGCGCATACAATATACAAATACCAGCAATTATTTTTGTGGGTGGGGGAGATTTGGGGTGGGGGTTTGAGTGGGTTACAGTTCACTTTGTAGGAGCCAACTCTGAGGTCCCTGCCCCACCCCACCTCCATGCCAACACCCCCTCCCTCCAGCCACCATCTCCTTAAAGCCAGTATTTTGAGTCATGCGACTATTATTTCAGACACTCCTCTTTCATTCATGCAAGTGTCAGTCCATGCAGAACATCAAACAGGGAGCATGGTGTGGATCAGAGAGGAAGAGTGTGACTCCCCAAGACATTCTTTGTTTACCCCAACACCACCAGCAGCCCACCCAGTCAGCCCGCCTCCTGAATGCTGCCATTAACCCCCAGTCCCCAATGCTGAATAACTGCCTCCCCCCAAACAGCCCCACCCTCCCAAAGCAGACAGTGATCTGTAGCTAAGCCCATGTCTAGATGACCTAACGCCAAGTGACCCTTCTACCCAAAGCAAAACCACAGGGTGCTGGACCCTCAAATTTCCCCCACAGCAATATGCTACAGGTCAACTGGGTGAAAAAGCCCAGTTTGTTAGGTGAGAGGGCAATGGACAGAGGTTAAAGAGGATGCAAAGGCCCCAATTCAAAGCAATGCAGATGGCAGTTAAAGATATGCAGGTACATACACTCCTAAGACAGATTTTTAAGAACTGGGGTGGGAGATGACAGCACTTACAGCCCTCCCAAACTCCTACAAGCCCATGTTCATGCAGGGGCAGGACACAGATCCTGCTCCAGCTGCTGCAAGTACAGGCAAACTGCCTGAAATGGTTCAGGAGGGAAAGCTAATGGCATATCAAAACCTGCAATTGTACCAGTGTACCCCAGCCCGGTCACCGATTCCATTTGAAAGCTCCCTAAGACCAATTCATATTCTGCCTTTACAGGTGGCAATGTAACACCGGAAAGCAATTTTAACACATCATACATGGTGAACGTTTTGTTCTGGTGTGCCCCCATTCACCAGGAGCTGGGCTTCACCACATCAGTCTGCCCTTATCCCCACCACTCCCAGTGTGGCTCTCAACACAAGAGGGTGCCTTCCGTTCTCCATAACATGCGCCGTGCAAAATGCATTGAGGGTTAAAGAGTCAGCCTGACAAGTGGGCTCAGGAGCAGACCTGAAACGCTCTCTAAAGTTGCGGCCACAACTGGGCTGGAGGTGGAGTCAAAAAGGCCTCCATCAATTGATATTCTCTGAGGCTTGGTGCCCCTCTCTGCTTTCCCTAAGCCTGCAGCCCAGGCTTGTCACATTTCCCTGCTGCAGCCAACCCCTATCTGTCTGAGGGTGGATACAGACTACCAGTCAGCGCCCCATTTTGCATGGCAATAAGCCCCATGTGCAAACCTTCCTTTGCCACCCTCCCCCTTGCACCGATGGCTACTTCCTGGGATGGTTGAGGAGTCTCCTGAAGGAGCAGGGGAGGAATCTTAACCAGGCTTTCAAATCAATCCCCGGCTCCTCCTTTTCTGACTGAAGGTTCTGCAGAGAAGGAACTGGCCACAGGGTGTCGATCCACCAAGTAAGACCGATCCTTGTCTCCAGTCCAGGCAGATGTCCGGACCGCCCCCAGGAACGCCCCTGTGCCTTCCCTACACTACCAAGTGAAGGAGTTAGAAAGTGGCCTTTCCACGACAACGCCACCGGAAAACCGTGGTCGTATGAATCCACCCTGAGAAAAACAGCAAAAGCTGAACTTGGTAGGGGGGTGGGACATGCCTCAGCTCAACGCCCCCCCTTCCCCAGAGCTGAGTGCAGGCACCAAAGGAGCTCACTGCAAAGGGCACCTGGAGCAGAACATGCGAGAGAGCTCCCTCCCAGGCAATACAGTGCAGGGGCGCACTATTTGAATGGCACAGCATGCGCAAGTCGACGCTGCTTACTTAAATCCCCATCCGGTGCCGCCCAGAACGATAGCCGCCACCAAGATTGCTCCAGCGATGGAGCCAATGATGATGTTGGTTCCGCTGGGACCTGCAGAGGAAGAGGGGACAAAAATATATATGTACGTATTGTGAGGTTACAACCATAGGTGAATGGCAGAACGTTTGCTTTGCATGTAGAAGGTCCCCATTTAAATCACCAGCATCTCCAACTAGAGCTGGGAGAGTCCTCAGTCTGAAATCCAGGAGAGATGCTGCCAATCCGTGTAGACAATACTGGGCTAGATGGACTAATGTTCAGACTCAGTTTAAGGCAGCTTCCTCCCCATATGCCTATGAAAAGGGGAGGTCCAACAATATGGGTGCTTGACTGACAGAGCCCGAATTAGGTGGGGCCCGAATTAGAAAGAGGGAGCAGCCAGTCTGACCTGATAAGAGATAAATAATTAAATGCAGGCTTAAAGAAAATGGTGGGCGTAAGAACTCGTGGCTTTAATCTGTGCATGTAGATTGACAACCAAAATAAGAGGTGGCTTTCAAAAAACTGAAGCTGCATGATTCTGGGACAGTCTTCCAAAAACAGCTGTGGGAGAAAAGAACCAGAGTGATGACCTCCTTCTACGGGTCAACAATAGAAAGTGTCCTTTCATACTGCATCACGGTGTGTTATGCTAGTTTGACATCATCTGATAGGAAGTGCCTACAGAGGGTGGTGAATACAGCACAAGATATTATGGGCTGTCCCGTGAATCCGCTGGATGAAATAGCGGAAGAACATTGCCTCAGGAGAGTGAGGAAAATTCTCAGGGATGATTCACACCCTGGCCAGCACTTTCTTGATCTCCTGCCCTCAGGCAGAAGATATAGCATGATTAGTCGCATCAACAGGGTAAAGAACAGCTTCTATCCGTGGGCTGTTAGGCTGCTGAATGAAAAGATAACAACAGGGCAACTGACTTTCGGGTTTGGTGGGTGTGCGTCAGTAAATGAGGGGAATTAAAACTAAGAGAGCCGAGTGGGGGGTGCTCGTGTAATTTCACTATTAACAAGTTGTACAAGTGACAATAAAGTATTTCAATTTCAATATGTACTCAGATTTCTCCCAAAGGTTTGATGTTTTTGTATTCCTCCCTTAATTTAGAATGTGATAAATAAAACAAGGCATGTGGAAGCCAACAGCAGATTGGAGAAAGGGCTTTGGGATCTTCAGAGGGAACACAGAGGAGGGTCTCTGCTACGACCTCATGTTGGTATAAGGACCACCACGTTTGCAGTTTTGATTTGGAAGTGCATGAAATAAGGTTCTGGTCACCTTTAAGAGAATCTTGACATGCAAACTTACCCTTGTACTTTTCTGTCTCCCCTGTGGGCTTTGGATCTGGGATGGGGTCATAGACACTGCAGTCCTTTCCTGTCCAATCAGGATAGCAGATGCATTGGCCCTCATTGCTGCAGACCTATAACCAACAAAGAAGCTGCATGCTTTGGTCCTTGAAAATGTTCCTCTGATATTTGGTTAGTATCCTAAAAATGTCCACTTGGGCTGCTTTTGGAAGAAGTAAGTTGCTTTCCCCTATGGTGGCGTGGACACAGTTACAAGATGAAATGGGAAAAACAAATTTAAATCCCCCAACCACATTAAAAAAGAAGCCAAAGCATTGTTTTCTAGCCTTTTCCCCCATGGCGGGGAGAGACCATTTCTGAATGAGATTATTCTCAAAGAAATTAAATGCATCCATCACTTTCGATTTTGCCATCACGTAATACACCATATTATGCTCATAGAACGTAATTATTAAACGTATGGACTGGGTCATGATGACATCCATTTTGATCCATACTTTCCAACTTCATAAAAGACTAAAGGAGGCTCCCTCTCAACCCTCCAGTTTCAAAACCATTGTCCCCAAGACTTGGCCCCTGGAGGAAATAAAGCCAAGGAAACCGGAGCAGATGGCTCAATATTTGCATCTGTGCAGACCGTACTGCTAAGCATATGTCAAAAGCAAGGCACTTGTGAACTGTTTGCAAGTTGTACCCCATGGTCAAAGCAGATCTGGCCACCCCAGCTGCCTGGACAGGTGCTAAAGTTAAAGGCGGATACAGGAAGGCATTTGTGGTCAAGACACAGCATGCTGGGTCCACAGGGCGTCCCGTCTTCCACGTAGCTCACATCCGTGCCATCCACAAGCTGCACGTGGCCGCCCCTAGGAGAGGAAAATAATAGTTCCATTGTGTGGGTGGAATATTTCATTGCTCCCACACATGAAAGAGACAAGGCTCTGTAATTACAATGCTGGTGGAGATAATGGGGGAGGGAGAGGGGCCTACCAGCGACTTCTTTTGACAATTCCTGTTGCTGCATCTCATGATGTACTGTGAGGGACTCCTGCAATCTACATGGAAGTTGTGGCGGTGTGCCTGCAGGACTCTGCCAGCCAGACTTTGCTAATTTGCTGAGAAAAGAACACCCCGGGAGGAAGTGCTTAACCCTCCCCCCACTGTGGATGGATCTAGATTGTGAGGCTCCACTAACCTGCAGTCAACGTAACGCTTCTGGTGATAGAAAGTCATGGTGGTGATCTCACCAAGAAGTTCGCCCATACGTGGAGAACCTGTCACGTTGGCGCAGAGGAGGTATCCACACAACACGTCTCTGAGCGCAGGGGGAGGAGAAAGAACCAGATAAGCTACGAAAAGAAGGGATTTTGCACCAGCTTGTCGGCTGCGGTAGTGTGGTGGTCTGGTGCTGTGCATTGTAGGAAGGGGACACAGTGCATTCTGGGAAAGGGCGAAATCTGAGATTACTCACTGCTTGATGCAGGGCACCCAGCGGTTCCCCTCTCGCCCGCAGTTCCCTCGCTCAGTGCCTTCAACATTCAGCTTCTCATAGCAAAACCTTTCAGCTGAAGCTTGAGTCCCAGGGAGGAAAAGAAGAGAGAGGTATGACATACCAGAGAACATAACACACATAGACTCCATACTTCCCTGACCCAGCATTACATTCTCTACAGAGCTACTCTTCTGAACAGCTGCTCATCAGGACTTCTAGCGAAAGCCAAAAACCCTGGGGGGTTTTGCTCCAAAAAGATTTTGAAAGGAAGGGTGTAATTCTACCATTGGTCTGAAGGTGGTGCTGGTGCCTTCAGATGACTGGCAGTTTGCAGTACAGTACTGTACTCATTTATTACTGAGACACTGGGAAGATCTCCAGGGAACACAACTTTTTACCAGACTCAAAGCTGGTGAGGCCTTGGGGTTTATATTACCCGTCCAAAAATGTTGCTAGTATCATAAGATCCCAATCTAACAACAGCAGGACAAATGCAAAGCAGGCTGGGTATCTGGGGTTTTAGTTTTACACTCGGAGAGGCAAACCTTCATAACTGAATAGTCCACAGTTTAACTGGATTGTGACAGTATATTTTGCTGCCACTATTGTGGTGACTGAGGTCGAGATGCTGCTTTCTTCTCTCTGCCCTTCTCCACTTTCACAATTTGGAAAAGCAGGGTTTGGACTGCATGGAATCCCAGGGAATTACTCGCCTTATTTGTGGATGACACGTTCCTCTTTCTAGTTACAGGTAGGTAGCTGTGTTGGTCTGCCGTAGTCAAAACAAAATAAAAAAATTCCTTCCAGTAGCACCTTAGAGACCAACTAAGTTTGTTATTGGTATGAGCTTTCGTGTGGTATCTGAATAAGTGTGCATGTATACGAAAGCTCATACCAATAACAAACTTAGTTGGTCTCTAAGGTGCTACTGGGAGGAATTTTTTTTATTTTGTTTCAACGTTCCTCTTTGTTAGAAACCCAGAATGATCTATCCCTACCTTGAAAGTTCTCATCAATGATTTTGGACACCTCTTAGGATATAGCACTTACTGGTCTAAATCAGCAGCTTGAGTCATTCAGGGGCATTTGTTCCTCAGGCGCCTCTGCATGTTGTGAACTGTGATCTGGATTGCAAGTGTTAACCTAAGTGAGGCTGCTGGTGGATAGGTCTGTGATCGGACAAGGAGCTGGACTACGGTATACCAAGCTTGCAAGTCCATTGGAGGCCTTCTAAGGACATTTTGGTACAAAGCTTTTTTTGAAAGTCAGTGCCAGTTTCAGAGAGCATCCAACTTAAGCAACCCAGACTGTTAACTACAAATTAAGCCCCTCTTACATCGTGCCAAACAAGAACAGCATGTCTGGTCTTTAGCTGTGGTGTAGCCCTGACTATTTCATTAGACTAATGTTGTGAAATGCTGCAAAGCCCTTGCCCTCTGCTCTTGACTTGGCACTGGAAAAATCAGGATACAAGATGGAATCGGAGCCAGCCAGGCACAGACAGAGAAAGGGATTGGCTGGGTATCACTGAGAAACTAGCCTATAGATGGACGAGTTTGAAGACTCCCTCTCACTCTGTCTTGCAATTAAATTTTGCATGTTAGCATCTCTTGGGGGGGCAATGACAGGGAAGGCTGAAGATGCTGCTATCTGTTCATCAGTGATTTTGCTGGTGCTGAACCCTCATCAGCCTTTCAGCCCTTGGCATGGCCGCAGGATCATCTTATGTTGTCCCTCATTGACTCAAGCCATTAACCACCTCCAGCTAAGGTTGCTAGGTCTATAACCTCCTGGCCAGAACTCAAACAATATGCCTCTCACCCTAGTTGTACCCCACTGCCAGCAAAAGAGAGCAGTGGGGCAACAGAGTGGGTATCAAAATGAGAGGTGATACAGCTGCGTACATCCTCCTTGCCCTGCTCCTTTTAAAGCCACAGGAAGAGCCTTCAGGAAGAGCACCTGGTGGGGTTATGCAGGTAGGGTGGCTGTTCTGTCTTCCCAAAGCTGCGTATTGCTGTCACTTACAGAGATGGGGAAGGGATTGGTCCTACTGCTGCACCCACACCACACCAAAGCTCCCAGTGCCCTGTGCTTCCCCATCTTGGTAAGCAGCAGCAACGCACATCGTTGGGAAAACAGGAGCAAAGCAGTTGTACCTGCACATCCTCCACAGCCACACATCACCCACTGATGTTATGGGGACGTAGTGGCAACGTGAAACCAGGCTTCGCTACACCATCCCCCACCCATCCGAGTGACTAAGAGCACTACTTACCACGATCCCACAATGCACTGCACTGGCGGTCCCTGGTTTTACAACGCCCTCCGTAGCACCGGCCCTGCGCAGGAGAAAGTCAGAGTTGTTAGAGGTTCACAAGATCCTCACTTGATCATATGCCTCCGTGGACAAATAGAAGGCTCTAATGTATGGGGCCTGGGAGTGCAGATTCAGCTCCTCAGGTCTCTGCAGTACTAAGGTTGCATGAACCGTTAGAGTAGCTATTCTACAGAGCAGAGGTCTGGATAATTTGGGGTCACTACAAATAAACTAGAATTTCCCCAAGCAATTTCCCTTTCTCCATATTTGGAGCCAATGAAACTTCCTTTAGCATAAATTAATGGGTAGGGAGACAAGAAGCTGCATTCCCAGGAAATCTTAACACACTGGGAGCCTGACCAGCATGAAAAGCTTGCTGCTTTCAGAGCAGAAGGGAGTAGGCACAAATAAAGGTCTGTCCTGCTGATCAGTTTCGTCTGATAATATAACAATCAGATGCAAGCTGCATCATGCTCAGGGGACTTGACTCATCACACTCTTGATTTCCTCCCTACTCTCAAGCCGTACAATATATGGCCACTCTACAAAGATACGGTTTCCCTCTCCATTCTATGGGACATTATTATTTCTAACAGAAGCTAGCAGTGAGCTCCTTCTGTGGGCTGTGTCAGTCTCTACACTGAGATGACTTTTGTACCTTTCTGAATTGCCTATAAGTGAATATTTCACCAAAGCTGGCTTTCCCCTATCACAGTGGTGCACTGCTAGGAGAAATTGTGCCTAGCAGAATTTCCACCTGCTATGCAACCCTTAAAAGGCACAGGCACACTTCTCTGGCAGTGGGTGCAACAGCTTTAACCATACATTCATTCCCTTGCTTTCCTTCCCTGGTGCTGGAACTGACCAGGGTTTGTCCACCCTGCACATGGCAAAGGCACATGGATGCAACTGACTATGGGTGCAGCTATGCCCCTCACTGGCAGTAATGCCAGGGATATCACACCCAAGTGCGAAGCTGAGATACCAACCTTACCTGTTCATTGTCACAAAAATAGCCATCCTGCTTGTGCAAATTGGGTGGGCACTATGGAGCAAAGAAAAAAATAATGAGAGAGGGGAAAGGGAAACATAAATATTCAATATAGAACAAGACAAGATTCTTCACAGCTCAAGAGTCACTAAATTAACCAGTTCTCCACATAGCTAGGATTGGAGGATAGGGCATCCAGATTAGCTTGAGAGCTTCCTGCCAGAATTTGGCCCATGTTCATCTCATTTTAGAAATTAAAGCCCTGGAGAATCAGAACTTGGAGGTGCAGGAGGCATCTCCTGGGGTTCAAAAGGGAGGTGGTTTGACTGGAACCCTGAAGTGCATCTTCCTGATTCCCCTGATCAGATCTTTGCCTGGTAACTTGCCCATCTCACCTGACTGGAGTCACCTGTGCAGGTTTCAGGGATGTCACACTCATTCACGGGATCTCGGCAGGTTACACCCCGTGGCTCATACTGCAGGGTGCGAGATGCGAAAGAAGCAAAAGAGTTATTTAATACTGGCTGGTAAGGAAAGGGAACAGGCAGAAACATCTTCCCACATTTCTTGCTCAGTGTGCTGGCTGTTAAGTTGCGGGTGAACATATCAGACGGCACAGCGATTCTTCAAACAGCTCTTGTTTATTCAGAAGCCAGAACAGAACTGAACTGAAGGGCTCAGTCAGCCTGCTTATATAGAGCTCCAGTACCTTGGTACTGTAACAACTTTCTAAAACTATCCAATCACTGAACGTCACTTTCGATCCTTCATTTGCATACAAACTATCCAATCACTGAACATCACTTTCGATCCTTCATTTGCATAACTATCTACAGTATCCCCCTGCTGGCCCAGGGTGAGAACTTCAGTACATAACACTGGCCTTGGAGGTGAGGGGAAGCTAGGCTCCGCAGTCTACTCAAACACTCCTTTCCCAACCATTCTCAATGCAGAAAGAGAAATATTGTCTGCACTCTCCCTGGAGCAGCATGGCTTGCTGCATTCGTGATCTCACTTCTTTTGATAGAAAAGAATAATGAGAGCAGCAATGGCAACTTCCTGCAGTTGCTTGTACATCTGTTTACCGAATGTTCATCCAGGTTTGTTTGCATAAAACAACACCGGCTATTTACTGAAAATTCATTCTGCTTTGATTGCAGGGAGGTTAGGTGACATTGGAAGCATAGATTTGATCCAAGGTGGGAAGAGTGCACCCAATTATTCTCTCCGCAGTCTTTACAACCTTGGACAGCATTGTTTTTCCCCTGAGCCGGAAGTGGAGCTGCACAGAAGGAAGCTGCCTCCGCAACTCCAGAGTCAGGCTCCGATGAGAGGCTGTTGTAGGGGCGCCTAGTCAAGCATCCTTCAGAAAATGCGCCCAGGGCAACCAGCCCCCCAGGCTACACCTCTGCCTGAATCTGCCAGGGAGTGACTGAATTCTAGCCAAGAATAGTGACGGTCTGGAAGCACCCAAAGAGTCAAGTGGTTGCAGAAAGGCTCACCTCAAGCCTAGGACCCACAGTAATACCTAGAGCTGGACTTTTTCAACACAACACAACATGTTGGGGTTCAGTCCCTGTGAATAGTCTAGAAGCTTCTATAAGACAGCCGAACTAAGCAGTTGTGGAGTAGACTAATGACCTGGAAGGGGACTGTGTCACATACACATACGTACACATGCATGATGGGTGTGAATGTATGATATGCGTGTGATGTATGATGCCTTATCTGCTTGGATTTATTTTGTAGAAAACCACAGACAATTGTGCAATAAAATTCATGCCTCACATGGGCAGTGCCCACTGTGCTTTGGCCTAGTTTGCAGCACGCCCACAGGCACAGCTGATTTTTCATCTGCTGCAGAGTTCCTTAAAAAGGTGCCTTGCTTGAAACTAGTGCCAAGCAGACTCTGAGTGGAGCTTATGCCCGTGGGAACACCTCCCCCCCCCCCCGCCTCACCACTGCTGCCAATCTCACCCACTTACCTTGCACCCTCGGCAGCACAAGCCATCACTGCACATAGCATCGTGCGTCAATGTGCATTTCTTGCAGCAGTTCCCCCCACCTTTGGAGCACTCCTTCAAAGGGGGCAAAGCAGAGAGAACGGGGGGGGGGGGGGGAGGGAGAGAGAGAGAGAGAGAGAGAGAGAGAGAGAGAGAGAGAGAGAATAGCCAGGTGTTAATTTTGGGTCAGAGCTGGAACAAACCCTGTCTAACAATGGGTGCCTTGAATTCTGAACTGGACCCTTTGTGTTGAGACTGGAGACTGCCAGGATCCTCCAAGGCTTTCGCTGAGAGAACTTTTGCCGTGTGTCCCAGTCTCCACCTCAGTGCTTTAGTGATGCAGGAGGGACACGGGTGGCGCTGTGGGTTAAACCACAGAGCCTAGGACTTGCCGATCAGAAGGTTGGCGGTTCGAATCCCTGTGACGGGGTGAGCTCCCGTTGCTCGGTCCCTGCTCCTGCCAGCCTAGCGGTTCGAAAGCACGTCAAAGTGCAAGTAGATAAATAGGTATCACTCTGGCGGGAAGGTGAACGACGTTTCCGTGCGCTGCTCTGGTTCGCCAGAAGTGGCTTAGTCATGCTGGCCACATGACCCGGAAGCTGTACGCCGGCTCCCTCAGCCAGTAAGGCGAGATGAGCACCACAATCCCAGAGTCGTCCGTGACTGGACCTAATGGTCAGGATTCCCTTTACCTTTACCTTACCACTACTTTCTGTCTCCACTCACTATCTACTGTCCCCCCTCTATGGCAGATAACCTTCCACAAGTCTGTGCTCTCCAGATATTTTGGAGCCCCAGTCAGCTGCCCATGCCAAGGCTTGCATCTTGCACCAAGTTCCTGAAATACCCCAGCCTTCTGAAATAATATGAGGAGCTCATAAGCATGCAGAAGGCAGGACTGAATAAGAGGCCCAAGTCCAGCAATGCCATTCCCCCGTCACCCCACCTCCACCCACATGGCAGTTTCAGCCCCACTTGACACTCACCGCCAGAGACCCACAGTCACATTCTTCTCCTGCCTCTACAAATCCATTACCACATTCAGGGGGATCAAGGAGCTGTAACAACGGGGGGGGGGGGGCAGAAAAGAGATTAAATCTTTAGCGGCCTCCAAGCCATCTTCTCATTTTGCATGTATACCTTGATATCCTACGCCCCACTTCCTTTTTGCACTAGGCCAAAACTGACCCCGCCCCCCCATTTTGAGGGAATGGAGGAGGCTTGCTTTTAGAGTAGAGATGGAAGCGGCATTTTTTTTGTTAAGTTATCCTTCCATAAACTAAATTTCTCCACTGTTGCACCAAGCGGCAGCCTAGCTGACCACTGATTTCTTGCATTGACACTGTGCTGCTTGCAATGACGGAGCAATCTAGTTTACAAATTAAAAATTTAACACGGCCCAGGAAAGCCCTTCCAAAAGTATCATCAGCAGATGGCCAGGATTCAATCTTCAAATATTTCATGAACATAAGAAGTTATGTCTATGGTGATGCTGCCGGGTTTGAACGTTATAAAAGAATTAACAGGTTTCTTTCTACTGATTTTTGAAGGGAGCAAGGAGAAGAAATAAAAAAGGACCAATTTATGCCCTTCTGACCATCAGATAAATGTGTGTGTGTGAGAGAGAGCGAGAGAGTAACTAGCCCCCAGCACATGGCTGTCTCTCCTTCCCACTTGTGCCACTTTAGTCCCCCTCCCCCAAATAATGTTACTGAAGAGATGCCCTAGCCCAGGGATGTCCAACAGGTCGATCGCGATCTACTGGTTGATCCCTGCGAGGTTTTGGTCGATCACGGTCGATTGCTGGCCTCCTTCCAACCCCAACCCCTCTCCCCGCCCTCCATTGTTGGAGAATGGAAGACGGAGTTTACAAACTGAGGCTGTTTCCCCCCCAGCAATCCTTCGGTGAGTTGCTGTTTCTCTTTGACCCCTAATGTAAAAACATTGTGCCCCCCCTCCCAAAGCTAAACAACTTATGCCTCCTGAACCCCCTAAAAATGGGGCTTTCCCCTCCCTAAAAAAAGCTGAACAACTTTGACTTGAACCCCTAAAAAACGGGGTTAGATTACTGCCAGTTTTTAATTCTGTGAGTAGATCACAGTCTCTTGGAAGTTGGCTACCCCTGCCGTAGCCCAATGTGTTTCAAGTTGGTTGTAGCAGTTTTGCACAAGACACAGTCAAAAGAGTGTGAGGCCCACAAGAGTACTTGCCAGTATAAGCATAAATGAGTAAGACAGTGGAAGTGCGCACCCCATAAGCAGCTCTGGGCCACCACTTCACTAGAAATCTGTGGTCTTTAAGGTGCACTAGCACCATATCTGACTCAAATGCTTCATTTCAATGCAAGTCTATCTCATCTCTGCTGCCTCCACACCAAACTTTGCCAACGTACATATAATTCAAGACAGAACTTGAGCTATGTATCCCCAAATAATTTTGGGGTCACCCTAAATCATACACTTGCAACACCAAAAGATCCTAACATTGTGGCTGGACAATGCTTGGAGGAAGCCGAGTGTCTGGACCTATTTCACTCTGATCTCAAGTCAGTTGTAAGGACACTGCCTTGGTCGCTCTGGTTGATAACCAGGTCCATTCCCCTTGACTTCTCTGTGGCTTTTGATGGCCACAGCACCTTCTGGACCAAACCAATGCCATGGAAGTGTGAGCCCAGGGATACTGCTTTCTACTGATTCCAGAACCTGAGGAATTCCACAGTGCTGCCTCCTGTCCCCGGCACTTTTTAACATATTCACAAACCCGCTGAGAAATATCATCAGGAGTTTTGGAACGAGGTGTCATCAATATGCTCTATCTTTCCATGCCATCTGAATCGGAAGAGGCCGTTCAGGTGCTGGACCGGTGCCTGGAGGCATTAATGGGCTGGACTGAGGCCAAAGAAAATGAAGCTGAATCCAGACAAGATAGGAGGTTTTATGTGTTCCAAGTTATCGAGTCCGGGAAGTGGCAAGGCAGCCGGTTCTGAATGGAGTTGCACTCTCTCGGAAGATTCTTTGGCTGTAGGCTATAGGTGAGCAGATGAGTGCTTTGGGTTTACCTTCAGTGGCTTGTTAAAGAGACAGCTCCCCCCACCATCAGCCAGGAATTTATTGTACTCATCAATGCTGCAGCGTGAGAACTTCCGTGGCAGGTAGAATCTGTGGGTTAGAGAAGAGAGCCATGGGCATACATTAATGAGGATGCTGTTCCTGACTGCAAAGTGAAGCACGCCTCCAACAGTTTCGCCCTTTGGTGAGCCTCATCTCTTCCCCACACTCACCCAGTGTCCTCCATAATACAGCCCAGCCATGAGTCGGGACAGCGACAGTCGCCTGCAGAGAAATGGGGTGATAAGAAAAGAAGGAGATGCCTCGTTAAGGAACTGGGAGGGGTATATTCTGTGACCCCCTCTTTTCTCTGCCTACACTTTGTGTCTCCAAAGTCCCTAGCTATTCGTTCAAATGGAACTTTCTAATCCAGGGGTCAGCAAGGTTTATCTCGCCTGGGCTGGATCGGTCCTGCGGAGATCCCTCCATGGGCCAGAGCAAGGGTGTCCGTGATTTTCAGCGTCTGTGTCTGTGCAGATGCCATTTTCAGCGTTGGCATCTGCGCAGACGCGATTTCTGGCACCATGGAAGCAAGTCCCCACGCCGCGCTGCGCCAGTTTAGTGCAGTGCACAAGCGGTCAGCCTGGTTTGGGGGCGGCTCGTGGGCCGGCAAAACGACCTCCACGGGCCGCTTTCGGCCCATGGGCCTTAGGTTGATGACCCCTGTTCTAATCAAAGAATCCTAGGACTGTCATCCGCAGGTGCCACTTATCATATCCTTCGTCTTAGGAAAATACATCCCATTAACAGCAATTCTGTCTGTATAACCTGCACTAAGAATCTCCAACAAGGCTCGATGACCGATCCTTTGCTCCAGGAGCTAACCATTGGCCAAATTTATATTTAGCGGAGCTATTTCATATAGTGCAAACTGATTTGTTTGCGTAACACCTCAGACAAGTGGCAGAATGGTGCAGTTTCATTTGATCTAGCAAGCTCAGCTCTTGAGCAGCTCACCAGATCAGACTAAGGAGATCAGACTTGCCTTAAAAGTATGTCTCCAGTTCAGAAATCAGAGCGTGTACATATTTGCAATCTCATTCTTCTCAGAGATGCATCAGAGGCTGTCATCACTCCCTACTGTCATGATCTGAACCCTGATCAGCAGCCAAACTCTGACGCAGAAGAGCAAGATGAACCAGCTGCATCAGGACGACCAGTGATGCAAGCTGTTGAGGTGCTGAACCCACACCTGGGCCCTGATACTAAGCTGAAGCCTGTCAGTCATGAGGCCCACGAGTCACAGTCGTCAAAACTGGGACCCCCAGAAACAGCAATCCCTGAGTCAGATTCCTTGGGGCCTTGAATTCCTTGGTACCAAGCACAGGGTGCTTTCAGCACCAGGGGAGAACAGACTCAGATTCCATGGAGTGCTATGCTTCAGACCAGAGGGCTACCCTTGAAGCTCTCCACTCTTCAAGAAGGGGATGGGGCATTAGATGGTTAGTTGGAATAAAAAGCCTGTGGAGCTCCAGATCTGGTTAGCATAAGTGCACTGACCCCTCTCGCTCTCCAGGCTTCAGGGATAGCCGCCTAAAGCCTTCGGAGCACAGCGCAAGTTCCCGCTGCGCTCCGGAGGCTTCGGGTTCCTTTTGCTGAAGCCGGAAGAGCAAGACTCTCCTGGCTTCAGCAGAGAGGGAGAGCTGCGCAGCGCCCCTTCAGCGAAGCGGCAGGAGAAATGGAAGGGGCTCCGTTTCTCCTGCCGCTTCGCTGAAGGGGCGCTGAGCAGAGAGGGGGAGAATTTTTTTTCTTGTTCTCCCCCTCTAAAACAAGGTGCGTCCTATGGTCGGGTGCGTCCTATAGAGCGAAAAATATGGTAACTTCTGTCTAAATATGCTTAGAGGTCTACTGTGCCCTGTGGGCTCCTGCTTACGGTCAGGTCAGGCTATCTCTCCATTCAGTCTGACACCCAGCTACTTACCTGCAGAGGTACGGTGCTTGTTCCACATCATTCCAATGTTTTGCCCCAGGGTCTGTGCTAACGTTACAGCCATTGCTCCCACGTTGCCATACTTTGGGAATTGAAGAAGAAGACATCATGTTAGGAAGCCAAGGCTTATCTTGTGGAGTGCTGCTTTGAGTAGGTTTATCTCTGCCCCTATTGTGGCCAGTTTAAAGCTCAAGTGGCCCAGGTCACTGGCCTCCCTTGGGCATTCAACTCTGGGAAGATCAGCACCAGAGCCAGCCTAATAACAGCGGTTCTCAACCTGTGGGTCCCCAGATGTTGTTGGACTACAACTCCCATCATCCCTGACCACTGGTCATGCTGGCTAGGAATGATGGGAGTTGTAGTCCAACAACATCTGGGGACCCACAGGTTGAGAAACACTGAGCTAGAGGCTGAGCAGCCCACTTCCACCAAGCCAAGGTACACAGTACCCAAGGCCAGCCAAGGTGCTTATTCTGGTACTCAAGGCAGAGAATCCCACAAACACCTCTCCTCCTTCCCTGGCAGGAAAAATAAATTAAATTAAACAAGTTAGCAATTTCCTGCCATTTCATTACACCCAGAATTGGCTGTCTCACTCTACCCAATGGTAGGACAGGGCATAGTCAGCACCTGCTTGTGATCTTTCCTATGCTAATTATTTATGTAGTCTCATAACAGTTTATGGTGCTTTACAGACTAATGTAAGCAAACAAGACACACCCCTTTCTCAAGGATCCCCCAATCTAAACATAGATGAGAGAACAAATAAAGAAATAAGAGATAAATGTGAACAAGTGCAAGCACAAAAATCTAGTCTTTATCTGAGTGGGGGAATGGGGATGGGGAACCTGTGGCCCTCTGGGTGCTGCTGGACTCCTAACTCCCATCAGCCCTGACCACGGGTCATGCTGACTGGGACTAGGTGCCCCAACAGCATCTAGAGAGCCACAGCTTCCTCATCTCTGTGGCTAAGGCTTCCCAGAAACAGAAGCTTTGAAAGCGAGAGAGAGGTAGTCTCATAGAGGTGCTCAAGGCGTTCCAGAGGTAGCAGGAGAGAATTGGAGGGGAGTTTTAGGAGATATCTTGGGCAGCTGAGAGTTGCAGAGTTGGAGGAGCATGCAGCTTTAGTTCCCCACTTTCAATATCCCATAAATTCCAAGTCCAGTATCTGCCCCGCTCACCTCGTTGACACCTCCACCTCGAGTGACTGAGCAAATCCCTCCGACGTATGCCGTACCGCTGCGGCTGCTTCTGAAAGTGTGTCCGCTGGAGGAAGAAGAGAAGAGGAGGGTTCACTGTACAGGAGAGGGAAAGGGTAGCTTTGACCAGTACTTCTGTGCCTCCCTCTTATTCACTTACTGCGGCAGAGCTGGCTGCCCTGTGGCACTCCATATCTTGTTGGACTACAGCTCCCATAGTCTCTGACCATTGGCTATGCTAGCAGAGGCTGAGGGGAGCTAGAATCCAAGCAGATCTGGAGGAGCCACAGATTCCTCATCCCCATACTACAAGCTAGAACAGTTGCCTGGAGAAGAACTGTGAGGGGAGAGACTCCATCAGGCAAGGCCTCCTTCCACCTGCCTTGCCCCACCCTCCAGCCCTAAGAGTCCTCATAAGGAAGCTGTTCCTGGAGGAAGAACTGTGAGGGGAGAGACTCCATTAGGCAAGGCCTCTTTCCACCTGCCTTGCTCTACCCTCTGCTTCTCAATGTGTATTGTATTGTTTTATGTACTGTGGCTTGCCGTTGTTTTATTGATTATAGTTTAGATATTATTGTAACTGCTGAGTGGATTTCTGTTTAACTTTTATATGTTGATATTATTATTTTATTCTATTCTAATGGTCGTTGAATGTTACTTTTTTGATGGAGGTTGCCTATTTTAAAGTTATGTTTTATTATCACATTTTTGTATTGCATTAGATTGTTATAAAGTGTACATTTTTTGTTTCTTCAGCTTGTAAACCGCCTTGAGTATTGTAAGAAAGAAAGGCGGTATACAAATTAAAAATGATGATGATGATATGGATTCAGGGCTGTAGTGGAAAAGAGGCAATCACATATGTCGGCTCGTGGTCTCTGGATATAGGAAGAGCTGGGGAGAGCCATACTGGTCAAGGTACTGGGGAGAGCCATACTGGTCAACACCTCCACCATCACCCTTGCTCTTCCCCTTGAATCAAAAGTCCCCACCCCAGAGCACATTTAGCACCCAGAATCCAAATTCTGCACCCATAAGCCCATGCTTTTTATCAAGATGCACATTAAAAAGGAGATACCATTTGCACTGGCATACTTTAGATTGCAAAGACTGAAATGAAGGTTTGTCCCTGTTTTGTTTCGTTATGGTCTGTCAATGTATTCTAATTTTAACTGATTTAAGAGCTGCTCTTTTGCCTATTACGCTTGGGGGGAAAGCTCCACTCTAGTTTGGTTTCATAGGCAACCTCTTGCAAAATGTATCCTAATTAAATTACAGAGCTTGTGAGCTCTAGCATCTCACTTCTTGCTAGGTATCATTTTGCTTCACCTGCCAAGAAAGCTCAAATAATGATATCTGGGAAATCTCTAGAAAGAAATATAACTCGCAGCGTGACTTGCAGGTGGAAGTGGCTACAACACTGGAGAGTACCAGCGAAGTCCATTTGCCAGGCTACCAGAAGGTTTACCACTTAAAGCTGCCACAGACCAGCCTGACCTGAACTTGTGCCTGTATAAAAGTGTAATGGCCAGAAATCAGCCAGTGAACTTTTTCATTACATGAAGATCAGCACCGTTACTTGTGAATAGCCTTATTCATGTATTGAAAGAACACATGTTGGTTTAAATTGTGGAGGAGACATGCAAAGCAGTACCACCCGCAACAATTCCACCCCAACCTTCTTTGATGAGTGCATTTGGGTGAATATCAGAGTTGGAGAGAATTCTAAGCACATTCATCCTAATACCTAAAGATTCCCTCTTTGGACTTTTCTGCTATGGGAGGATGGGACAGGGATGTTCAAGGTTTCGTGCCCACGTGGGTTCTTTGAACACATGAATAACCTTCAGCCTACCATCAGCCTAGCATCAAAAGCAGAGCTACAGTAGCTAGGACAAGTGAAAAGCTGGCAACTCTCTTTCAAGGTAGTCAGGTTCCCATTCAAAACTCACGAGAAGAGATGTACAGCATCACTGTTCTCAGAAAGAGCATCTTGGCGGTACTTCATGAATTCGCTCAGTGTCTCCAGGGAATCTTCGTCTACCTGGATCTTGTCCCCCGATGCCCATGTCTCCATGGCAACCAACACAATCCTTGTGTTCAACTGCTCCTTATAGATCTGGGCACCAGAAATAGAAAATCAGAGGTCCTGCTTCAAGGGAAATGGGGCTCAGCCATCATATACCTGTGGCATCCTCCCCAGGCATAAAGAAGCCTTTGCGGGCTATACAAACAAACAACCCCAATGCCAAATCAAAGCTAAAGCAAAACACATTCCCTCCTTGATACTTCATATCCTCATTTTCTTTTGGGTCATCATGGCATGGGGAGTAGCTCCTATGCTTGGCAGGACCCTATAGAACCCTTTCCCATGGGGCAGAGTATCTCCTGCCTTGACAATTCTCATCTTTTGGAGAGTGGGAAGTGAACATTATGGGTCCTTTTTGGACAGAGTTGCAATGTACCCTTGTACTCACCACATCAGCAAGGTTCACCACAGACTTCGCAAAGTTGCTGGTAAGGAGTACGGAGCGACGCAGCTGCTCAAACTGAAACAGAAAATAAGAAAAAGGGTTTAAGGGACATCACCCATGCTAGAAGTCCCTGAACCTGGAGCAGCCATGGGTGGTCAGGTGTGGATGTGTGGCTTCTCCTTCTATTCAACGCTTGCTTTCTGGTGGTGGGAATATCAGTTTCCTTCAATGTATAAAAGAAGCCACAAGCAATGGCCTAGATTACTTCCACACTAAGGCCTTTGAGTGCTGCTGAATCATTGCTCTTCTGCAATCAACCACTGCATTATTTGGCAATGATTGCCCTAGTGGCCAAATCCTGGTGTTTAATCAGAAATGAGTCCTGATCACCAGATGTGCTCTGAAGCACAAGGCGGCACCTTATAGCGACACAGACTTTTGGATCTTCTAGTTCAGTTCATTGACTTGCAGTGGCTATTTAGGGTTTCAGACAGGAGTCTCCCCTAGATCCATCTAGAGATACCAGGGATTGAACCTGACCATTTTCATGCAAATATTTATAGCTGAGCAGGTCCCAGTTCCAATACTTTAGCCAATACATCGCAGCCTCTGCTCTTCCTGTTCAGCACAGTCACAGTGTTACCAATGCCTTTAATCTTAATGCCCTTAATCAGTCAGTTCCTGATCTGGCTGGGGTAGGATGCTTTAAAGAACTATTTTCCTCCTCCACCACTAACGCTTTTTCCTGTAAGACCTACTGCAGTCGTTAATAGTCGTCAACAGACTCATCACAGCTATCTGCCAATCACCCATTCCCACCCCCCTCTGAGTAATACCCCTCCCCACCTTCCCACTATATAGAAGGATCTGGCAACTTCTGTTTCAGTGTATCTGAAGAAGTGTGCATGCACACGAAAGCTCATACCAAGAACTAACTTAGTTGGTCTTTAAGGTGCTACTGCAAGGAATTTTTTTTGCTTCATTTAAATGAGAGGCAATCAGTAGTTTACCACTCCCCAAGAAGGAACAGGAAATGACTGATCAAGAGGCTATTCATCTGTGCTGTTACTGCTGCACTGAACTGGATGCAGTAGCAGGCACAGAAGCTGTCACAAGGAAGCCGCTAATTAAAGGCACAATAGCACTGGGAAATTTGTCAATTCATACTAGACAGGTTGGCAGTGTAATTGCATTTAATATACAAATCAGGCCTGAAAAAGGTGGGAGGACAATATTGAAAACACTGGAATGCAATGGACTGGCGATGACGTAATATGGATTCTCTGGGAAAAGAGAGTGAACAAAAAGCAGAAATGGCTGGTGCAGAGGGGCGGTGCCCTCCTGACAGTGATGGCAGCTGTCCAGGCTGACAAAAAGCTCACTTGCTAGTATGTCCGTCTGGAACACCAGTGGCAAACCCAGCTTCGCACCGCAGGTGAAAAACCAGCTGCAACCTTTTGTTGAATTAAGGTCTTGTGTGAAGCTCTGATTTGCTCTAGCTGTTGACTCATTTTCATTAGCTTGCAAAGTCACTGGGTTATACGGTGCTCAACACTGATCCTGCAGGAATGAATTGTCCGCGCCTTTGTAGATGAGAAAGACCTCAACAAAGGACAAACTGACCATGCCTTTTAAAAAAGAGATGGGTAATCAGGTTACAGAGTGGGACTGGAAAGGAGATCTGCTTAAGCACTGTTCCTCCACCTGCTCAAAGAAGCAGCGTTGGCAGGTGTACCTATGGTGAGATGGCTTATTTTTCTTTCTGTGTTCTAGGGCTGCCTTCCCTATGACCCATTCTAAGAGGTCTCCCATCACAACACAGTATACCCATCTCAATTTCTTTTCCCAGGCCTGGACCCACCTCTTGGTAGCACTTACCAGCTGGTGGTCATTAACTACAATGAGTTCAATGAATTTGGTCTCGCTGTGGACAGTCCGGTGACTTCGGTGAACCTGGGTAATAATAATAATAATAATAATAATATTTTATTTATACCCCACCCTCCCTGGCCAAGACTGGGCTCAGGGAGGCTAACATCAGGTATAAAAACAATTGATTAAAATACAACTTAAAAACAGGATTAAAATACAACTTAAAATGCAGCCTCATTTCAGTGGAAGCCCAGATCAAAAACTGTTTGGGGGGGGACAAAACGTCAAATCTTCACCAAGGCCTGACTGGTCCTATGTGGGCTAGAAAAATGCAAGGGAAGTCCCCAAATAGGGGTTCCATCACAGAAGGAAAAGGAAAGAGGGGGAAGGGATCAGGCTGATTCCAAGCCAAAGGCCAGGCGGCACAACTCTGTCTTACAGGCCCTGCGGTAGGGTGGGTCAAATAGGTCCTACTTAGGTCTCTTAGAACTGCCTCGCTCTACCCAACAGGCATAGATTTTATATGCAGCCCTGAGTATACCCAACCCTTCCTCCCATGCCCACTCACCCCTTCTCTCAAAAATTATGTACTGAGGACACTCATAATAGGAGATCTGAATGCAAATGAAACACTCTCCAGAGTATATTTTGGAATGCCATCATAATATTTTGCTAGATCACTCAAAGTAGGTCCCAACTGCATCTTAGCTTTTGCACAATACTTTCCACAGCTCGCTTTTCAATGGCAGCTATGGCAAAGTGACAGTCACTCTTTTTTGCCAGTGGTTAATGGCCACCCTAAAGGAACACAGTTTCCAAGGTAGGAGAAACAGCATTTTCCCAGATCCATAATAACGCTGGGGAAAGTATGATAGTGTTACAAGACAAGGCTATCTTTGGTAGTGGTGGTGGTAGAGAGGACTATGTGTGACTGAGGACAGACCACCACAGAGATTCCAATTTTTTTGCCATAAATTGTGTGGAAAGAACACAGGAAGCTATCTCCCTGAATCAGATAACCGGTTGGTCTATCTGACATTGCCTACACTGAGTGGCAGCAGATTTCCAGAATTTCAGACAGCGCTTTTCCCCAGCCCTCCTTGGAAATGCCAGGAACTGAACCCAGGACCTTCTGCGTGCAAAGCATGAGACCTCCCATTGGCCCACAGCTCTAAGGCGCATGGATTCCCTTGATCCCAAACCTCCTGCGCCTTCGCAGAGTCGGCTGGCCCGAGAAGTAAACCTACCTGCCGCCGGCGTCGCAATTTAGGGAGCCCAGATGGAATGTAGTAGTTCAGTTCAGCAAATAAACACCCTGGGTAGGGGGCAAGAGCGGGTACACATCAGATTTTGAGGGGGAGGAAAGGGGCATGACTGGAGAGAGAGAAAGGAAACAGCTGCTTAATTCCTAAGAAGCAGGCCGCTAGGCCTCAAGCCTGCCTGGAAGTTGTTGTCCCGTCCCCCCCGCCCCGAATCAAAAGCATAATATTAGACCCAGGACCCTAGGACTCATTCATGAGTTATTTGTGTGCAGGGAAGGGGTGAGGAAACTTTTCCAGCGCAAAATTCACATTACCTTGTGGGATGCCATTGAGGCTCCCAGCCTGTGTGTGTGTGCGTGTACCCAAATGCACATGGGGAAGGTGCCAACCTGGGTGTTTGACCCGGGTGAAATAAAGCCTCGTTTTGCCCCCGGGTAATCTTCCAAGAGCCACATACTAATGGTCAATGGTATCCACACCTCCTCCTGAGCAAGCAAGTGACATTATCACAGTTCATTGATACATGCCAGCCAGGCCAAAGTGCAATGAGTTTGTGGCCTGTGGGGTTAGCTCAAAGGCAGGGGCGAAACTAGGCGTTATTTCACCTAGGTCACCTTGGTACCCCCCACACACATTTGCATACACACACACACACTGGGAGCCTCAATGGTGCCCCTCTGTAGGCTTCACCCGAGGCAAAAATCCTGGCTAGCCCCCAACCCCACCTGTAGCTACAGCTCTGTCAAAGGCGAAATGCAAAGCCTTGGAAGTTCTTCACCCCTAGCATCAGACGTAAGTGTGTGGACTATGGACTGGGGCTGTGCTCTTAACCCAGTCTTCAGAATTACATCTATCAACCAGCAAGTGCTCCATGCTGCTATTTATAAAGAAAGCCTGAAGTGCTCAATGGTTGTGCTTCCATGAAGTGAGGATAGTCGGATGTGCAGCAGTCCCAACAGCGCAGAGCCCCTACAACTCAGGCAGGAGTGCACATGTTAGGCCAGGGGTAGGCAACCTAAGGCCTGGGGGGCCAGATGCGGCCCAATCGCCTTCTCAATCTGGCCCACAGACGGTCCGGGAATCAGCGTGTTTTTACATGAGTAGAATGTGTGCTTTTATTTAAAATGCATCTCTGGGTTATTTGTGGGGCATAGGAATTCATTTATTATTATTTTTTCAAAATATAGTCCGGCCCACCACATGGTCTGAGGGACGGTGGATTGGCCCACGGCAGAAAAAGGTTGCTGACCCCTGTGTTAGGCTATGTTTACAGATGACTCCATGCAACAAGTGGTTCTTGAAACGTGACAACACAGTATCAGGGGTTAGGCTAAATGTATGTTCCCCACTCCATACTTTTCACACACCTTACACACAAGTAGCAAGTGAATCAACCCTTTGACACCACTTTAACTGGCATGGCTTCCCCGGAAGAATTCTGGGGCATCCCTTTGAAGGAAGAAACCATCTGATCAGTTGCCACCCAGAAGCCATGCTATCATGCAATCCAGCCTGACATGGGCTCCCGTGGCATACTGGGAGGAAATACAAAAGAAGCATTGTAGCTGAGCTAAGAAGAAGGAAAGGTGACTGGTTAAGAGTGGGCAAAAACCTTTCTTTTAGAAATCAGATTTTGGAATATTTGCAATGTGGCTGAGTTTTCCAGAGAGGGGTCTGCCAGGAGGGCCTAAGCTTGAATCACACTTTGTTGACGACTCTGACCGTTAGATTTGCAAGAACAAGGAGTGGCAGATGGGCAGGCAAAATAATATAGACAGGGCATCCTAAGAGTACAAATACTGTTGGACATACAGTATAGGATTATTGCAAGTACAGAACCATTCTTCTGATACCTGCCTTTAAAGAATCCTGGCATAAGCTGCTCAAGGAAAGAGCAGTCTGAGGAAGAAGCCTCTGGAAGCTGACACCTCAGGCATCTGTTGAAGTGGACTCTTGCCTCCCCAAGCTTATGCCATAATGAATTGGTTGTTTTTTAAGGCGCAAGAAGACTCCCTGGTGTGTCTGTTGCAAGCGACTAAACACAGCTTTCCCTCTGGAAATGGTTTTAAGTGGAGCTGTCTCTTTACCAACTGTTCAAGAGCACGCTGCAAGTTCGGAGCCTGAAGCAGTTTTTAGGTTCCAGATTGCGCTCTCAAGCACGCTCCAGATTGGCTGACCTACTACTCGTAGGGTAAGAGCATCTATAGGCTATTGAACCACCATCTGGATTGCTGCAGCTGCTCACTGCCAGGCCATGTTTCCCCCCCCCAAGAATTGAAATTATGGGAGGTGAGGGCTGGCAAGTCTGCCCTTGGCAGACTGACTGGCACTATAGTGGGGGCAGGAGGAGGGGGTATAGAGCTTCACAATTCTAACCATTTCATTACATGTAACTTAAGCTTCCAATAAACCTAGCTTCATTTTTTATTCTAATTTTTACAACTCCATTAATGAACTTTTCACATGCAGTGCATTAAGTTTCAGTAGCTTTTGGGGCATCCAGTACATCCAGTCCTTCAACTGACAGACTTATAAATTAACTCAGAGGATCAGGCCTATTTCAGAGCACTGCATTCTAGGTAAAGGTAAAGGTAAAGGTAAAGGTAAAGGTACCCCTGCCCGTACGGGCCAGTCTTGCCAGACTCTGGGGTTGTGAGCCCATCTCACTCAAGAGGCCGGGGGCCAGCGCTGTCCGGAGACACTTCCGGGTCACGTGGCCAGCGTGACATCGCTGCTCTGGCGAGCCAGAGCCACACACGGAAACGCCGTTTACCTTCCCGCTAGTAAGCGGTACCTATTTATCTACTGCATTCTATTCAGTGACAAAAAAGAGAACTGAAGTTGTTGCGCTTGGAAGAAGCCAGAGATGGCACCAAGACTCTGTTTTTGGCTTTTCACCTATAAAATGACAACACTGCATCCTGGTGATCTCTGGAGGGGATAGGGAATTCCCTGGAATACCCTTACAGAAGCGACGCAGGTGGTGCTGTGGTCTAAACCACTGAGCCTCTTGGGCTTGCCGACCAGAAGGTCGGTGGTTCGAATCCCTGCGATGGGGTGAGCTCCCGTTGGTCTGTCCCAGCTCCTGCCAACCTAGCAGTTCAAAAGCACGCCCCCCCAAAAGTGCAAGTAGATAAATAGGTACCACTGTGGCGGGAAGGTAAACGGCATTTCCTTACGCTGCTCTAATTTCGGTGTTCTGTTGTGCCAGAAGTGGCTTAGTCCTGCTGGCCACATGACCCAGAAAAACTGTCTGCCGACAAACGCCTGCTTCCTCGGCCTGTAAAGCGAGATGAGCGCCGCAACCCCAGAGTCATCTGCGACTGGACTTAACTGTCAGGGGTCCTTTACCCTTACAGAGCCATCAAAATGATAGGAATTCTGCCTTTCTGTGGGCAAAATCTGACAGTGCAAAACCAGCTGCATCCAAACTCTTCCAGCGGAAAGCACCTGAGCCCAGTGGAGGCTACAACACAAGCCTATGGTGCCCATACTGTTGCTGCCAAGAACCACTCCTAACACTCTGCCCACCAGGCAATCTGCCGACACATGTGCACAGCAAGCGCAGCCAAGCATGACTCTGTAAACAAAAGCACGTGCTCCCACCAGCATCCCAAGTACATGGCAACTGCAATTGCCAGCCACACGATCCTGTACGCACACCACAGCCATGCTGACAAACCCCAGCGATGCATGTATACAGGGCAATGCCTCGTCCATTGCTTTCAATCTGCAGATCCCAGGCCAAAAGTGGTGGCTGACTGTGGCTGATAATTGGCCCAGAGGGATGTGACTCCCCATTTTCCAGTAAGCAGAGATGATCCCATCATATGGCTTGGACCCCTCCCACACAACATGACTAGGCTACTATGCAAGGCTGCCAGGCCCAGGTGGGCAGGGGTGGGTGCCAAGGCCAGTGTCTTTGATGGTGCTGGACATCTCCTGCAGCATCATTTGCAGTCTGGCATGATAGGTTTGGCAGGTGTCTATGGTACCAGAGTACCAGTGGGGGCGTATGTATCTTCAACCTCTCAGGCCCAGCAGTTTCAGAGTATGGTGAGGTGCTGATAAGTATTTGCTAGTAATGCATGGACTCCCCAGCCCCCTGAAGAGACCTATAGTTCCCAAAGGCAATAGTAGTTTAAATCTGCAGTCTGGACATGCCCCCAAATCATTACAGGGTGGGTTATAGATCCTGCAATTATATCTTAAGAATTACCAAAAGTACATTCCAAACCAGGAAAAAGGATAGTAATAGAAAGGACTGTTGTTCATTCCAGCAGTAAAAGTACTTCTCTTCTGTACTATCTGCACTGCTTACTCACTGTGGAGCAAATGACTCCTGTTCACCTTTTTTGTCTGCACTTATTAAGATGAAGTACTTTAGGGCTGAAGAGACTGCGGGAGTGAATTCCTGCTTGTTAGGAAATAGGTGCAAAATGTCCATCCAAAATGTGGCTTAAAAGCAAGGAAACTATTCTACCAGTGTGTTAAAATCACACATACCCGGTCCAGTTACAAAATCAGGAGGCTTGTATGTCAAAAAGATATTACAATTAAAACCAATATTTCTACATGTGCTGCTGCTATTACACAGCTTTACTTATTAATGGGAAATAATAATCACGGATGTTCTTAAAATGGACCCTGACAAATTTCTTCTCCCTCTACCCCGCATATGGTTAGAGTCTGAAATAGCATCTCTGCTCAGAAGTAAGAGGATACTCTGCACATGCTCAGAGGTGCCTTTCTTCTTGCAGCAATAGAAAACAGATCCAGCCAATTAGCAACATCAGTTTTATAATTTATTAAGACCATTATAACTACCTGAATAATTTTTTATTTTTGAAATGAACAAAGTAGGACCCCAACCTAAAATAAGCTCTGGGAACAATGGAATAAAAGAAATAGATGTGCATTAAAACATTCAAAGTTTGAATCCAGAAATTAGGATTTCCACAGATTTGAAATCTGAGAAATATTTTCTTCTTATAATAATAATAATCTAAACATAGGAATACCTAAAGGAAAAAGCATGCCAGATTTCAAAATATGAAACATTGAGTGCATGTCCCATATTGTAAACATTTTATACCTTGGTTCTCAAACAGAATATGTTCCGGGATTTTGTTGAACTCCCGGAGCCATTCGAAAACCAAGGCGTGGCTTCTGGTTGGCTGCAGAAGCGTCCTGCAGCCAATCAGAAGATGCGGAAGCTGCGCTGGATGTTTGGCTTCCGAAAATTGTTCAAAAACTGGAATACTTACTTCCAGGTTTTGATCGTTTGGGAGCCGATTTGTGTTTGAGATCCAAGGTACAACTGTAATGTTAATGTACTTCCTCTTGGGAATACGTGGGAGACTGGAAGATTATTCACATGCAAAGCTTGGAAATTTGCTCCAACTCCTAAAGAACGAAAGTACACAAAGTCCTTTCGGAGGATAGTCAAGTTTACCTGGTTCCGTGCAACCCTGAGCAGTGCGAGGTACAGGTGTCTTGTAGATCAGATGAGGGAGTGGACCCTGCAGTAGGCAACAACAAAAGATAACATTTGCTAATACCCAGGCATCTATCCTTTGAACAGGGGGTTACAGAAATGGTGTCAAGAATTCTCACTCTTTGACTAGCCAAGAGAGCTGGTCTCAAATTGTACAGCAATACCCCAATTCCTGGACTGATTGTGTACGTGAATATTGTTGGACCAACAAACTTCTGCATGAAAACTGTATGAGGTATTTCTGGGCTCAAGCTTTCCTTAGGTTGCACCTTCTGTCAAGAAAGCCCGTTTCCATTGACCCTCCCAAAATCTTACAGTGGTGAAAATTTCAACCCTTTAGTTAATTTTTTGCTTCCTTATTTCTTTGAACTGGGCTCATTGCCAGGGCCTAGAACTGATTTTACCCAGGGTGTACAGCTTTGTAGTTTGAGAATTGGTGAGAAGGAGAAAGGCCTTCTGAGCCTGAGCGGTTCCTCCTGACCGAATAACTACAGAAGCCCTGTGCAGATGACCCAAATCTTGCTGAGTCAATCTTCACAGGGATTTTGTAGTTATTCAGTAGTGAAGAACAACCTGTTTATGCTCAGATGCCCTTTATTATTGATTCACACTCCCAAATGCCCTGGGGCTGAAAATCAATTTCCAGACCCTGGCAGAGAGTCCTAGTTCAAGTTTGTATTATATTACCATTACTGTGCTTTTTTTAATCCAAGATTTTGCTAACAAACCGCTCGTATTCTATCGGCTTCTCTGCCCACCCAAACAATCCCTCAAAAAGGACACACTGAGGGAGAAGGGCATATTGTGCCACTGATGTATCACATGCTGTAGGGGTGAGTGTGTGGAGGCTGAGGACTCTCCAAGAAGGGGATGAAAAGACGCAATTGGAATCTCCATCCATTTGTTGCCATGGCAACAAGAGTGAAAGGAGGCACCCTGGGAAACTCCTTTAGATTCCTAGTGCAAAGAAATGTTTGGGACTAGGCCCAATGCGGGGAGGGGGGGGAATCATGTCTAGAAGATGCCTGAGCACCCACCCCTAAAGATATACCATCAAGATGTAATGCTATAGAAGTACTTGATTTCTTTGGGGACAGGTTTCAGGTGGGTGCAGAATTTTTTAAATTTATAGTGGATTTTTTTTTATCATGCATGCCTCTGCCAAATGCTGGGGGCTTATCTGTTCAGCAAAGAAACCTACCATATGAATTTGCCTCGGAGGCAGAGAGAAATCCATGCTTTGAAATATACAGCCTAATTCGCATGCACGTCAATGATAAACTGAACGATATACATGCACATGAAGAAAAACAGAGGAATCAAAACAACTGCTTTGAAACACTGGCCATAGGAAGAATCCACCCCTCATGGTTTTTAAACTGGCGTCCTTCTGTCTGCTTTGCCACGCCAACAAAGCAAAAATTAAAACACATCTATTATGTTTGTATTTCACCCTTCCTTCAGTGCTGTTTGAGGCAGAAGAATACCTAGAGTTGTCCCACTGTAGCCTCACAACAACCCCAAGAGGTAGGCTAGGTTGAAAGAGAATGACTGACCAAAGTTCAGTCGGCGAGATCAACAGATGATTGGAAATTTGAATCAAGATCTCAGCGCTGTAAAGCTAACATTCTGTTCCATATACCTCACACTGAGTCTTACTCGGTTATTACGAGCTTCTTCCTAGAACAGGTTCCTAGAGCTTAAAGGGGTTTTTGTTGTTGTTGAGATTGTTGTTGTTGGAGGGGTGGGCAGTCAGGATAAAAAAAATGCAAGCTAATCCATGCACTGTTTCACTCGGCCTTCCTTTCACCTCTGGGCATGAAACCCAAGTGAGGCATCTCTGTGGCAGTGATGGAATTACAGCCTGGTCCAAGACTTACCTCTTGGTGCTCAGGTGAATTGTGAGGCTCCAAAAGGTACGTGGCCTTTCCATCGGAGAAAACGCCGCTGAAGGAGGGGTGCAAAGAAACACAGAGAGGTTAGTCAGTCAGTCGCAGCCATTACACGGAAGAGTACTCACTGCTAGCACCTAGTGAAGCCCATCACACCAGTTTGGAGGCAGGAGGATTTTATGTCCGGAGGCACATACATTACACACCCTTGGGGATTGCCGGGGAAATAATATTCTCAGGTCCTGAGGCGAGCTCTAGCTTTACAGTAAAAAGGTAAAAGGTAAAGGACCCCTGGATGGTTAAGTCCAGTCAACTATGGGGTTGCGGCGCTCATCTCGCTTTCAGGCAGAGGGAGCTGGCGTTTGCCCACAGACAGTTTTCCAGGTCATTTGGCCAGCATGACTAAACTGCTTCAGGCGCAACGGCACACCGTGATGGAAACCAGAGCGCACGGAAACACTGTTTACCTTCCTGCCACAGTGGTACCTATTTATCTACTTGCACTAGAGTGCTTTCGAACTGCTAGGTTGGACAGAGAAATGGGAGCTCACCCCGTCGCGGGGATTCAAACCGCCGACCTTCTGATCAGCAAGCCCAAGAGGCTCAGTGGTTTAGACCACAGTGCCAGAGGTGCTTTGGCTTATTGGCAGGGCCAATTCAAGACATGTAGCTGTGTGAGGTGGAACAGCAAACTTGCCCTCTTTCAGATCGAGGATGGCCAAGTTATTTTGGCACGTGTAGCAGAGAATCCCACTAGCATCACTCTCGAAGAGTAAAAATTACAATCTTAAATGGAACATTTTGCATCCCTTTCCCTTCATGGCATCCGAACACAGCTCCTGGAGGAGGCTGCTTCATTCTACCCAATGGCAGGACCGGCTGTTTTTGACAGAAATGGATTCCCCCTTCACTGGTTCGCTTCCTTCCTTCAGTGCTTGCTACTTACTGGAGGCCATGGCAGGTGGACAGAGCCGCAAAAGAGTTTGCTTCCCCACGGAGACCGCCTTGATAGTAACAGTGCTCTCCGGCTCCCTGAAACAGACCGTAAAAGGAAAGGACCTCTTTCTCAAGCTTATGTAAATCAGATTAATTTGCCTCTTAACATAGAGCCCCTTAAGCACCAGAATCAGTAACTGGGTGCTTCTGAGTCAAACCCAGTCCTCAAGGGGTACCATATGGCCCATGCTTGTCAATCCAGAGGCAAGAGGAAGATATTTGCTGCGGCAGCAGAATGGTTTGGCTTGGCAGTTCCTCTTGTGCACATGGATGAAGTCTACCATACCCCATACCCCCTTTCAAAGAGGCCCTCCCTTAGCAACAGAGAATATAGACAACAATTCTAGTTTCCAAAAGGGCAGGTGGTGTGGCTCAAACCTGCTTAGGAGATGCATTCTTGTTCCCTGACCCAAAACGCACAGGTGTGCCTTGCAGTAACTTGGTAGCGTCTAAAAGGCACTCTGCACACACTCAGAAGCATTGCAGTTTTTTATTCACACATTCCAGGGCTTATCTGTGGCATCCAAGGCAGGTTTCAGGGCTGAGCTTTGTGAGTTTTTTGAACTGCGGTGAGGTTTTGTCTCTAACCTAATTGTTAAAAACAGTGAACCCAGAGGAACAAAATTCCACCTAACTCTTCGCAAGTATTTAAAACAGGATATGAGATGGAACAATACCAATAAAACCAGCTGATTATGTAGGTGCCTGAGAAGGAAAACAGAGAAGAGTGGGTTTTGTGAAATAGTCCTTACTAGTTCTTTTTCTTCTTCTTGGAATGATATATATGAGAACACATATCCAGGTTTGATGCTTGCTTTGTCTTTTTAGACTGCAGTTCCATACGTGCTTTAACCCATGAGCATAGTGAGACTTATTTCTGAGTCCGTATGCTTAGGAATTTTGCAGTTAAGCAGTTGTACCAGGTTTAAATGGGCTTCCCCTCATACCAATTTCCTAACACCTCCCCTGACACTTTGGAACGATGCAGCTTTTGCTATAAAGAACTGCAAGCTTATTTTTACTTTTTATGGCACCATCAACATATATGAAATTTTCCCTTACCAGTTATCTAGTCATCCCATCAGACTTGGCTGAAAGATCAGCTCCATCAGGCTTCCATTGGCCCTATTTGCATTCCAGCTGGTCATTATTTATGAGAACTACTGAATTTTAAGAATTGGTGCCCGGGTTTGCTTTCTTCCTCTTCCCTCCTTATATTTTCCTTTTGTGTCATGTCGTTTTGATGACACAAAGAGGGGAGTGACTGTCTTGTTCTTTACTGCTCTGTTAGCTGCTCTGAGAGCCTTTTTGGCTAAGAGCAGGGTAAACACATAGCTGTCAACTTGCAGATTTGAAAATAAGGGACCAGCAGCCTCGGAAATAAGGGATCAGCAGCCAAAATAAGGGATTTTCAGAGTACAGGTATGTTCGACTTCTGAGCCCGTCCGAGCCAAAAGCAGAAAGCCCAGCCAGCAGCCAAACGAAGCCTCAAGCGGTGGTTCCCACAGCGCAGCAACCCGGCAAAGGGGATGCAGCAAGGGAAACCACCGTCACCTCTCCGCTGGGAAGCGCTGAGCAAAGACGAGTCCCCAGGCAACGCGGCCGATTTGATCGGCACAAGGCATGCAAGCTCCACCCCCCAGTTGTTCTTAGACTTCTTATTGGGTGAGCAACGCAGCCAAGCAACACAGTTGGAGCCTCCCTCCTCGCTGGCCGGCAGGGAGGGAGGGAGAGGAGCTGCTTCCTTTGAAACCCGGAAAATTTAAGGGACATCATCAATAAGGGACAGCAGCAGGACACGGCGCTGGGATAAGGGACTTTCCCGCCAAATAAGGGACGGTTGACAGCTATGTAAACATGTTTGAAATAAAGAAATAAAAGTTCAAGGAGTAGCATAGGCAAGAAGGTCCCTGTCCTGAGGAGCATGCAATAACTAGATGTGATGAGGCAGCAGTCCCTGTCCCATTCACATACAAAGAGTAGGGGAATCCTATGTTTTACAAACAAGGAACATGTGGATCTAAGGAGCAACCCGCTTCCCCATTTTGACTTGCCTGTTCTAAGCAGTTTTTTCCTGTAGTTTGCTCCAATAGCAGAAGAAATGAGCCAAGCAGTGAGAAAATTGCTTAAAGCAATGAAATGCAACAAGGCAAGGTGCTCAGTGATGCTAATGCCCCAGTGACTCATAATGTGGCCCTCTTTGTGCTGGCGGTAAGAAAGATTAAGAAGAAGAATCTGGATAAAATTGCAAGGGAGACTCAGAGGTCTAAAAAGAAAAAAACTGTATGACGTGTGGAGACCCCCAATTTACGTGTGCGCCTGCATTTTATGATTCTGATGGTTTAGAGGTTCTGTTTTTATATATGGATATATAGATTTATTATACCTATTTCTCTCTTTGATAGTGTTTGTATGGTTTTGTCATGGCCTTTGGCTAGTACAATAAATAGTTTTTTCCCCATTTTTTTGTATTGATTTTCACATTTATCACATAAAAAAGAAAAAGAAAAAAGAAAAACATTACAAAAACACACAACAACAAAAATTCTATGATTCCATGAAATGACAAGGAAACAGCAAATGGGGGGGAGGCAAGAGTAACTGGGGGTGGCTATGTACAAATGCAGTTTGCACATAGATAGGGGACTAATAGATAAGAGAGTTATCAGAGGCTTGGAGGCTGGATTTGAAGGGGTGCAAGAGAAATAATACTAATATAATAATAAATTTTTATTTATACCCCGCCCTCCCCAGCCAGAGCCGGGCTTAGGGTGGCTAACACCAGTAAAGTTACAATAAAAACATAATTGGGGGGGGGGGCAATTTAAAATACAGGTTAAAAATACAATTTAAAATGCAGCCTCATTTTAATAGTAGCCCATAGATCAAAACCAGAAGGGGAGGGAAACATAAGGGTCAGACAGAGTCCAAACCAAAGGCCAGACAGAACAGCTCTGTCTTGCAGGCCCTGCAGAAAGATGTCAAGTCCCGCAGGGCCCTAGTCTCTTGTGACAGAGCATTCCACCAAGTCGGGGCCAGTACTGAAAAGGCCCCGGCCCTAGTAGAGACAGGCGGTACCACATAAGTAGTCTGGGAACAGAGCTTCAGGCATAAAGGGAGGCAAGAAATACTTGGCTGGGTCCACCATCCCATTTATACTCAGGGCGCTCCCACTGTTGGTTTGGGAAGTGATGTACACACATCCAGAGCTATCCTGTGGTTTCTTATGAAATACAGTAATGAGTTTTGATGTATCTCCCCCTGTAAACCAGCTTCCATCCAAATTGAGAAAAAGAACCACCTAGCTGCGTTTCAAGATGGTGGTGTGTACACTGCCTAAGTTTAAGAGAGCAAATGTTCTTCAGGATGCAGAGGCAGTGGCCAGGGACATGTTGGGCCAAAAGATAGGACCCAGGAAGGACAATGGGCACTTTAAAGGGCATGACAAGGAGCTAGTGTTGAATATTGATGATGATGATGATGATGATGATATTTATGCCCCGCCCATCTGGCAGGGCTGTCCCAGCAAGATAGTAAAGGTAAAGGGACCCCTGACCATTAGGTCCAGTCATGGCCGACTCTGGGGTTGCGGCGCTCATCTTGCTTTATTGGCCAAGGGAGCCGGCGTACAGCTTCCGGGTCATGTGGCCAGCATGGCTAAGCCGCTTCTGGCGAACCAGAGCAGCGCACGGAAACGCCATTTACCTTCCCGCCAGAACGGTACCTATTTATCTACTTGCACTTTGAGGTGCTTTCGAACTGCTAGGTTGGCAGGAGCAGGGACCGAGCAACGGGAGCTCACCCCGTTGCGGGGATTCGAACCACCCACCTTCTGATCGGCAAGTCCTAGGCTCTGTGGTTTAACCCACAGCACCACCCGCGTCCCTGTCCCAGCAAGATAGGCAGGGCATAAATATTACCATTATCATCATCATCATCATTAATATTATTGTCCCAGCCAGAAGGAAATGTGAAGCTGGTGGTGTTGCAGACTGAACAACAGGAGAAAGTGAACCATTTGGGCATCTGAGTTCTGGATAGTTGAGACTAGAAGGCAATGAAAAAGATCTACACTTATCCACACTTGCCCTTTGCACTTTCCTTTTGTGGCACAGGTCCGCACTTCAAAGCTCTGTGCTCTTTTTTCCCACCCTGGAGCTTTTCCAGCAAAAAAACATGGCTCTTTAAAGCTGAAGATTCAGCAGCGAAGAGCAGGTTTTCATGGGGAAAGCTCCAAAACAAAATAGCACTTGGACATTGAGCTTTAAGTCATGGACAGTGCCTGGAAAGTGTGGAGGAAAGTTAAGTGTGGATATGCCCAAAGAGAGACAGTTGCGGACGTCCGTGTGAGAAGTGACCAGAGGAGCATGCAAACCAGGGCTAGAATGGATGGGAATGAGGGCAAGGGTAGGTTGACGCCATGCTCTGCAAGGAGAATCGGTGTGACTTGGTGATAAAAGGAGCGTGAGGTTCAAAGGAGAAAGAGAAGTCAAAAATAAAGGCAAGGTAGTGAGCAATGTTATCAAATAGATACAGGCAGCGATTAAGAACAATGGAATATGGGACACTGCCAGCAGTCACGGCCAGCCCACCCATGAGGCAAGGTGAGGTGACTGCTTCGGGGGGCAGGATCCACAGGGGCGAAAGAGCTAACCGCCAAGGACTGCATTGCTGCCTGCTCCTGCTGCTGCAGTGGCAGCAACAGCTACAGCGCACTCCTTGGTAGCTCTCTGCAAACAGGAGGCACTGCTGGTCTTCTCCCATCTCTAGGGAAGAAATGGTGTGATTCAGAGCAGGTCCCTTTCCCCACTGCTACAGACTTTGATTCCCACTTCAGCCAACAGATAAGGTTGATACGATTCCCCACCTTGTTCCCAATGTACCGTATTTTTTGCTCTATATGACTCACTTTTTCCCTCCTAAAAAGTAAGGGGAAATGTGTGTGCGTCTTATGGAGCGAATGCAGGCTGCGCAGCTATCCCAGAAGCCAGAACAGCAAGAGGGATTGCTGCTTTCACTGCGCAGCGATCCCTCTTGCTGTTCTGGCTTCTGAGATCCAGAATATTTTTTTTCTTGTTTTCCTCCTCCAAAAACTAGGTGCGTCTTGTGGCCTGGTGCGTCTTATAGAGCGAAAAATACGGTATATCTCCCCTCCCTCCTCATTCCTGACGCAGATCTTTATTCTGCCTGCCCCCCCCCCCCCGCCGCCCCCGTTCCTGATGTAGATCTTCACTCACCCCTTCTTCCCCGGCAGGCAGGGAGGGCACCATTTGTGGTTTGTCTCAGGTGCCAAAATGCCTTGGTCCAGCCCTGCTGCCAGTTGCCGGACAATGGGCACCTTCACACGTTATGCATACACAATAGGGGATCCATGGTCATGAACTAGCTCAGAGACACACCACCACGGACTGCGTTGGGGAAGAGGCCTGCTGTCTCGCTCCCTCGATCGCTCTCTTCCCTTCCCTGAGTCTTGCCATGCACCAGTTCACGTGTGCCCCTGCACAGGCTGGTGCTCAAGGCTGCTGCTACAGTCTGATAGGCAAGCAAGTGAGCCCCCTCCCACTCCCCCCCCCCAGGTCTATTTATAGAAGGCAGGGTGGTTCAGGTTAGCTCAGCAGGGGGTGGGGAAAGCCGGAGCTCAATGCAAAGAGGGAGAGGGGAGTAAAAGTGGGAGGGGGGCTCAAAGGATCTGGCTGCCCACTGCTTGTGAGTGTGCATGACCAACCACTTAGCAAACACTTAGCATTATTGATGCTCCACTTGTGAAGCTCCCGTTTGCACCAATTCCTGGCTTGTGCGAGCAGGGCTATTTCTGGAGCTCCCATTCATTCAGCGTCTGCAATCCACCTCACTGCGTTAGCAGCTGCAAACACCGAGAGGCCTTCCTCCCCTCCACAATCTCCCTCCCGTTAGCTCTTTCATGTCTGAGGGAGGAAGCGGGTGGCGGAAGAGACGGAGAGAGGGACCCACCCTAGGACAACTGCAAACTGTGCAGAGTTGTGATTCCTGTGCAAGAGACTGGCCAGGTTAATTTAAAATAAAAAACATTGGGCTCAGACTTTCCCAGAAGCCCCATCCTCTAATGCAGAAGCCTAGCTGCCTGGTCTTAGATCTTGGGGTGCTTTGTGATCAGTGACGATGAAAAAGCACTTAATTTACGCTCAGGGAAGGAGGAACAAATATTCATTCATTTATTAAACTTATCAGTTGCTTGTCACTCAAACAAGCGACTTACGTTGAAAAATTGTATCTACATAAACACAACAAAGCTTCTTTAGCTTGTGTCCCCTTACCGTGGTGTGGCTGCCGTTTCCATCTTCCGCGAAATGGCGTTCCACGTAATGTGAAGACAGCAGGTGGCTGATGAGAGAAGGGGAAAGGGGAGATGCATGAAGAGCATTACAGATATAGCTCAGTTGGTTAGAGCATGGTGCTGATAAGGCCATGGTTGCAGGTTCAATTCCCGTATGGGACAGCTGCATATTCCTGCATTGCAGAGGGTAGACGATCCTCAAGAGTCCCTTCCAATTCTATATTTCTATGATATGTGGGATCACACTCCCACCCTCCTGTTTCCCCCACTCCTTTCTTACCAAATCACATGGAATGAATAAACCTACCTAGACTTTCTGGTAGAGATGGCACACCAAATCCTAGGCCATTTTCCTTGGGCGTTTCTCACTGTGACCATTGTACCCATTCACCTTTTTTGCTCAGGGTGGCTGCTAGCATCTCATCCCTACCTGGCATGTTTTCTGTGTGCAGTAAGCTCAATGGACTGGACAGAGCTCTGGGATGAGCCCCACTGCTCCCCAAACCAACATGAATGAGTTTCCATTATCCCTTCCTTGGGTATCAAGAGCCCTGACACCCCATTCATTCCAATGCACCAGCAGCTGGCTCCTCTTGGCTTCTGCCAGCCTAGCCCTTTGAATATGCAGGCTTTCCCTGGAAGGCCTAGGCCAGGAGATTCCTCGGGAGAAAAAGGATTTGAATTAATGCAGCTACTGGTAATTGATATTACCTCTATGGCATGTCTGGTTTGGGCAGTAACAAAATCCTTCTATTATTACAAAATAATAATTATTTCTAGTTTATTTATTTTATTGAAGAGTTTTCTTACCTGCCCTTCACCATAAAGGCCCAGGGCAGGTTACAACCATATACTTACGTAACATTAAAACCCAATAAAACGGTTTAAAACAAGCCAAAGGATGTACCATCAATCACAGAGGTGGTTTCACAAAAACCACACAGATCTTAACTATCAAAGGCCGGGGTAAAGAGGTGCATCTTTATACCTAGTCCCACCTTCCACTCAAATGATATTCTGGGCTGCTTACACCAGATTGCAAGAATACAAATCAAAACAGACACTGACATGCACAACCCCAGCAGCCCTTAATGTCCTGGCCAATTGCAGAGGCCAGAATATGCTTCCCGCCAGTTCTACAGCGTCAAGGCAAATCCCAGCGCTAAGAAAAAGGTTCTGGGACCAGGCTCTGTCATTCTCAGGGCACCTAGGCTCCAAGATGAAAGCACGCCTTGGCAAGGGGCGAAACTCAATTACCTGACACATGCGGTTAATCACACCATCTCTGGTTACAGCCCAAGACTCATCGGCCACCTCGTCTTACGGGTAACCTGGTGCCTTGAGCTTAATTTACTTGCAGGATGGCAGGGGAGAGGCAGAAATCCAGATGCCCTATTAAATATTCAAGGGCACTCACCTAATCGCAGCATTCAGACACTGCTGTCTCACCGAAGAGGGTGAAAGAAACTTCCCACAAATATATATACTCATACATATGTGGTGACTACAGTACTGTGGAAGAAAAGCTAAAGTTCTTCACAGCACTGTGCAGATCATACAGCAGTGCACACAGTCCCAGCACTGTTACACAGTGGGGATTTGTTTTGTTCTTGTTCTTATCCCATATTATTTGCTTTTATTTTGTATTTTTAGGCTGTGGACTGCCCTGAGATCTCCGGATGAAGGGCAGCATACAAATTTAATAAACAAGCAAAACTACGCTCTATAAATTAAGACAAACTCATAATACACCCACAGACACACGTCTAGTGTCACAAAATACATGGACGAGCTCTCAGGTGCACAATCTCACCTTAATTTTCTCAGTCACATTTGCATTTTGCATTCATAAATACATGCACAAACATGGTTTATATTCTACCACCCATATCTACACCCATAATCGCAAACACAACTTCCAGGAATAGCTGCAAAAATATAGTCAGGAACAAGCCAGGCCAGAAGATACAACTTCCTGGCAGTTTAGATTTTGCTTCAGAAATCAAGTACTGTCCCCTGCCCTTACATAGTGTCATGGGTTAATGGGAGAGCAGGGATCCCACAGATCCCTGGGTGCCAGACTTTCCCCTCTAGATTCTTGGGTGCTGGGGTTTAATCAGAGCTTGTTGTTTGTTTTTTTTCAGACAGAGGGGCAAAGGGAGAGGAGCAATGAGGGACACTCTTGGAGTGTAGTGTTCTGCACCCACTCCATGGAAGGCTTTGGGTGTAAATGTGTGTAAAACGAACCATATTTCTTAAAGATACTAGTCTCTGCTGCATCTCTTTCCAAAGGAACACAAACCCTGGTTAAGTGCCAAGGTCCCAGGGATTTCTTGCTATCACTCGGCAGAGACTGAGGCGGCCTGCAACAATACAGTGGTACCTCGGGTTACTAACGCTTCAGGTTACATACGCTTCAGGTTACAGACTCCGCTAACCCAGAAATAGTGCTTCAGGTTAAGAACTTTGCTTCAGGATGAGAACAGAAATTGCGCAGCAGCGGCGCAGCAGCAGGAGGAGGCCCCATTAGCTAAAGTGGTGCTTCAGGTTAAGAACAGACCTACAGAACGAATTAAGTACTTAACCTGAGGTACCACTGTACCTTCTTTGTGCTTCAGCTAACATCAGGATTCTCCAACATGGAAAGAGCGTTGCACAGAACATTTCTGTCTCTCCGCTTCCATTTTCTCAATGCCGTAACCAGCTGAGGGATGCAACCCACACCCAGTTTACTCCAAAACAGCCCCATAAAAAAGAATGGGATAGTGCTGGTGTAAACGTGCAGTGGCTCTCCCTCTCATGCAGCAAGCCCTCCATTACAAACGCCCTCATGCATACACAAGCAGTAGGACTGCACCCACGCACACACCTTGCCACACATACCTTGGCACGTCATGAGGAATACACAATCAGCACACAGATACACATTCACTGCGGCTCCTATCCTGTCACACTCGGCGGCAGTCATGCGCTAAGAAGACAAGCGCACGCACATCCGTTCCCTTACGGCCTTGCACACCACCTCACACGTCGACAAGCGGCAGCCCCGCTCATGAGACTTCCAGTGCAAAGACAAGCTTGGCATTCTGTACAATCAGAGCTAGTACATTGTTTATCCCAGGCCCAGTTTTTAAAAAAACCAAGAGCTTGAATTGAAACAATGGTTTTCTGTCCCACTACAGGTGTTAATTAACATAGCAAAGCTTGGATGGTTGCGCTGTCACCAATTACTGTTGTTGAGAAGAGGCAATGTATACACTTATCTTGTATACATTGAAGCTTTCTGCTGAACTGTCACACACACACATTTCATAGCTATTTGACTCCACTATTAACGTTTCTCTCTCTAGTCCAGAGTTTCCCAAACTTGGGTGTCCTGTTGTTTTTGTACTACAATTGCCATAATCCCTGACTGCTGGTCTTGCTAGCTAGGAATGATGGGAGTTGTAGTCCAAAAACAGCTGGAGACCCAAGTTTGGGAAACCCTAGTCTTGTCCCCATCCATCCATCCACCCATCCATCCATCCATCCATATACATGTCAGCTGTTTCATACATCTGATGAATTGGGTTAGGTCATTTTATGCCACAAGAAATTTGTTAGTCTTTAAGGGGCCATAAGACCATAAAATGAGATGTCCAGATAGACAGAAATCACATCCTCAGTCCCAAGTCATCTGGAAGATTGGAAAACGTTTATTGAATATATGGGAAATAATTGTGCACAGCTGAAAATGCTGGCAGCATCAAGATAAATTCAACAGTGTAAACTAGTTTTGATGGATGCAATAATAGAAACTGAATGGTATAGTTTTTGTAAAATATGCAGGGATTTATGATATGTAAACTGAACCATGGAAAGAGAAGAAAGGAAATCATTGATATTTTAAGGATGTAAAATGAGTATTTTAAATTGTAAAATAGAAAATTTAATAAAAATTATATGTAAAAGAAAGAAAGAAAAGAAACGTCATCCACAGGCACCAATTTAAGTCTTAGGTCTATTCCCATGATAGCTTCAGATGCATTAATTTCTAAGCAGAGGTGTAAAGTGACTCTTAGGTGCATGGGGTTCAGCTGTACTTACACAGTGGGGAGAAGCAGGCATTTTTCACATGCTGGGAGACACATGTCCAAAGCCTCAGATACCACCATAGTCCAAGAATTACTTTGCATGCTCAGATCTAAGTCAACTTAATCCAGCATTCTGTTTTCACATATGGTGGTGGACACCTCTGGAAGCGCACAAAGCAGGGCATGGTGAACAGAACTAATTTTTTTGCAGACTGCCCTTGCATCTGCTGCTAGACCATCTATGGACATGGAAGCACAGTACAATTTTGCTGTGTGGCTAATTGATGGACTTGTCCGTTGTGAATTTCTGATCCTAAAGGCCACCATATCTTAAGAGGTCAGAGATTTTATTGCTATCAAGTGGTACATAAATTTTGTTACATGAATAAAATAAGTACCTTCTAGCAGTGAATTCTTCATGGGTTCTCAAAATCTAGTCCACAGATCACAAGTGTGGCGTGTGGCAAGGATGCAGAACAGTCAATTATATCTGTAGGGTCCTGAACTTCATTTTTTTAAATGAAAAAGCTGTTTTGATCAGGGCTTTTAAAGAAACCTGTAGAAGACCTTTCCCTCTCCCTTACCTTATTCTGAAGCTGTACATTCCAGGAATTGACTTTGGTTTTAAGCCCTCTCACCATCTGCCTGGAACAAATATATTCATGGCCACAGAACTGACTAGCCATTATTATTATTATTATTATTATTATTATTATTATTATTATTATTTCAAACCCATCTGACTGGATTTGCCCCAGCCACTCTGGGTGGCTTCCAGCATATACAAAAACATAATAAAACAGTACATTAAACTTTACTATACAGGGCCACGTTCAGATGTCTTCTAGAAGTTGTATAGTTACTTATTTACTTGACATCTGATGGAAGGGTGTTCCATAGGGTGAGCACCACAACCGAGAAGGCCCCTCTACCTGATTCCCTGTAACCTCACTTCTTGCAGGGAGGGAACAACCAGAAGGCCCTCAGAGCTGGACCTCCGTGTCCAGGCTGACCGATAGGGATGGAGACACTCCTTCAGGTATACAGGGCCGAAGCCATTTAAGGCTTTAAAGGTCAGCACCAACACTTTGCATTATGCTCAGAAATGTACTGGGAGCCAATGCAGGTCTCTCAGGACCGGTGTTATATGGTCCTGGAGGCTGCTCCCAGTCACCAGCCACACACACCCTCATACATACAAGGGAACACCCACATCTGAATCTGAAGGAAAGATGCAGAGAATACTTACTGGTTCAACTCAAGGTCCAAGGTGAAGGCTGAGCCAAAGGCATGGACAAGGAAGCTCACCTGGGCCAGGTGTATAACCTGATGGAAACAAAGAGAGACCATGTGAGGTCACATTCTCAGGTTCTTCCCTGGCATTTATTTGAAGTGTATCAGTTACACCAGCCTTTCCCAAGCAGCTGTCCTTCAGAAGCTGCCGGACTACAGTTCCCATCATCCTCAACCACTGGCTGTGCTGGCTGGAGCTGATGGGAGTTGGAGTCTAGCAACATCCAGAGGACAAAAGGCTGGGCAAAGGCTAGGCTAACCGGTACTGACAGGGGTTGTTCTGCAATATCCCTTCAAAACCAAATATATGTAACTATGCTTGATCACATTCATTTCTTCCTTGGGCCAAAAAGGGGCTGTTCCACACCCAAACTGGAAGAAAATTTAGGCATGCTTTTGAGTATATCTAAACCTGCCCTTTCCCACTTCCAATAGTAGAAGAAGTGATTAAAACAAACAAAAAACCTCAGTTCAGAAACAATGGAGAAATGCACAGTGTTCTTCCGCCCTCAGTCCCAGGAAGAGACCAGCAGGGCTTAGGATGAGATAATTCACCCTCCCCTCCTTTGTAAAACCCCTCACCTTAAAGTAATGGGCACCCATAGCCAATGCTGGAATTCTGGGCCCACTTCAGTGCACTTCTAATATTCTATTATTACACTTTCCCCCAAGAAAATTAACATGCTTGTGATCATTCCATGGCATTAGAGCAACTCAGCCAATAGCTGAGGATGGGATGCTGGGGGCATTTTCAAGACAAGCAGGAGGTAGGCATACAGTATTTCCAAGTTACCTAATACACTGTACTGAACATCTTTACAAGACAGGTTTGGGCTTCAAAAACTGTTTTCACCTGGATTTAGACTTGGCATTTATGGGGGAAGAGTTGTAGCTCAGTGGTGGAAACACATGCTTTTCATGCAAAAGGTCCCAGGTTCATACCCCTGAAGTCTTGCTGAGGGTCCAAAACTAGTCAACTTCTCCCTTTTTCTGTCTTAGCATGTCTGTTAAGGCCCCAATTTTGGTCACTCAAGATATTTTTTCCATATCCTTTCTCCATGTCCTCTCTAAGGCTACAGCTTTTAGTCATGTCCCACCCTGAACCCAATTTCTCCAGATAGGACTAAGACTTCTGCCTAAAACCTACTGCCAGTTAACGATGGTGATGCTGAGCTAGATGGACCAGTGGGCTGACTCAGTAGAAGGCAGCTTCTTATGTTCCAATGAAAGAATAATACCGTATTTTTCGCTCTATAGGACGCACCCGACCATAGGACGCACCTTGCTTTAGAGGGGGAGAACAAGAAAGAAAAAAAAATCTCCCCCTCTCTGCTCAGCGCTCCTTTGGCAAAGCGGCAGGAGAAACGGAGCCCCTTCCATTTCTCCTCCCGCTTGGCTGAAGGGGCGCGGCGCAGCTCTCCCTCTCTGCTGAAGCCAGGAGAGTCTTGCTTTCCCGGCTTCAGCAAAAGGAATCTGAAGCCTCCGGAGTGCAGCGGGAACTCACACTGCACTCTGAAGGCTTCAGGCAGCTATCCCTGAAGCCTGGAGAGCGAGAAGGGTCGGTGCGCACTGACCCCTCTCGCTCTCCAGGCTTCAGCGAAAGCAACGCGAAGCCTCTAGAGCGCGGAGAGAGCGTTCCCTGTGCGCTTCGGAGGCTTCGCGTTGCTATCGCTGAAGCCAAGGAGCCTGCATTCGCTCCATAGGACGCACACACATTTCCCCTTAATTTATGGAGGGGGGAAAGTGCGTCCTATAGAACGAAAAATACGGTAATACAATGGCCTGGAGTGCTCATTTGGTTAGAGTGTGGTATTGATAACACCAGGTTGCAGGTTTGGTCCCCATATGGGACAGGTGCATATTCCTTCATTGCAGGGGGTTGGACTAGATTGGCGTTTCCCAAACTTGGGTTTCCAGATGTTTTTGGAATACAATTCCCACCACCCCTAGCTAGCAAGACCAGTGGTCATGGATGATGGGAACTGTACTCCAAAAACAGCTGGAGATCAAAGTTTGGGAGACACTGGAGCAGATGATCCTTATGGTCCCTTTCAGCTTCATGTTCTATGAATGCACACCCCTAGGCATGTGCAAAGTGCAATTCCCTCATCTTTTGATTAAGCATACTCCCTCCATACATCTCTGATAATGGATTTCTATATTGGCTTAAGCTGCTGCAATGTTCTCTCTCTCTCTCTCTTTCAGAGGAAATTAACTATGCACATAGCGGTTTTCCTATTCTAGATGGCTATCTGGAAAAAGTCCCACTTATCAAACCAAAAGAACAAGAGTAGAAGAGTTTGGATTTAATATCCCACTTTATCACTACCCAAAGGAGTCTCAAAGCGGCTAACAATCTCCTTTCCCTTCCTCCCCCACAACAAACACTCTGTGAGGTGAGTGAGGCTGAGAGACATCAAGAATTGTGACTAGCCCAAGGTCACCCAGCAGCTGCATGTGGAGGAGCAGGGAAGCGAACCCGGTTCACCAGATTACGAGTCCACCGCTCTTAATCACTACACCACACTGGCTCTTGTCCATCTGCCCAAGTATCTGGTATTCAGAAATATATCACCTTTGAACATGCAGGTTCCATTTGTCTATTACGGATAATAAACTGCTGGCAGACCTGTCCTCTATAAATTTGTCTGATCTCTCTTAAAGCTTTCTAAGTGGGTAGTTCTCATCACATCTTGTGGCACTGAATTCCGTCAGTCAATGCTGTATTTTGCAAAGTCCTCCTTTCCCTCAGTCCAGAATGTACTGCCAACAGATTTTACTGCATGTTTTCCTGGACCAAATCGCATCAAGTGAAAAAAGTGATGGACTTGTAAGATCCATTGAGATGGGAAAATAACTTCATATACAGGGCAGAACTATGTGCTGTTGGGAGGAAGGGTGAGTACTGAACAGTTGAGTCCAAAAAAAGTTCTCAGAAGGACTGGATGTAGCAGGTTAAAAGCTTCTGGGGTTGAGCCCTGGCTCAAAGGAACCCCTGCTCAAATGCTGCTGCAGCAAATTGGGATAATGCAATTTTTGGCTGTGCGATGGAGGAAAGGAAGGGAGAGGGAGGAGGAGGGAGTGACTAAGGTTGGATGTGAAGGTGACTCAAACATTAGGGCCAGTTCTGGTTTCTCTGTTGTGCGCTCTCTCCTTTCTTTAAGGTGGGAGGAGGGGGGGGAGAGAAAAGGAAGGAAAACGCAGGGTGAAATTACAAGAGCATTTCAAGGACTGAAAAATAAGATTTCCAGGGAGAGACATCAAGGGATCAACATATTTAGCTGCAATCAAAAAGATGACTGAAGGGTATGACACTTTCACTGAACACTCCAATAGAAGGAATGTGTTTTAACTCTTGCTGTGGACTGACTTGTGCATCCAGTTTAGCATCTTGTAATAAATGTGCTTCAAACCTTATTTCTATATAGATTCAAGGCTAAAATGGGGTAGAAGAGAGGTGAAGGAACCCTAGCAAGGCCAAATAATTTCGACTCATCTTTGCCCCATGCCAGGAAAATCAGCTGTGTGCAAGCAAACAGGATTGCCATATTTTGAAGAGCAAAAAAGAGGACACATTTGCCGACTTCTGTGTCTAACTATGGATTGCTATGACTCTCATTTTACATATCCACGAAGAGGACACGTCCTGGGGAAAGATGACATATGGCAACCCAGAAGGACTTGTATATCTGGTGTGCTGAGTAAGGCAGCATACAGAGTTCCCTACAAGCAAGCAGTGGCTAGTGGACTGGCCAAGAAAAAGCAGTAAGAATTGGGCTATCTGATTGAAACGCCATGAAATCCCTTGTCAGCCAGGAGCTGTTGTCATTTAGGATAACAACCCTGAATGCAAATATCTTCAAGCAGGTATCCTCTCGCATAGTTGGGACTTTCAAAAGGCTTTTCCCCAAGTGCAATGCTTTCCCTGCGTAAATTAAGCAGGCATGGAATAAGAGGGCAACTCCGCTTATGGAATGGCAAACTGGTTTAAAAAAAGAAAGAAAGCAGTGAGTTAGAATAAATAGACAATGAACACAATGGGAGAGACGTAAGCGATGGGGGATCACTTGTACCAGGACTTTGTTCATAAAGGAAACTGCCTTGGGTTTTTTTATTATTACAATCAAGCAGTATATAAGTGTTGTGAAATAAAGAAAGAAAGAAAGAAACTGAAGCAAGATTGTTATGGCAGGTCCACCTGTGACGTAGGTATTTTCACTAGACTGCACAGTCCCTCTATTCATTCAAAGTATATATACCTGCCAGGAGACTTTAGTCATGTATACTTTCAATGCACAGAAGGGATCCGGAGGTCCAGTCTACACAATGGCAGAAATGAGTCCTCAGTATGGCGCCACTGACTTTTTGTAACTTCCTCCAGTTACATATCAGACAGACACTGATATATGTCTGTCATATCACATGGATCACGGTATGTGATCAAATCCCACTTGAAAATAGTGACAGTCTGGAAGTGTTCCATGTCTACTATATTCACTTAAAACAACAAAAAAAGTGGGGTCTAACTATTGCTTCAAATGAGCCATGAGCTGAACGCTTCCTGACCTGACCTTGCTGCCTGCTGTCAGTTCAGGAAGTATTATCCTCGGCCAAATCCAGTTTTGGCACAGGCGCTGAGCAAAAGGTGCCCAAATTGACAGAGAGCAGCAAAAGCAGGCAGGGGAAGAGAAGGGAGAGAGCAGAGCTCCTTTCACCCGTGAGTTTCTTTTGGGGTAAAACATTAGTATATGGCAGACACATAAATACCAAATGCAATTAGACATTCATTATTCTGCTTTCTGTTTTACAGATTCCATCTGTGTTTTGTTCATTTTTAACTGTTTGCTGGATTTTATTTATGTTCTATCAATCAACACTTTTATTGTGTAGACCTCTTATAAAGCTCTCTTCCACAAGTAAAAATCTGGCTGCGCTGTTACTGTTAGTTTGGCCCTTGGGAGCTGCAGATTTGAAGCTAGGGGATATTTATTTATTACATTTATATAGCCACCCTATAACAAGAGTTTGCTGGGTAGCTCACAAAGCGAAAGCATCACCAACAACATTAAAAAGCCTGCACAAAACAATAAACTGTAACAAATTAATTAAATGCCATTAATTGGTAAACTGACTTTTTTAAAAAAGCATTTGACTACCAAGTAAATTGTGAAAAGTAATTGTACATGAAGGGAATTAAAAATACTGCCTGATCGGAATTCAGATGGACATTGCAGACTTAAATTGATTTAGAAGCCTTGCTCAATAATTTCAGTTGCATAGCTGCTGGTTTCTAGACACTTAAGTTCTTCCACATTACAGCCCTTTAGCAAAGCTGAGGCTTTTCCTCAATCAACAGAAAGAATCAACAGAACATAATTAAAATGTGGATTCCACAAAGCACCTGATATAGCACTATATTGCCCAGCAATGTCTTTTCCCCATAGCCAGAATCCCTTTCCTGCTCAGCAAAGGTCCCCTGCAACATTAATTAGTGATTTCCTCTTTGCAAATTCAGTCTGTTTTCTATCTTCCTGTTCGATTAAGTAACGCTTCTGTTTTCACAGGAGAGGGTCTTTAATTACTGGTCTCCTGTTCATTTCTCTCATAGCAAAAATGAAAAGAAACCAGTAATTATCCCTCCCCACAAAACAGGGAAGTGAAGCTGACGAATGAAGTCACAGTTCATCATTAATTCCCCCGGCCATGCTGAACAGGAATATGTGAGGCAGAAGCTTTTAATTAAAGGCACAATGTCTCTTGAAAAACCTCAGTAGTGCTTTCTCACTCCTGAACAGGCTACTGGTTCACTGCAAACAACTTCAACAAAAATCAGGTATGACAAAGATGAGAAGCAACATTGGCAGGGGTGCCAACTTGAATAAACTACGTTGGGGGCAGGTAACCCTTGCCTTGCACAACCAATCACAAGATGTAGCACATGCACACCATCTGAATGACAATGCCCATCAACTTTTGGGGAGCTCGGCCGCTTCAAATATTTTATTGGGGGGAAAGGGACCTCAGCCCCTAGGAGTTGGCTCCTATGAACATTGGGGTGCAGTTGTTTTGCAACAACGTCAAATGCATTCTTTGTAAACAGTGTGTGAACGAAGCATGGCAATTCCAGACTAGCTAGTATGGAAGCAATCTCAGTTCATGCCCAGAAGCATTTCCACTTTATGATCATTTCTGTTATGTACTGAAGTTCTCACCCCAGACCAGCAGGGGGATACTGTAGATAGTTTTCACTCAGGTCCACATATGCAAATAAGGGATTGAAAGTGACGTTCAGTGATTGGATAGTTACAGAAAGTGGTTACTGTTGCATTCTAGTGGAGCTCTATATAAGCAGGCTGGCTGAACCCCTCAGTTCAGTTCTGTCCTGGCCTGTGAATAAACAAGAGCTGTTTGAAGAATCGCTGTGTCGTCTGATATGTTCACCCACAACTTAACAATTTCACATTCTGTGGGATGGAGGCCTGTGCAGCCCACACACCCCTCCAAAAAAATCTCCATAGGGCAGCTGTTGCAAGGGAAAGGATTGTCAAAGTGTTTGGGACACAAAAATGGTACCATGCACAGTGAGGATTCTGAATAGAATCCTGCCATGCCCAGCCTGATCAATCTTCCCACTCGCTTACCTAGGCAATGCAAAGATTTTGTTCTGGAGTTATCTACCACCTGGAGGCGGGTGGGGAGGGACTGAAAATCACAAAGGACAACCTGCGGTTTTAACCACCCACCCGCTGCAGTCAGCTGTGCATCACATTTGCTCAGCACCTTGGGCTGCCCCCACCCACCCTGCCCCAGCCAGCAATCCACCACCAGAAGCAATTCTACCTTTGCTTCCATCGTGGCTGAGTGATTATCTTATTCATTATGGATGAGATCTTCTACATGCCTCCCATTTAATCTAGTTTAACACTTGCATACACCTACAGCAGAGAGTTTAATGGAATCTGTTAAAGAGGGTTGAAGGTGGGGGTGGGAGAAGAGTAGATTAGAAACATTTACAGGTGAAACTTTCTGAGTGGAAAGTGTGTGGGAGACATTAGCATACCTCCCAATATTACTCCAGTGAAAACAGGGATGTCCTATTTATTTATTTATTTATTTATTTATTTATTTATTATTCCCCGTCCATCTGAATGGGTTGCACCAGCCACTCTGGGCAGCTTCCAACATATATAAAGACATAATTAAACATTAAGAAACTTCCCAATACAGGGCTGCCTTCAGATGTCTTCTAAGGGTTGTATAGTTACTTATCTCCTTGGCTCATAACGCCATACCCTCCAACATTTCTCCAATGAAATTAAGGATGTCCTAAGGAAAAGTGGCACATTCCGGGATCAAATCAAAAACCAGGATGGCTTTTGTAAATCCAGGGCTGTCCTTGGAAAAGAGAGACACTTGGAGGGTCTGTTTTAGGGTGAGAATCTTCACAATCAAGGGCGTTGTTGGGCAGGAGAGGAGGGTAGAACCCTAAATCTTTTGCGGCAGACCCCAGATTTCTTGCATCTTCCCTTTTCTTTAAACCTGATCTTTCTAAGAAGCCGTTGATTTATCATAAGACTTGAGTTATCCACCATCTTAATTTGCCCAGAGGCACACTCTGTAATTGGATGGAGCAGGGAAGGAGACATATATGCAAATTTCATCCAAATCTGTACCACGAGCCTGTGCCTCACTCAAGTCTTTTACAGTGCCTATACTAACAATACCCCATTCTCAATAGTGCCTTACTAATGTTTCCTCATAGGCAGAGGCAGTCTCTTGCGCCTGGATTCCCAAGGTCACATTCACACCATACATATAAAGCACATTTAAGGCACATGGATTTCCCCACAGAACCCTGGGAATTGTAGTTTACCACACATTTCACTTCCCAGCACTCTTAACAAACTGCAGTTCCCAGGATTCTTTGAGTAAAGCCGAGTGCTTTAAATATATGGCATGGATGTGGCCCATCAAGTTTTGTACCCCAAAATACCAGCTAGATGGCATTAGATGCCATTTTTTAAATTTCTGTATTAATATCACCCTTTTTGAATAATGCCCAGGCTGGGACAGATATTGCCCCTTCTTCATGAAGATCCCCAAACTCTGCTTCAAGGGCCCTGAAGTTTAAACTTCTTTCAAGGAAAAAACGGAGGTAGAAATGTTGGGAGATCTAATCCTGGATCTTTCACATCTCAATCTAGTTTGGCCTTAAGCCATAAACTGTGTGCCATGAAGAAATGTAACTCCCAATGATATATTAATAAAATGTTTGTGTGACTCCCAAACACCTACTTACAGAGTTCTGCATCTCTGTCTCATTTATTGACCAGGCCTAAAAAGGTAAAGGGACCCCTGACCATTAGGTCCAGTCGTGACCGACTCTGGGGTTGCGGCACTCATCTCGCTTTATTGGCCGAGGGAGCCGGCGTACAGCTTCCGGGTCATGTGGCCAGCATGACTAAGCCACTTCTGGCGAACCAGAGCAGCGCACGGAAATGCCGTGTACCTTCCCGCCAGAGCGGTACCTATTTATCTACTTGCACTTTGACGTGCTTTCGAACTGCTAGGTTGGCAGGAGCAGGGACCGAGCAACGGGAGCTCGCCCCGTCACGGGGATTCGAACCGCTGACCTTCTGATCGGCAAGTCCTAGGCTCTGTGGTTTAACCCACAGCGCCACCCGCGTCCCTTGACCAGGCCTAGCCTTCTTCAATTAGCCTGCTTTGGGCTGGGTGATTCTGCCATAGCTCTTCAGCATCCAGAGGAATTGAATGACCTGATAATTTTGATCTGATGCAGAGATACGGAAAAATCACCTGCCTTTGAAGGATGCTGCCTGTTGGGTCTCTGTATGGGTCACTGATCTGAGTTTGCCTCCTTTCAAGGATCCCCAGAACAGTGACACACAAAGAAACAAAGAAGTTGGGACTCCTCTAAGGGCTATGCCTTTTGCATAGTGCTTGACCTTTTGACGTGAAAGAGTAAAGGGTAATTCCAATTTTAATTTCCAAAAATGGACCTCAGCTATCAGAGGCATGGAAATCAAGGGGCTAACTTGCATTTGTTGGCGTAGGAGGAAATGACTCTCCTACCAAAAGCCTAGATCTCTTGACAACAACTAGATTTTGCAAAAAGGCCACTTTGCACAGGGAAGGGAGCCAAGGCTCCGAATCCTGCCAGAAAGTTCCACAGATGTTCTGCCCTCTGAATCTCCAGCCTCTGCCCCATTGGGGGAGGGGGGTCGTTGAGATCCAAGGCTGCCAGCTGTCATTTCCTAGCAGAGCTACTGGTGGGGCGGGGGGAATCCCTCTTGTTAAAAGGAGCCAGGAGCCGTTCAGTTCTGTTTGGCTGTCTATAAGTCTCCACTGCTCTCGCCTCTTAGTTCCCTTGCATCTTTGCACCGTTCGCAGAAGGCTGAGCCAAACACATTTCAGAAAGAGAGAAAGAGAAACCCAAACAAACTCCAGGACTCATTCTGTAGTCGAGTGGCTTGGCAACTCCATATGTTGAGAGAAAAAGAGATTTTTTTGAACTGTTTCCAGTGAAAGAGATGTGAAAAAAAAAGATCAGGAGACCCAAACATAGAAGGGAAAGAATGGTTTGCAAATGTTTTTAAGTGGGGCAGGGCCGGAGGATAACCAGTATGAGAAATGTGGTTTTTGAGACACAGAACAGCCACATGTACTATCCCCCCCTTTAGGTTCTAGTTGGAATATTGATATATCTAACAACCTATACTAAAAATAAACCCATTAACATGGCTCTATTCTTTGCAAGAAAGACAAGCTATTTCTCAAGTGTGTTTCGTGGGAGGATTTGGTGCAAAGCAAAGTACTGCTTGCATAACAGCTCCCCTAAAAACCATGGTGGGGTGTGTGTGCGCCAAGTCCTGTGGTTTCAAACCAACAGTTTCTCCTTCTTTAAGAATGCAAGAATTGCTTTGATAAATCAAGTGGTGTCAGTAAGATTTCAGTGATGAAGCTCTCAGTAGGGAATGATGCCAGCCTCCATCATGCTGCCCCCCCCCCAGCATGCCCCCCTACCCCAGCTAGCTAACTAGCTAGCTTCTGAACGTAGAAGTTTCTGCTTTGCTTTGGCACAATGTCATCTAACCTCCCCATAAAGGAAACAAGAAAGAATGCTCATTAAATGGCCAACATCACCTAATCTCCCTGCAAACAAATCAGGATGAATGTTCAATAAATAGGTCATCGGGAAGCAGCCTAAATTAGTTGTCATCAATAGGTCTTGTGGCAGTGAATTCTGTATTGTGTGTAGCTCAGGATTATAGCAACATGTTAGATCAGATCCAGCCATCATTTTCCAGTGGTGGACAACTAGATGCAACAAGGAAACCTCATAAGCAGGGCATGGAGGCAGCAACTTTCCTCTGCTGTTTGCCTACCTGCAAACAGCATTAAGAACTTGGAACTTCTGAACTTGGAGACGTACATTGCAAATCCTAACCATGTCTACTCTAAAAACTCCTGCTGAATTCAATCGGGCTTCCTTCCAGGTAAGAGGGGTTAAGATTACAGCTTTATTAATTTGCAAACTTCTTCCATCACCTTCCACCGGTAATGTCAAAGTGATTTGCAAGAAGGTTTGCAAGGTTATATTTGCTATCACAGCTCTACCGAGTCCTCCATGCAAAAGTTAGGAAAGAAAGAAAGAAAGAGCAGCAGACACAAAAAAGATCATGATTTCTAGAAGGAAAGCAAACAGCGAAGAGCTTCATATCCAGGGGACAATGAAATTAGCACTGAAATATGGAGTTGTTAGGCTAGAGTACATGGGAAGGTTATCTAGGCGAAGGGCAGGGAACCTCTGGCACTCCAGATGTTGTTGGACTTCAACTCCCATCAGCCTCAGCTAGCAACGCCAGTAGGAAGGAACAATAGGAGTTGCAGTCCTATCTGGAGGGCCACGGGTTCACCACACCATATCTAATACATTTAAACTTTCCAATGGCTTACAATGGGATCCATACCAAATCAGGTTTCCTGTTATTGAGGAGCAGCAGTGCTACACTGAGAATTGACTCTGGCCTTTCCCTGGGCCTCCCCAACCCCAACCCCTCTGATCTTCAACTGGCGGACTGCAACCAACACATAGGTCACAATTTTGCCTAAACTCCACACACACCCAAAATCCAAAACCAGCAAGGCCACAAGCATCTTCCAACAAGAGAGGAAAAAGAAAAGATGTGCACAGAAAGTTACAAGGCCAACAGGGAAGGTGTATGTTTTTGTGCATGCACAGTGGCAGACCTTGGCATCTCAAATTTCAGTGGCACCCTGTGCGATGCCAAGATCTTCCTTTGGAAGTCGTTGCTGGTGGTACCAAACTGATCGTGCTCCCCTAGATCTGCCTTTGATGTGTGTGAAGAGGCAGATCTAGACAGTGAGACAGTGGAATAAGTAACACACAAGACATGAAAAATCTAAAGTGGCCCCATTTGGGAGGTTAGAGTTAAAAGTGAGATGTGAGCTTGGGGGCCCTGAAAGCTACTGCATACTTGTTCCCCCCAGCCCCATCAATTTTCTCTGACTCTTCATCCTTCCCTTTTTTCTGTGACATAGAAACCAGGGCAGATATTTCTAATTCTGCTCTAAGTCAGGACATTTACAGTTGCAGCATTTCATGTTGCCATGTTTTAAGACTTGAATGGTATATCCGAATATTGTTCTACAGTGGTACCTCGGGTTACATACGCTTCAGGTTACATACACTTCAGGTTACATATGCTTAAGGTTACAGACTCCACTAACCCAGAAATAGTGCTTCAGGTTAAGAACTTTGCTTCAGGGTGAGAACAGAAATCGTGCTCTGGCGGTGCGGCGGCAGCAGGAGGCCCCATTAGCTAAAGTGGTGTTTCAGGTTAAGTACGGATCTCCGGAACGAATTAAGTACTTAACCCGAGGTACCACTGTACTCTGTTTACAATTTCTGATTGCAATTTTATTTTATTATGCTCTTAAAATGAACTTGCACAACCTTGGAACCCAGCTATCACACAACCCTTAGAACCAAGCTATCTGGCAACTCAGATATAGCCAATATAATATTAGTCAATAGTTCAAAAAAGAGCACGAAGCTCTGCTTTTATCTAACAATTTCAGTCTTTCACAGCTTTTTCCTATTTATCCTGTGTAGAGGAGTTGAGAACTTGTGAAGCATTCTGCTTTGATGTAGCACTCAGTTTCCAAAGCTTACCTACAATTGCCAAAAAATATTGTTTTAGGAATCCTTGGCAACAGTAAAACTAGCCAAAACAAAATTCAAGGGACCAGATGGAAAGATCAAGATCAACCATAAATGCTAGTGTTTCCTGTTCAAAGGAGGGAGGCTGCTGGGTCTGCAATATTTATTGCCTTCCTTGAATACCCATTCTGTCGTTTCCATGTGATCACCACATATGTGAACCCTCATTTCCTTGGGACCCTCAGTAGCTAACGCGCTGCTAACCATCTGCCCCAATTTTGCCCCTCCATCTAGACCAGGTGGGCAGCCTGACCTCCCTCTACATCGCACCAGAGAGTTGGAAATCCTGGAGAGCTGCTGCCAGCTGAGAAGAATTAGATATGTATGCTATTCTATGCAGGTGGGGGCGAGGGCAGAAAGGATGTCGCAGTTGTTTGCCTGGGTGCATGTTCTGGTTTCTAGGAAAGGAGCAGCACACCCCATTCTCACCTTCCTTACAGCCAGATGGGCAAGTGCTTCTCAGGGCAATGGGGAATGCCAACCGAGATGCACATGTGGCTACTCGCAAACTTCCTGGACAAATGCTCCAACTGCCCAAGAGGCGAGGCGGCTCTGCTCTGTCACCTACACTGCATAACAGTATCTTATTAAAAAGTTGGAAGCAGCCCTTGCCACCCAACCATTGTGTATGCATACCATCTGGCTTCACAGAACAGCTTGGAGCCTGCTCTCCCCACCCACACCCACACCTGCTATAATGTTAAGAAGAGCCTTAGGACAATGTCTTCCTTTTAAAAAAAAAGAGAGAGAGAAAGAGAAATGGGGAGACAGGGTTCACTTACAGGGCTTTCTCCTTTTCCGCCACCTCCGGCTCCTCCGCTGCTGCCAGGCTCTTTTCTGACCCTGGTGTCCAGCTGATGGTTTTGGACCTCTCCCCCAGAACTCTGTCCCACTAGCCTGGTGGGGTGGGTGATTTCCGAAACACCCCATCTTTTGCGCCAGACGGCATTCGGGACCCGCCTCCGCAAATCGCCAGGTTGCGTATCCGCTTTTACAAAACCTACTCCAAGGAAAGGAAAAGAAAGAAACACAAACCAGTCATCGTGGTGCGATCAAGGAAAGGAGGGAAGACTTGATGAGCTGGGGCTTCATTTCTGAGAGGGGCAGCTAAAGGGGCAGAGGGGCTGCAGCCAGCCTGCAGGTCACCCTTTCTGATCTGAAAGCATTTACTTATAAACTCAAGAGATGCAGAGGGGAATGGTGGTTGCTTGAGGTCACTTGGTGGGGGAAGGAAAGGTATTCTAAATCATGCGGAGATGCATTCTTTTCCAGACTTCGGGTTTGTCCCAGGACAGGTTGTGGGGCTAAATTCTCATCAGATCAAGCCATGGAGGATACAAAATGAATTCAACATGTTGCAGAGAGGCCTACATACCAAAGGAACAAGGGCTTAGATGGAGCTCCTCCAACCATCTCAGCTTTTAATTCATCTACACTGCTAGGCCCTTGGATAGGCTGGCATAGTATTGTTCTGGGTATACTCCCTGTAAGGGCATCTCTGGATCAGTGGTTTTATTAGTTTCTTAAAATGAAAGGTAGCTGGGGCTCAAGCATTTTTAGAATCCGCATGCCTTGAATGGTATGCCCTGTCCCCAAATCCTGGATCTGTGCAGGGCTGTTCTGGTTGTTCAGTGCTGATGGAAATGTACTCTTCACATGCTTAGGGAGCCCTGGCATAAATAGACACCTAGGGCTGAGCCTGGGCTTGTTCCCAAGCAGTTTGGGGGGTCAGAGTCCCACCCTTTTTGGCCAACAACACTTGGCAATACATTCGTGATCAGAGTCTGATCCAAGCCCACACATCCCCTCTAAAATGTGAGCCCAAGCTGTGTATATCAGCCCCCCCCTTTCCCTCAACTCTCTCTTCCATCCCTGCCATTCCCAGGCAGAACCGACAATATATTTTCACCGTCCACCCCAGCTGTTGCTCAACCATCTCCACCTTAGGGCTGGAAGGAACTGCAGAAAAATGTGTCTATGCAGCAGAAAAGACTGCAGTCACAGCACCGGCGAGGTGGGTGTAGAAATGGGACTGTGGGGAAGGGGTGCCCAGCAAACTCGGGGAATGTTTACAAGCAACAAATTGCAACCCACCTGCTCCCCACCCTCCAAGTGCTCCATTCAAAAAGGCGGTGCGGAGCAACCCTGTATTATTTGGGAGAGGGGAGCAGCGGTGGTGCAACATGGTGCTGCTGCCAGTTAGCTCAGAGAGATGCATGCATTGTAACTCCCACTCCTTTGTTAGCTCCAACCTGCTGGTACCCGGGTTCCCCGCCCCATATGATGCCCTCTGCCCCAATGCAATTCAGGAAGGGACTGGGGAAAGTTGTGGGGGGGGGGCAAAGCTAAGAGAGGCTCCCCTCACCTGAATGACAAAGCAGCAGAGAGAGGAAGGCTGTCAACAACACCCAGTTCTGTAGCGGGCAGCTCATAATGCCTTCATAATCGGAATCAGGGCTGGCACCAATTGGTACAGCATGCGAGGAAGACAGGTCTCAGTGCCCTTTCTTCTTTTTCTTTTGCTTTGCATTGAAAGTCTGGGATGCTCCCTGGTCCTTGCCTCTTCCTTCCTTCCTTCTTTTTCTCCTCGGAATTGTTGCTGAGGGGAGGAAGGTGGTCAGAAGAGGAGCGGAGAGGAAAGAGAGACGAGAATGTTTTGCAGAGGCAAAATCAAAACCAGAGAAGAGCCAGGAACGGGCAGGAAGGATACGGAAATCTCTCCATCCTGGCTCTGCAGTGATGGATACAAGAGTCTAACATGATGTGAGGGAGAGAGATGGGGAGAGTTGGGGAGGGGGGAGGCAAAGGAGAGAAAGGACACGTGAGCTGCAAAGATCCCTCCCTCCTGCCTTTTTAGCATGGAAGAGCTGTCTCTTGTCGCTCCCCCCCCCCCCACCACTCTCTTTCTGTATGGACAGGCAGCAGGAACCAGCAAAAAGCGGGGGGTGGGGGGGAGCAGGTTGTGCACACACTAACCTTCTCTGCACATGCACACAGGCAAATCAGACCCGTTTACTCCGGTGGAAATCAAGGCGGAATAAACATGCTCCAAAATCATGGAATTATTTCTTCTTTCAGGAAGATTAGGCCAGGAGCTCAGGTTGATTCAGGTCTCAGGATGGATTTGAGCGATTCAGCACTGGAACAGGAAGAGAGGAAGTATGCCTCTGAGTATATGCAGAGTGCCTACCATCATTACCGGGTAACCTGTAGTTTTCACCAAAATTCATCCCCTTCGTTCAACGTATCTGGGATTAAGGAGCAAGGATGACCTATTTAAAAGAAATGGAGAAGTGTTTGGTAGCTGATGCCAGGTCAGTCAAATCAGGTGTGGTCTTGCATAGTCCTCATGTACTTATAGACTGCAGGGCCAAGCAAAATTGGTGAGCAAGCCTAGTGTGCGTATGTTCTCCTGAAGCCTATACCTCTGTTCATCTGCTTGAGGAGCTAAGTCTCCTGCCAGGTAGCTTTTCACCAGCACCTCTTTGTGCCACGGTTAGGGCTGTGTGGGCTGATTAGATATGCGTTGGCAGACAGAAGATCCAGTCTTGACACATGGGAATGGAATCAGGGGGCTAATTAAATGGCTTTAGGTTCTACCTTCTGATTGAATTCTACGTTCACCCGAATAGGTGTTCAGGAAGTCCAGCAGTGAACTGAAATCATTATCATCAATTTATTAATTGCCTTCTAAGCAACCACCACAAGGCTACGCACACTAAAAAATATTTTAAAACAGCAACACAAAAACAGCAAATACATTTAAAATTAAAATGATGCAAATCAGACACTCGTGGTTAAGACCCATGTATCCAGCTTGGAACGTCGGTTGGAACAAAAATGTATTCAGGTGGTTCCAGAAAGTGCAGAAAGTGGGGGCCTGTTGTATCTCCCAGGGAATGCTGTTCCACAGAACAGGGGCAGCCACATTGAAAGCCCTGCTCTGAGTTATTGCAGAGCAGGCTTCTGAGATCTTTGGAACTTGCAGGAGAAACTCTCCCACAGCAATCCACTGAGTGTATAAGGGAGAAGACAGTCTCTCGATTAATTGCACAAATCAAATGTTGCTAAATTGAATGCACTATACAAAGTCCCTTCTCCAACCTACCCTATGGTAGTGCTTAAATTTCTTAAGTGGTGAAATTTACGGTTTATTAGGCCTACCCTCTCCTGTGCAATCCAAACAGGGTAGGGGCAGTCTGTTGGTACTCTGTGGTAAAGAGGGAAAGGTAATTTGCACGTGTTCAGACACAAATGTATAACTGTAGGATGGAACATTTGGTGTAATCTGTATTCTGGGCACTATGGGGGCTAACATGTTCCATTAATTAAGGGATGTTGTTGTTGTTTAGTCGTTTAGTCGTGTCCGACTCTTCGTGACCCCGTGGACCAGAGCACACCAGGCACTCCTGTCTTCCGCTGCCTCCCGCAGTGTGGTCAAACTCATGCTGGTAGCTTCGAGAACACTGTCCAACCATCTCGTCCTCTGTCGTCCCCTTCTCCTTGTGCCCTCCATCTTTCCCAACATCAGGGTCTTTTCCAGGGAGTCTTCTCTTCTCATGAGGTGGCCAAAGTATTGGAGCCTCAGCTTCACGTTCTGTCCTTCCAGTGAGCAGTCAGGGCTGATTTCCTTCAGAATGGAGAGGTTTGATCTTCTTGCAGTCCATGGGACTCTCAAGAGCCTCCTCCAATGCGATAATTCAAAAGCATCAATTCTTCGGCGATCAGCCTTTTTTATGGTCCACCTCTCATTTCCATACATCACTACTGGGAAAAGGGATAGTCCATTAAGGGATAGTCCATTCTTAATGATGTAATGGAGTGGGAACACAGGCTGAAGCTCTGAAACTTTTTCCAGAAAATAATAATGTCAGCAGATACAGCATCTGAGCTCAGGGTGGTAAACATGAGTGCAAAGCACCTCACTTTATAGTGCGCCATCAGGTAGTCTAGGCTCAGATAGTGGCTGGCCCAGTGAAACTCATGGCTTATCATACCTTTTCAGCCAGAGTCCAAACCTGCTAACTCCTCAATCACCTTTTGCTAGTTTATTAGTCTCTATTAGCTGCATTGCAGTGGGTTGGACTAGATGATCATTGGGATCCCTTCCAACTCTACTATTCTACAAGTCACCACACGTGCCTGGTTTGTTTCAGTACGTTAGAAGTTGCGGCAGGCCCATTTCTAAAAAGTGCAGGGCAAAGGTTCTATCTAAGAATGGCTTTTATAAGACTTCGGCAATCTGCACAGAATTTGGCTTGATGGTTGCCATTAATTTGATTTTAATTTGATTTAATTAATTCTATAATGAATGTTTTAGAATGTCGAATTATTTTGATTGTTGTTAGCCGCCCTGAGCCCAGCTTCGGCTGGGGAGGGCGGGATATAAATAAAATTTATTATTATTATTATTATTCCATTTTTTGCTGCAAGTGTGCAGCAATATGACATGTGAGAAACCACAACATGATTGTGTGTTTATTAACAGTTTGTTGATAACTTTTCTTATAGCATGCAATACATCCAAACTTAACTCCCCCAACACCCACCCAAGTCTCCCCACTGGCCCAAACATAACCCATCTCCACTTCCCCAAAGAAACAAAAATTAGAATGGAAAATTTAAAATATTCTTATTAAGCTTTGGTTGGCATCCATCTGCCTCGGGAGACAATAGAGGAGTACACCTTTGGGAGTGAAGTCAATTTGTATATCAGAAATACTGGTTCGTATGACATCTCTCTCCTTGGTGCTGCATACAGTTCTATGAATCCATCCCAAATCTGTTTGAAGCCCCCATCTCTCAGAGAACCCTTTCATGAGCAGCCAGCAGAAGCAGATTATACATCCAACCCTTCCATCTTTGGTGTCATCCTAGATTTCCAGTGCCTCAAGATTATTCTTTTAGGCTGTCAGCACGGCTTTGCTAAACCACCCCCTCACACAGTCTCCATTTATCTGATATGTAGGCCAACTATCAGTAATCTCTGAAGTGCTATCCAAAAGTAAAATTCATTCTAGTTTCAACTTCTTTCCAAAAAGAGGCAACAACAGGGCGCTGTGAAAAGAAAGTAAATGACTTCACTCTGATTTCATACCACCAACTTTCATCATCTGTTTGGATCCCCAAGGCTTAGATCATGTGGGTGTCCAATAATCCATGTGGATTAATTTTAAGGGAAGATCCAATGTGGAAAACTTGATATTGCATGCAGCAGGCCTGCAAAACACCATCTGAAATTTATTGTTGAGCTCTGCATTTCCCCAAAACCTGATTTCCTTTCTAAATTAGGGATTAGCTCGTTGTGCATCACAGAATACAAGCGTTCGCTGGATCTCCGGTGGATCCACTGCATTAAGCACATTTGGGTCAAATGTTACCTCAGCTTTATGCTCATGTTGTACGTTCTGCCGTGACACTCCTGCTGAAAGGATACATTTCTCCTGTAATGATTTAAACATGTATTTTTTGGGTCAAAATCTGTGAGCAGAGTGAAATATTAATTTCCACCCATGAGGCTTTTACTCTGTTCAACCTGCATACATAGCATAACAGTTATCTCTAATTACAGGAGGTAAGATATGGAGGGGGGAAAGCAGAGCGTTGAATTCTGAGGCGAGCACAATTTGAGGGAGACCTCTACAAAAGCTGGGCCGCGTTATAGCATTTTTGACATTCAGGTATATCAGTATGCCCGCCACAAAAGTTGCCAGGTGTTACATGGGGTTGGGCAGTTGATCAGTTTTGAGCCGCAAGATGGTTTTGGGACAGAAATATTAGTGGGAAAACGATTGACAACAGGAGAGTGAACCGAGTGACTGGAGGAGTGTGGCAGTTGGGAAATGAGTTTGTGATTCTGAGGGAGAGAGGGGTGGGGGAGGGGCAAAGAGAAATGAGACAAAGGAAACCTTAAAGTATATATTTAAAAGTTAGGATAGCTATTGTGACCTTTAAGATGTTGTTATGTGAGGTCAGGAAATGAGAACTTTTAAGAACTCTGTATATAAAGATGACTGGCTTAGAATGTTTCTTTTCTTCATCGTGCATCTATGTTTAACGGTCTGTGCTCTGATCTGAGAGGATCCCAAAGCAAATATAGATCCACCCACATATCTGATGTAGATGTGCTCAAGTAATAATATAAAGGGAGAGGTGAACTAATCTCTTTTGAGTCAATAGGTGGAGATGGCAGATACTTTGAGGGAAACCTTGACTCAGTGGAGCAAAAGACAGGCTTTCTGCAAGGGATCCTGGGAAGTCACCATTTTGTGGGGTCTCAAAGCGGGAGATCTTAATTTCTATATATTAATATTGCAAGAGTAGAATCACAATTTAACAGCAATGTGGGATTCAAGGGTGCGAGATATTCATAAAGAGAAGCAGAAAGTTGGGAGAGTCATGGAATTGTAATCTTTTGCCCAATGTGGGGCTCAAACCCACGACACTGAGACTGAAGAGTCTTACGCTCTACCAATGGAGCTATGCTCTCCATGAATTCGAAAGCTGGATATAGAGAAATGGGAGAATTTTGGTAACCAGGACCTTAAAGGAAAATGACACGGAACAAGTGCAGTCAAGTGTTTGCCGTTGTTTATTTCGGTTCAAAGGGGGCGCAGAGCAGAAAAAAAGCCACATAAAGAAGCATACAAATCAAAGAGCACTTGTAAGGATGAATCCTGACTCCGTAGGATACTGGAGGAGAAAGGAAGACTTGGCGGTAACCCGCCTGGAAGAGGAGTGAGGGAGAAAGAAGCTCAGAGATGGAAAGAGGCAGAGCAAAGAGAGGACATAAGAGACAGAGATGGAGGAGGATGCAGAGCAGAGGAAGCAGGCCTCTGGAAGTGAAGCCTAGCTTATCCAGTTTTCCACACAAGCCCCAACTGCAGTTGAGTCCCCTCCATCTCCATACGGCTGTTCCTGTAACCCTAGTCCTCCTTGCAGCCTGAGATTGGCTGTTTTCTGTAGGAGCGCAAAAGAGAGATGGGATTCATAGTTGCTGCCTCACGCAGGTCCCTAGCAGTGCAGCATACGTCAATCTTGAAGGGAGATTGTTTATCCCATTCTGACATGGAAGGAGGGCTCTTTGCCTCAGGAGAAAGACTAGTCAGTGGGCAGAAAAGGGCTAGGACCTAGGCCCAGTTGCTGAGGTAACACACCAAGCTAGTTCAGATATATCCATGCAAGGCAAGCAGTGCTGGTCCACAGAGCCCAGCAGCATGGGGGCTATGTGCTTGCCCATGGGGAAGCCAGACATGCTTCTTGATTCAATACTAGGGCTGGGAAAGTCCCAAGAAATGCATGTGTCCTTCCCTTGATAGGGAGAAAGAGCAGCCACCTCGCCCTGGCCCAGCTGCTGCGCTGCGTCTTGGAGGCAGCCGGTGTCTAGAGCAAGAGGCTTAGAAGACAGACTGTCCCAAGTTAAGTGTGAGGGGCCAAGGTTGCTGAATGGTACCGCAGAGAAGCCGAGGGGTCTGGAAGCCATCTGATTCGGAGGGCATCCTGTCGTGCCAGCCTGCTGGTTCCCAGGGAGGAGCAACTCCTCATCCGGCAACCTGTCGTCTGAGGGATGCTTGGATAAGGCTCGCTTCTTTCTTGCCTGCCCGTGCAGGCTGCTCGAGAGCTTGCGTTTCCGAGACAGCACAGCAGGCTGAACTAGGAGCCCCCTCTCTAGGGGGACGGCACCATGGTCGGCCTCAGCGGAGGCTGCAGCCTCTGAGTGAGTGCTAGCAAGCAGCCTGCCCGCTTTGTGATGCTCGGATGCTGACCCCGGGGAGCCAAATGGCACCGGGGTGAGGAGCATCTCTAGGGGTAACTCTGCAAGATGGAGAAAGTCTTGGTCCTCGAGCAAGGGAGCTGAAGCCTCTGCGTTGACAGTCTGTCCTCCAGCAAACATGCAATAGTCCTCCAAACGAAATTCAGAATAGTCACCACTACAGGTACTGGGAGGCACCCTAAGAGGAAGAGAATATAAAGATAGCAAATGATATAAATATAGCACATTTGGGCCCCAGGTGAATATATTTTTCATACCTTTTAAAAAAATAAATCATTATTTTAGTGTTCCCAAACCAATTATCTGCTTCAGTTCTTCTACTGGAAGTTTTAATTTTATCCTATTACACAAAGAACAATGTCATTGGACTGCTTTATCTAGACGAAACGAAATAAAATGGCCCCACCCTGGGTTTTGTTCTTCAGTCAGAAGCATAACCATAAGACAGACATTCTTCTATATTTTTCAGCCACCTAGACAAACTTTTGTCACGAGCAATGAAGGGAATAATAGAATTAAAGAACTGGAAGGGACCCCAAGTGTCATTTAGTCCAACCCCCTGCAATACAGAAATCTCAATTAAAGCATCCATGACAAATGGCCATCCAACCTCTGCTTAAGAGCCCTCCACTTTCCAAGGAAGTCTGTTCCATTGTTGAACAGCTCTTACTGTCAGAAAGCTCTTCCTGATGTTTAGTCAGAATCTCCTTTCTTGTAACACAAATCCATTTATTCAGGTCCTATCATCCGGAGCAGGAAAAAGCAAGCTTGCTCCATCCTCCATGTGACAACCCTTGAGATACTTGAAGATGGCTATCATATCTCCTTTCTGTCTCCTCTTTACCAGGCATAAGATACCCAATTTTCTAAACCATCCCACAAAAGGCTCCAGGTGTGGTCTGACCAAGGCAGAATAAAGCAAGACTATTACTCCCCTTGATTAGTATTTTTGGCTGCTGCATCACACTGTTGATTCATGTTAAGCTTGTGGTCTAGTAAGACCTGTAAATCCCTTTTACATGTACTACTGGCAATCCAGGATTATGCTGCATGAAGAAGTGCTTCCTTCTGTCCATCCGGAACGTCCTGCCAAGTCAGTTTCTACAACTGTAGCCATGCAGCAGATCAGAATCCCTGAATATAGTCACAATACTCATCAGATTTCTGCAGTGATTCCTCAGTCCTTCAAAAAGAGCCGGATACTTATAACTCTTCACCCCCTCCAAAACCCATGAGTTAAACTTTCACCTCAGCGGTGGAGAGGAAGAAGAAACCACGAAGTCATTGGTCAGTTGAGAGAGGATGCTGTCCACGAGAGTGTAGTGGGATGGATCCAGTGCAAATTCTTTATGCCGTTGACTTTGAAGGTGCTGCAAAAGGCAAAATGGCTGCATCAGAGGCAATGGGAGAGGTCTGAAGATGGGAAGGAAATGAGAGATTCTGTACCAGCAAACCTCTTTATTTAAGCATCCAGACAAAATAAATAAGTGAGGAATTGCCTTGTTTAGGAGCTGGGAAGACTGGTATGACCTCAGGAGCTTACCCACCAAAGAAAAGCTGCTTTGGTGGGGAGATGGAGAAGGAGACTAGAACTGCCAGAGGAGAGGAAGTAATACTAAATCAGTGCCCAGCTGAATATGTTTGTGCCAATATTTAAGAAACTGGACCAATTTGGGGGTTTGCATTCTGCGCAACAGAAAACCACTGGTCTCCAAGGAAGTTACCAGGCTTTTAATTCTCAGGAGGGATAAACAGAGTCATGAGGACTTGTCCCTCCTCCCAGTCTATTCAGCACTGAATGCATTTGTTCTTCAGTGACATCTGCACTACCAGGCCTGGGAGACATTAGTACCGAGAGCTGTGCATATGCTGGGATTCTGTAAGAGCACAGAATGCAACACTATCACAGAACGTATCCTCCTGAAAAGCTCAGCTTCTTTAAAAACACAAGCAGATTTATCCCTTATGCTGCAAAGATGAGCCTGTCAGTACATGGCTAATGGTGCTGATGACTCCAAAGCCAGACAGTTGGCTGAATGAGAGCTGGGTCTGAAATTCCAATGGGAACTTTTTGCAGATCTTCAAAGTGGTCACGTGTGTGTGTGTGTGTGTGTGTGTGTGTGTGTGTGTGTGTAAAGGCAATACATATTCAGGGGATGGGGGGGAAATTGTGAAATTTTTGGAGTGGCAAAGAGCTTTACCTGAAAAACGACAGCAGCAACAAAGGCTTTCTATTTCCTTTATAAAAATGGAATTCTATTTCGGCCCACCTCCATATACAGTGGTACCTTGGGTTGCAGATGCTTCAGGTTACAGATGCTTCAGGTTACAGACTCCGCTAACCCAGAAATATTACCTTGGGTTGAGATCTTTGCTTCAGGATGAGAACAGAAATCGCGCGGTGGCGGAATTGTGGCAGCAGGAGGCCCCATTAGCTAAAGTGGTGCCTCGGGTTAAGAACGGTTTCAGGTTAAGAACGGACCTCTAGAACGAATTAAGTTCTCAACCCAAGGTACCACTGTACAATTCACCTGGAACAACACTATGATGTGATGCAAGGCCACTCAGAGGAGTCATTGAAGGGCAGATGTGGCCACCAGCTGTTTCGAGGACTTTTGGGGTAAAGTCATTCTTCTGGTAAAGCTCTTTGCCACTGAAAATTTAATATTCTCCTCATGCCTCCTCCAAAAATTGCATAAATCCCCCAAATGCTGCCATGGCCTGCAAATAGGTTTACAAAAAGAGCAGGGAACATTTTCAGCACAGCACTAGGCTGAACATGATATAAATTGGTATAGGAAAAGGCTTTAGTACTCTGACTAGCTTAGACCTTGTACTACAATGGAGCAGAGGTTACGTCCTCCAAGGCCAAAGCTGCAAAGCCTGGTGTAGCTTTAGTGCATGCAGTTCAGAATGTAGGTAGCTGTCCCAGGACTGGGCAGACACTGGTATAAATAGGGCTTGTTCTCCTTCAGAGGAAGCCTAGGTCTGGGGCAAGGGACTTTCTTACCGTCTGCAACTCTGCAAAGACTTCTTCACAACATTCACAGTAGCCTTTCTGTGCTTTGGGCATGATACAGCAGGCTGAAGGAGGGAAGAGCTCATTGGGTGACTGTTTGCTTTCCGGTGCTCTGCAGAAAGGGCAAGACAAACATATTCAGGACATTCCATTCCCCTGCTGCACAAACCCAGCATCCTACTTTGTTCCCTCCGCCTTCAGATTTGTTGACACAATTTAAAACTTTTATAGTCTCCTCAGCACTTGGGGGTCCCATCCAGGACTACCTTTGGTTTCTGAACTTCAGGCCTGCCCAACAATATTTTTGTGGCTTCCCTTTCTACACCTGTGGCAAAAATAGCTGGTGCTATGGGCAGGATTCCAGTTTATTTACCTGGTTTCCCCACCACATAGGCAGATTTGATTTGTCCTGTACAGTGGTACCTCGGGTTAAGTACTTAATTCGTTCTGGAAGTCCGTTCTTAACCTGAAACTGTTCTTAACCTGAAGCACCACTTTAGCTAATGGGGCCTCCTGCTGCCGCCGCGCCACCGGAGCCCGATTTCTGTTCTTATCCTGAAGCAAAGTTCTTAACCTGAAGCACTATTTCTGGGTTAGCGGAGTGTGTAACCTGAAGTGTAAGTAACCTGAAGCGTATGTAACCCGAGGTACCACTGTATATTTATTAGCAGAGCTTCCTAAGTTTTCCTCCCACGCCATTAGCTACCTTACCCACCCGTCCCCCACAAACACTTACTTTGAGCTGGAAGAGGTTCGTGGGGGTTGAAATGGGCTATGTCTTCTCAGCGGCCGGAAATACAGTTGGGGGAAATTCTTGAATTGTTGAAAGAATGGCCTGAGTTGCCTAGACAGAGCGAAAAACCTCTCAGTAAGTACTTGGGAAATGAACAAGAATGGCCCTTAGGAAAGCAGCATGTACAGAGATCCACCTACAGGACCTTCAAGGAGGGATAGCTGGGAATCATGCCAAGATGGGAGACATCATTGCCCACTTTATTCCCCTGGACCTCTCAATGGGTTTACCAGAGAAATCCGTACCCTGCATTATGTGGGAAAGATTGAAGAGTTTCTACATCAGAGGCCAGGGCAGGGGAACTGGATCAGGCTAGTGAGTCAGATCCAGAACTCCCCCATGGACTGCTTCGACAGAGCCAGGTGACATCAAGCTTCCAGTCTTTGAGAAATTAATAGGCAGGGGAAAGTCCCGTACTCCATGACTCTTACCTGCTCTCATCTTCAATTTTCAGGAATGGAGCTTTCAGCCTTACCACTAAGAAAGAAACATGAGAAGAAGAAAAGCAACTGTTGGCAGCTCTCGTTATTAAAATATCAGAGGAAAGATAGATACAGCCACCACCATCCCAGACTTTGGATTAGTGGAAAGGTCACAGGAAGCTAGGTAGTCCGGACACCTCTCTTTAAAAAGCTAAGCATCAAGTCATTACAGATTTGTGGAAGTCGGGAGGTGGGGGAGGAGGATTGCAGTTAAGCAGCCAGCTCTGAGGGGAAACAGCTGAGCAAGCTGTTGCAGGTGACTGTTACTTAAACACTGTGCAACAAGGCGATTATTATATTAAAACAACAGCCTGCCTCATGGGCAGGCACCATGCCAGCACCATGCCAACGCTGCATTGTTAGCAAGTGGGAGACAGTCCAGAACTGGCAGCCACAATAGCACATCTCCAGGGAACAGGAGATGTGGCTGGACCTTGTCGCCGGCACAAAGGAAGCCCGTCAGCAATTTTAAATACCAAGGGAACACTGGAGATTTCCCTGGAAGGGGGGGAAGAGGCGACAGAGAGAGCAAATAATGTACAGTGAGCTGTATATTTTTGGGACTCATTTTATGCTTGTGATTGGAAATTGTTTTGTTTTTAGTATTGTGTTTTAATTGTTGTAACCCATCCTGGGACCTTAAGAGTGAAGGGTGGATAGATAACAACAACCATAACAACATCACCATGGCATACAAAGCATATGCTAAAATGTACACAAGAAAAATAAATAAGTTAGCACAGTGGTTTTCAACCAGTGTTCCATGGCACCCTGGGGTGCCTTGAATGATGGTCAGGGGTGCTGCGGGCAACACTGGCCTCTGTCCCTCTTTCTTTCCCTCCCATCTCTGATGCCCTCTTGCATCTCTGCCTCCCAAAGGCTAGCACAGTTGCTTGTTGCAGCAGACCTGGCTACAAGCTCCGCAGGCAAATGGTGCCTCTGGGGCTGGTCAGGGGGTGCCGGTTGCCAGAAGCTGAAGTGGCCTCAGAGTAAGCAAGCAGGCAGGTGAGGCAGCCCAGCCAGCCAGTCCTTACTGTTGGGAATGGACAGACAAGTCCCAGGTCCCTGTGGGGCAGTGTGAGAAGGCACCTCTCTCTAGGGCAGGGCGGGCAGCTCAGAGACCAGGGGCAGCAGCAGCGACTGCCCGGAGGACTCCCAAGGAGAGGGGAGGGGAGGCTGAGGAAACACCCCACAAGGAAGGGTGTTCGATAAAGGGTGAGAGACTGCCAAGATCTGCAGGGAAGAGGTGACATAACTGGGCTCCTGAGACCCACAGGGGGGCCACATAAATAATTTGTTGGTCAAGGGAGGAGTGGACTCAAAAAGGTTGAAAACTTCAGTTAGCACAACCCAATGTAAGGTCCTAGCTCTTATTATTGCTAGGCTTGGAAACATGCAACACTTGTTTGGAAAAGCAAGATGAAGTGATGGGATTTTAACTGATCTGGACAATGCTGTCTCCTACCCATAGATCTGCAACTTTTCTTCCTGTTTCTTGTCTGCAGCCAAATTTTCTCCCTCAAATTTAGAGTTGTGTTTCTTTAAGTGTTCAGAATTGGAACTGACTCGTCTTTTTATTTTGCATGAAGTGATTTATATACGTTTTCTTGTAGCAAACCTCTTTGGCTTTCTCTCCCCGTCTCATTTAAGCACAGAGTGTACATCACCAAACCGCAATATGAATTTTGGAGTTTATGCAAGGCGATGGGAGGCAGCAGGTGACAACACAGGGCGCCCCCTGGCCTCCGGCAACACTGAAACCTCCATGCTTACCTTCCGAAGGCTGGAACCCAGAAGCAACCAACTTCACCTAACCCAAGGGAAATACACAGTAAGAGATGTCAGGACAATGAACGTGCAGCAAGCATAAAAAAGGCTGGCAGAGGCAGGCAAGAAAAAAGCCTAAATGCACACGGCAGCAGGTCTTCAAGGTTTCTGGCAGCTGGTCCCAGCAACACTGACTGCCAGTGCATGTAGCAGATGGTGTCCCACCCATTCTCCCAGTGCCAATGGTCAGGGAACATGCTTGTTCACATGGCAGTTTATGTAACAACAGAGCATATGAAAGTGGGTTATGCTGGTGTGCTCTAGAACTAGAAACCACAAGCCCATGGAAGAGGCGGACCTCTGTAGTCTCCCCAAACCCAGGTTCAAATTCTCAGTCTCCTACCCCACAGTTACACTGTGCTTTTGAGAACCTGTTTGCATAATATGAAATGATCTCCTAAGAATTGACAAACGCCTGGAAAACAGCCTCAAAAGTCTTCGAGCACAATTCAAAGTGTTGGTGCTGACCTTTAAAGCCCTAAACGGCCTTGGTCCAGTATACCTGAAGGAGCGTCTCCATCCCCATCGTTCTACCCGGACACTGAGGTCCAGCACCGAGGGCCTTCTGGCGGTTCCCTCACTGCGAGAGGCCAAGTTACAGCGAACCAGGCAGAGGGCCTTCTCGGTAGTGGCACCCTCCCTGTGGAATGCCCTCCCACCAGATGTCAAAGAGAACAACAACTACCAGACTTTTAGAAGACATCTGAAGGCAGCCCTGTTTAGGGAAGCTTTTAATGTTTGATGTATTACAGTATTTTTATATTTTTTTGGAAGCCACCCAGAGGGGCTGGGGAAGCCCAGCCAGATGGGCGGGGTATAAATAAATAATAATAATTATTATTATTAATTATTATTATTATTATTCTAGCTATATCTCTCCTGCTCTGGGGTGGGACAAAAACCGAGTCCATTTGTGGGAAGCCAATAGGGCCACAATCATTTCAATTGTGTGGGCACCTAACCTTCCAGACAAATCACATCAATCAGCCACAGAAAGAAAGGCCATGGTGTATCCTGCCCCTCCTGCTGTAGTGCAGGATTTACCACATCTTAAGCATGGCATTTCCCAGGCCTGTTACGATCCTGAAATCATAAAAGCTGCACAAAAATGTAACTCTTAACGTTACCAACCTTTGCCGTGGAAGGGTGCTTCTTAGACAACAGTCGTATGTAGGACAGCATTTCTGAGGAGGAAGGGCCATTAAGGAGAACAACATTGTATTCTACCCCCTAGAAAAAGATAAAAGAGTAGGGGAACAGGAGCACAAGCTAACTCAGGCAGTGTATACATTGCTGGCTTAAAACTCAGGAAGGCGTTTCTCAATTCAGATCGTATCTGGATTGGGAAAGAATGCATCAACATACTGTATTTCAAAAGAAACAACAGGTAGCTATTGATGCTGGCTAAAATCATGTGTACACCGCTTCTCAAGCCAGTGGTGGGCTAGTACTGCATGTGGAATAAATGGGAGTGTGGACACAACCTCACAGTTTCAACACTTGGGTGGGGGAGAAGAGAGAGGGAGGGGGAAAGAGGCCACACCCAGTTATCAAACCAACTTTGAGCACTTGTTAGGTCACCAACTTTTCAAGCAGCTGCTGCAGCTGTGCCCTGAACAGCAGCCTGGTCAGCAGACATTAGCAAGTGATCACACTTATCTTCACACCGTGGAAAAAGCTAACTTAAAACTTTACCTACTGATTTCTGCAGATCAAACACAGGAACAGGGTTGATCAGCGGACAATCAGTGTCAGAAACTAACTGAAAGAGGGATTAGAATGAGGCATAAAGGAGAGATGGGGCCCCACAATTAAGGTAAGGTAAAGGTAAAGGTAAAGGTAAAGGGACCCCTGACCATTAGGTCCAGTCGTGACCGACTCTGGGGTTGCGGCGCTCATCTCGCTTTATTGGCCAAGGGAGCCGGCGTACAGCTTCCGGGTCATGTGGCCAGCATGACTAAGCCGCTTCTGGCAAACCAGAGCAGCACACAGAAACGCCGTTTACCTTCCCGCCGGAGTGGTATCTATTTATCTACTTGCACTTTGACGTGCTTTCGAACAGCTAGGTTGGCAGGAGCAGGGACCGAGCAACGGGAGCTCACCCCGTCACGGGGATTTGAACCACCAACCTTCTGATTGGCAAGTCCTAGGCTCTGTGGTTTAATCCACAGCGCCACCCACGTCCCAATTAAGGTAATGTTTGTCTAATGATTGCATGAACCAACAAGCACTCAGGCTGAGGAACAAGCCTTCTTTTCTCCCACCCCAGCTTTCTCAGATGCTCGCTGCTGAAGCAGTACTGATGCCACAAAGAACTCTGCAACATCTCAACAGGTTTATCCTGCAAGACACCTGCTAAATATGCTTAACAATTCTGAAACTGAATGAGCAGGACAGAACATGTGCATTTAAAAAAAAAAAAATGCACACATTGTACAGAAGCAAAGCTTTTTGTATAGCGAATCACATAAATTACCTGGTAGCATTAGCTTATGTTGTTCCAGCCTCCCTGGTAAGGAAGAGGGTGGAACTACATCAGTCTTTTGGTCCAATTAAGGCTATGGTTGCCAACTAACAGAAAAGAGGCCCACCCCGGTGCATTTAGCAGCAGACTGACTCACAAAAATACAACTCAGCAAATGAGGCATTTCAGTGGAGAAGAATGTCTGTTGATCAATCTGCTGAGCCACGGGAGTCAGAGCTAGTAAGACTGTCAGCAATCCTAATCAAGACCCATGCAGAAGAGAGCGAGGGGAAATCTCCCCGGCAACCACCCCATACCAATGAAAAGCTCTTCCATCCATTGCTCTGGCCTGCCACCTTCCGGCAACGAAAAAGCACTGCGCTATTTCATGCAGAAAAGAGGTTTGCCTCTATAATGCGGTGTTATCGATTGAAATCAAGGTGATTTAAATCACTCTGGGAAAAAGACCAATTTAAATCATTGATTTACATCAAGTTTCCCATTTTGAAATCCATCATTTTCTGAGCAAGCATGCACTCTTAACTAGTTGCTCTAATAACTGGAGCATATTGGTCTGCATCTAAATAGAGCACAGGAAAATGTCTTATATTCACCCACCTAGCCAAGTAGTTTACTCTGGCTGGAAGTAGCTTTACGGGGTCCAACACAGAGAACTTGCCCATCACCAGATCCCTGATCCTTTAAACCAGAGATTGAACCTGGAATCTTCTGTGTGCTAAGCACACTTTCTGCTAGAGCTAAAATCCCTACCCTAAACCTCAAAGTAAGTTAAAAGCAGAATTCAAATCCTTTGGCGTTGCAACCCATATTTTAGGATAAAATAGGTTTAGATAGGTAAAGGACCCCTGACCATTAGGTCCAGTCGTGGCCGACTCTGGGGTTGCGGCGCTCATCTCGCTTTACTGGCCAAGGGAGCCGGCGTACAGCTTCCGGCCAGCATGACTAAGCCGCTTCTGGCGAACCAGAGCAGTGCACGGAAACGTCATTTGCCTTCCCTTGCCTTTTGACGTGCTTTCAAACTGCTAGGTTGGCAGGAGCAGGGACCGAGCAACGGGAGCTCACCCCATCGCGTGTATTCGAACCACGACCTTCTGATCGGCAAGTCCAAGGCTCTGTGGTTTAACCCACAGCGCCATCTGCGTCCCTTTTAGGTTTAGGTATATTGAGATAAAATATAAATTTAAATACAAGTTTTCATGAAGATTAAAAAAAGGTTTGCTGATTCATGCAAAACAGAATCGAAAGGATTTATGCCTGAATGCATGCAAAATGGACACAGACTAAAATAGACACATCTATCCCTAGCTCTGTCTCTCATCATTTTACACCCTCCATGCACTCCAGAATCTGCCCCATGTTCTCTTATTTATCTATTATACAGGATGATGCCTAGTACTGAGCTGTGAGATCCAGGTTTGTATCCCTGCTCAATTACAAAGCTCACTTGGTACCTTCAAACAAGCACCTTCTTTAGCCCAACTTGCCTCCCAGACTGTTACAAAGGCAGCATCAGACAACCCACCTTAAGCCTCTATAGCAGAACAGGAAATTTTATATTAAGATTTAACAGGACCTTGGGGTGGGAGAAACTTTCAAGTTGCTTGGAAGAAAGAAGCACACAAATTGTGTATTCCAACCATACAGGATCCTTTTAGGGAATCCCGGGAACTGTTAATTTTTTAATTTTTATTTTTGAGGGGGCAGTAGCAAGATTTCTGCTAGGTTGGGCACGTACACAGGGGGGAAACCATACCCTTTAATTCAAGATGCAAAAAGAAACCCACAAAACGTCAGCGCACAGAAGTTGTCTCTCTTAGGTAGGGAGCCCTGGTGGAAATTGAGGAGCCACACTGGTAAAAATATTTGGGAGAGTTCTTCCTTCACTGTCAGACTAAATGCTTCTTTTGCAAGACATGATCTATCTTTGCAAAGCCATCTGCATGGACACCCCACTCCAGATTAGAAAAAGGATACCATCTATGTGTATAATCTGTATCCCCCAGGATCGCGAAGTGGCAAGGATGCTGTTGCCGCAGGTGCTATCCTGAAAAAAAGAAAGAAAAGCAGAGAATGTATATAGCAATTACGGTACTAATCAGAGCACCTATAACAAATCAGGTGGGGCAGGGAGAATACTTTTCACGAAACAGGTGTAGGACCAAGGTAACTCACCAACTCAAAGGTTGTCTTGCCAGTACTCTGCTGTCTCAGGAAGGCCAACCCCCAGCTTTCTCATGGAGCAACAGACTACCACTAATAGTGACTGGTGTTTGTCTGACATACAAGCTCATACCACCTATATTATCTTTGACGATAACCCTGAGAGCTTTCTGTCTCTCCTGCAGCACATGAAACTAACCTGCTCGGTGGGCATATTTCTGTAGTATGTCTGCTCTCTGGATTGCATGGGGGAGACCTAGATTATTAATGTATCTATTTGTTTTGTCTGTCACCTGACACAAGGCAACTTACCATCACATTTGAAAACGTACAAAATCGTTTAAAACAACCACAATTAAAACCTAAACACTCTAATAAATATATGATAGAGAGGAAACGTCTGCTTCCAAGTGGGAGGGGGTATTATTAGCAACCCAACCCAACACTAGCCTTGACTCATCTGGGTGAAATTTATTGAAAGCCAGGATGAAAATTAAAGCCGGACCTGGCACCCAAAAGATGTCAGTGTTGGTGCCAACTGAGTCTAATTTTGAGAGCATTTCACAGGTGAGGGGTGGGGGGAAACAGAAAAAGGCCCTCTCTTTATTGTCATCTTCCAAGCCTCTCTCAGAAGAGGCACAAGGAAAATGGCCTCAGATGACACTCTTAAGGTCCTGGTATAATCTTGCCAGGAGAAGCAGTCAATCAGGTATTGTGGTTCTGGGCTGTATAAATATTTATAGGTTAAAAATAGCACCTTGAATTGGTCCCCAAAACCTATAGATAGGAAGCGCAGTTGTGCCAATACAGTGGTACCTCAGGTTAAGAATTTAATTCGTTCTGGAGGTCTGTTCTTAACCTGAAACTGTTCTTAACCTGAAGCACCACTTTAGCTAATGGGGCCTCCTGCTGCCGCCGTGCCGACAGAGCATGATTTCTGTTCTCATCCTGAAGCAAAGTTTTTAACCCAAGGTACTATTTCTGGGTTAGCGGAGTCTACAAGCTGAAGCGTATGTAACCTGAAGCGTATGTAACCTGAGGTACCACTGTACTGGTGTTAGTTCCCTGGGTAATCTGGTGGCTGCATCGACACCAGCTAGCCCTATGTCCATCGCAGTAATCCAATCAAGAGGATACTGGGAAATAGATCATCACAGCCAGGCCATCCCTGCCCAGATATGGGTACAGCTGGACCACCAACCAAAGCTGGGGGAAGACACTCTGTGCCACTGTGTCTATTACATTAACCCATCTCAGTCGGGGTTAAAGCTCAGTTTTGAGACAGAGGGAGTACAACTCTGTTGCTTTTGCTTGATCTCTCAGGGGCTTTTGATACCAATGGCCACAGTGTCCTGAAAGACTGCCTGCCCCTATGCAGTCCTTTAAGACCACTTAGATCTGGGGAAATTCCACTCATGGGACTGCACCCTAAAGAACATTATTGTATTTTTGTTCTAATGGATATTGTTTTTATATTGCACATAGATTAGAGATTTTTTTACATCTGAATCAGGAGATGCAGTGACTGTTCTGAACCGGTGCCTGGATGTAATGGAGAGCTGGATGAGGGCCAGCAAACTAAGACTGAATTCTGGTAAGGAGGCAACTCTGCAAGGAAGTGATTCCCAGGCACAACAGATTACCAGTTCTGGACAGGATTGCACTCCCTCTGGAAGAACAGGTACAGTGGTACCTCGGGTTAAGTCCTTAATTTGTTCCAGAGGTCCGTTCTTAACCTGAAATTGTTCTTAACCTGAAGCACCACTTTAGCTAATGGGGCCTCCCACTGCCACTGCACGATTTCTGTTCTCATCCTGAAGCAAAGTTCTTAACCCGAGGTACTATTTCTGGGTTAGTGGAGTCTGTAACCTGAAGCGTATGTAACCCGAGGTACCACTGTATGTGCTTTCGGGGTGCTTCCAGAACCATTTTTGTCACTGGAAGGCTAGGCAGTCTTCCTGGTGAGGAGCACCTATTACCTTAGGTTTGGTACGTCAGTTACAACCTTAACTGAACAAGGAGAGCTTGGCCACTATGATTCATGCATTGGTAACCTCACAACTGGACTATAGTGAGGCATGCATTGAGACTGGACTAGATGGTACAGAATGTTGTAACAAGGGTGGACTCACAGATATTTTACCTGTAAGGAGGGAGCTACAGCAGTGGCTGATTAGCTACCGAGCTATGTTCAAGGTCACATAAAAGCTCCAATGATCTTGGGACCAGGTTACCTGAAAGACCATCTGCCCCTGTACAGACCTGTTAAGATCGTTTGGATCATCTGGGGAAATTTTACTGCACCCTGCAGAACATCACCTAAAACTGGGCATTAGCCACTGCTGCCCCCATCCTTTGGAATATCCTTCCCTCTCTATACCATCCATAAGTTGCTTCAAAAGACCTATTTTTGCCCAGGTTCTCTATGACTCATAAAAAAAAAATTCTGTTTTTTTATGATACTGTTTTATGTAAGAGATTTTAAATATTAAGCAGTTTTTAAAATGCTTATAAATAAATGAATAAAGCAACAGAAGAGGACCCTAGAGAATCCTCAATGCCACAAACCTGATCCTTCCGGGGTGGTGCAGCCTCATTTAGAACAGGCTGAACTCCACTCATCTGGTCAGAGGAACCACCCACTAACTAACAGCATCTCAGTCTTGTCTGGGTTGAGCTTCAGCTCACCGAATTATTTTTCAGTTAGGTTACCTATTGGTTGCATTTCAACTCTGCTGTTTTATCCACAACTGTGAGCCATCACCCCACCCCAAGGATGAACAAAGTGATTGGTAGGGTTGCTCACCTGACCCCTGATGGCTTTATGCAAGAGCTTTTTCCCACGACTGATCAGGTTCTGCATAAAGAGTTGGGGAGGGTGTGGGGAAGAATGGGGAGGGGAAAGAATTGGGACAAAGGAAACAGCAGGTTAAAACAAACGGAGAAATCAGATTTCACTGGTCTTGGCAATGGGCTTTATCGGTTCCTATTCATCACTTCTTCATAAGCATTAGGCATTAGGCTTATTTGTGCGCTCTTAGTCCAGTTTAACAGTGGGACGCGGGTGGTGCTATGGGTTAAACCACGGAGCCTAGGACTTGCCGATCAGAAGGTCGGCGGTTCGAATCCCCGCGACGGGGTGAGCTCCTGTTGCTCAGTCCCAGCTCCTGCCAACCTAGCAGTTCAAAAGCACGCCAGTGCAAGTAGATAAATAGGTACCGCTCCGGCGGGAAGGTAAACAGCGTTTCCGTGCGCTGCTCTGGTTCGCCAGAAGCAGCTTAGTCATGCTGGCCACATGACCCAGAAGCTGTACACCGGCTCCCTCGGCCAATAAAGCGAGATGAGCGCCGCAACCCCAGAGTCAGTCATGACTGGACCTAATGGTCAGGGGTGCCTTTACCTTTTTAGTTCAGTTTAACGGGTTTTGGGGCATCACAGCTGGACTTCTTAAAATCAGAAGTGGGAAGGGACGGTTGGACAGATACATACATACATACATACATACGGGGAGCAGGAGCAGCTATGGCCAGGAATGAAAAAACAAAAACAAAACTTATGTCAAGGTCAGCAAATGGAATGCCCATGCAGATCTCCTCTTCTTAGAAAAGACGTAAGTGACAGTAAGCACTCGAAAACCTGGTTTGGTTGAAGTGAGATTTTTTTTTATGGTAAAATGGGGCATGGCTATCTGATGCTTGAAACCCTGTCCCCCCAGAAGGGTGTTTTGCATCCAAGGCAACAGAAGACCACATTTTTTTTAAAGCAGCTGCAGCCATTCTTCCCAGCTAGCCCAAACACTGGAAGAAAATGTTTATCTGTCTGATAAAACCTCTGCAGCTTATTAGGACTAAAGAGGCTCGTGCACATTTTTCTTCTTTTTAGCCTAAACAATAAAGTTGGGGGAGGGCAGGAACCTCTGCACTGCTAAGTAAAACTGCTTTTGGGCAGTGGAGAGAGATAAAAAGGCTGAGCTAGACATGACAATTGTGTAAATTGGAACTAGCATGCACTTCGCTGTTTTTGCTATATAGCCTAAATAACATCAGGTCTGCAAAAAATTAAAAAATAAAAAATCTCCCCATTGGCGACAGTGATGGGTGATAAACATGGGCTTCCACCCTGATGTAAATAAAAGTAGGGGGGATTTTTGCTGGTACCATGGCAGAAGGGAAAGGGCTTAACTCTACTTCTGGGTCACTGCAGGCCTATCTGTGGTTGTTTACAAAAAGATGCCCGCTTGTTTCATTCATGCTATTAACATCACATCTAATTTGGTCCAAAGATGGGTCAGTGTCCTGCCTCAAACAGAACCAGAGCCAGAGAACCCCTTCCCTTCATTCATTCTTGGTCTCCAGCATTAAAAAAAGAAAAGAAAAAGGTACTGGGAAACATGGAACAAGTGAAGTCCCCCCCCCCCCATGAACTAATCCATCTTTTAAAAATGTCAGTTGAAAACATGCTTCAAAGCCCAGAGGTTTTCTTTAAGAATTCAGAGCAAACAAAAAAAAAAGGTTGCATTGGCAAGGTTGATATTTAAGTAGCCTAGTAATTCTCATACTGAGCGCAGGGGCTGCTAGCATGCCACAAAAAGGAAGTTAATTTTTAGGGCAGTATTCAATGCACTTGTCCCATCAGCACAAGGACTTTTGTCCAGGCAATGGGATTTCTCCTCCCTCTCTTCCTGTCCACCACTGTGGTGTACAGTCATACCTTGGAAGTTGAACAGAATCCATTCCGGAAGTCCATTTGACTTCCAAAACATTCGAAAACCAAATCACAGCTTCTGATTGGCTGCAGGAAGTTCGGGTTCCAAAAGAACATTTGCAAACCAGAACAATGGTTTGTGGCGTTCGGGAGCCAAAATGTCCGAGTTCCAGGGCGTTTGGGATCCAAGGTATGACTGTAAGTGCTAGAGTGTTGAACTTGGACATTGAAGATCAGGGTTCTTAGCCCCACTCAGCCATGGACCAGTCACACTCAGCCTAACCTACCGTATTCTTTGCTCTATAAGACACACTTTTCCCCTCCTAAAAAGTAAGGGGAGGTGTGTGTGCGTCTTATGGAGAGAATGCAGGCTGCACAGCTATCGCTGAAGCCAGAAGAGCAAGAGGGATCGGTGCGTAGCGATCCCTCTTGCTCTTCTGGCTTCAGGGATAGCCACGCAAAGCCACTTGAGTGCAGCGGGAGCGCTCCTGGCTCTTTGCTCAAGAGGCTTTGCGTTGCTTTCTTGTTTCTTGTTTTCCTCCTCTAAAAACTAGGTGCATCTTATGGTCGGGTGTGTCTTATGGCGCGAAAAATACGGTACTTCACAGCGTTGTTGTGAAGATAATATGGGGAAAGGGGAAGAGCTCTGTATGCCAACTCTGAGTTCCTTGAAGAAAAAATGAGATATAGATACAATAACAAACAAACTTGTTCTGGGTTTTCCCCCAGCTCTCCAGATTTGAGGAGAGCACTGGTAGGTGGGTGGGTGGGGAGTTCTATTGCGAAAAAATACATAAAACTCCTAGTCCCCCAACCCACCCCGCCTAGTCCCAAAGTCCTAGTCCCCCAACCCACCCCGCCTAGTCCCAAAGTCCTAGTCCCCCAACCCACCCCGCCTAGTCCCAAAGTCCTAGTCCCCCAACCCACCCCGCCGCATCTCTTACAGTGTCTATTGGCTTGTGTGAGGGACCCCTTTGGAGCTCTGCAGAAGGCCGGGACCCAGCTTGAGCATCCTTCAACGCAGAACTACTTTGCTTTTCCATCCACCTCTCCCGCCTGGCCTCTTGGCTACTGGAGACAACGCAAGTCACTTCTTTGCTCAGAAAACTTTCAACAACCTGGAGCCAGAAACAAACAGGAAGACAGTTTCACAGCTGATCATTAATCTTGACTGATTAATGGTGGACATTTCTTGCTTGGAATGAGTCACGACAGCTGCACACATACACCATACATTCAAAGCACTTTCCCCAGAAGAATCCTGAAAACGATGGATCGTTAAGGGTGGTGAAATTTGTAGCTCCATGAGGAGTAACTACAATTCCCAGGATTCTTTGGGGGAAGCCTATGGTGCGTGTGTGCTGCCAATCCTGCTAACAAACAATCCTAAATTGGGGAGGTTGACGGAAGACCAACAGTATGAAGGCTACATACATGTTATACCTTTAAAGCATGTTTTCCCCTGCAAAGAATTCTGGGCACTGTAGTTTGTTAAGGGTTGCTGGAACTGGAACTACAGCACCCAGAATTATTTGAGGGAAATAAGGTGCTTTAAAGGCACATCATGTGTATGCAGGTGAAATTATCTGAGCCTGTCTTGTTCACACACATCATGCAATATTCACACAATGCCAAGTGGATTTCCTCAGCAAGCTATAATCAGTGCAACCAACCAATCCTTCCAGTTCATTATTATTATTATTATTATTTTAATCTGACTGGTAATTTGGAATAGTTGACAATTTTGTGGAAATGTCTTTCCTGTTCTGCTTCCAAAACTGCAGCGCCTTAAGGAAAAGACGACAGAATGCAAGGGAAAACTTGGTACGTCCCAGTTTCCCCTGCGGTTAAGTTGCAAGAGGGTGGCCAATAGTACTGAACTTTGAAAAGACCATGCACATCTATTGACTGAGCCAAGAGTAAGCTAGCACGTTTAAACTGATGACTGAAATGCCCACCTACCCATTTCTGATCTAACTGTGCTACAGTGCTGAACTGGTACAAAGAAAAATGTTGGGACCCCTGCCTGTGTGGAAGCCACACCTGCTTCCCTGGAGACATTGCACTTCCTGGTGCAATGGGCAAACTCTGTCCACTCACGGATGAGGGACACTCATTCTGCATATGCTCAGAGGCATTCTAGATGGAGTCCTCCCTGTCAAATTGGTTCTAGTTACAATTATGCCTGACTGAACTGTAACATTGGCTTTCCTACCAGTAAGAGAAACACTCCCACTGTACTCACCCCACCTAGTTGCTTCACACACTCTGCCAAAAACTCCAGATTCTTGCCCCTGGGGAGGTCCAGGTAGAAAGATTTCCCAACCAAAGGACGGCTTCTGGCTGAACGGGCAGCCTCCTCTCGTTTCCTTGTTGCTTTCAACTGGTTCTTCTGGGCGCGGCCATCTAGACTGGCTGCAAAGTAATGAGGGATGTTTTCCAATCACATTGCTTTCTTCTCTGTTTTCTTCTGCCAGCTATTTCTGTTTGCGACACCAAGGGCTAGTGTGGTGTAGTGGTTGCAGCAGGGATAGTCAACATGGTGCCCTCCAGTTCTTGCACACTACGATACCCATCACCCCTGACCATTAGCAATGCTGGCTGGGGCTGATGGGAGTTGTAGTCAACAACATCTGGAAGGCACCACAGTGGTTACCCCAGGAGACCTGGGTTCAAATCCCCACTCAGCTAAGAAGCTCACTTGGTGACCTTGAGCTAGATACTGTCTCTCTATCTAACCTACCTCACAGGATTGCTGTGAGGATAAAATGGGAAGAGAACAGTGTATACTACCTTGAACCCTTTGGAAAAAAGGTAGGGTATAAATGCAATAATTAATTAATAAATAAATAGAATGTTGTAAATTGATGTGACCTTGCCCCTATGTTAAACATTTGTGAGATCAATGGTGTTCTATATATTGCATCTTTGCTGTTTATAATAAAGGTTTATTGTAATCATTCAGAGTGAGTTGGTTTCATTATTGGGTTGAAGCCAGAGAAAGTTACAGGGCAACCCTACATATGTCTGCTCAGAAGTGTGTATACTACATGGACGCTCGGGTTGCGAACGTGATCCATGCGGGAGGCATGCTTGCAACCCGCAGCGCCACATCTGCGCACGCGCAGGTTGTAATTTGGCGCTTCTGCGCATGCGCTGAAACCCGGAAGTAACCCGTTCCGGTACTTACGGGTTCGGCATGGTGCGCAACCTGAAAACATGCAACCTGGAGCGTCTGTAACCTGAGGTATTTGTACAATGTACAAATTGCAGCCTTAAGTTATCCTTTAAGCTACAATGGTATGCACACTTATTCGGGTATAAGCCCAACTGAACACTGTAAGATTTACTTCTGAGTAAACATGCACAGGATTGTAGTGTTAGTCCCTTTGAAACCAATGGGACTTCAGTTGTGCCCACCGATTTCACTGGGACTAAAGCACCCTTCCTCTACATCAAAACCATAACTTGCCAATATTCTGTTAGTAGATATTATTTCACCATCTATTGAATTTTACATTACCTGATTTAAAACACTACTCATGAGGACTTATTTACATCACACTGAATTGTTACAGGATGTGATTTATGTTGTACATTATTTCATCACTTCTATGGGTTGTAAATTGCCTTGAGTACAGCAGTGCAGAAAAGGAGGTAATGAATTAAAAATAAAATGTGAAAGGAACTCCTTATCCTTCCTTTCTCTTTTAAAGCTTTAAAAAGGTTTGGGTCCAAGTTATTGGAAGGCCCAAGAGCACTTTGAGCGCAACATCTGATATCAACACAAAACCAAGTCCTCAGTGTTATCAGCCCAATCGTGTGGAATACTGTCCCAACAGAGATTCAGCAGGTGTATTCTGTATTAATCTTTACATTTATTTTTTTAAAACTTCTATGCTGCCAGGTTTTTGTAGACAATTAAAAAAATCATTTTTGTTACAGTCAGTTGGTGATCTGTGGTTTTGGTTTTTATTGTACATATATTTGTTATATGCCATACTTAATTTTTTAAATAAATTGTTGTATGTAAGTACAGTATTTTTATAAACGAACAGGTGGAAGTCCTGCTTGTCACCAAGTGCAATTACTGTAAATTGGCATATAGAAAGGGGAGAACATTTTCCAGAGTGGCCCCAAGGCTCTGGAACTCTTTATCAACTGGGCTCTTGGAAAGATCCGAGAACTCAACTATTCTTGCTGAGTTTTCCTTGAAGATTTTTGGAATTAAAAGAAATTGCTGTGTTTTCCTGCTGCTGTTGATTTTGATTATATTGGACTTTAATTTCATCTGTCTGTTTTATTATGTATTGGCTTGTCAATCTTTTTTATTTGTGATTGCATTAGGCTGCTTTTATGGATGCCACTTTGAGAGAGCTTTTGCTTTTAAAGGCAGCATAGAAGCATTTTAAATAAAAATAAATTCACAGTTATCTATGCTGGCTAGGGGACTCTGCTTCATCTAGAGATTGTGTGTTGTGTTCAGCTTTTATTCAGAGCAGACTCACCAAAGTTAAGGGACCCAAGTTTGCCATGGCCATTCATTTCAGTGGGTCTACTCTGAGTAAAAGTTAGAAAGACAGCCCATGGGTGCATTCACTCACCAAGATTTTGCCAGTGCCGAAGCGTCCAGTCAGCCATTTTAGCAGAGAAAGCTGGGATGGCCTAGGCCAGTAGAATCCTCAGCATAAAAAAATAATCACTTCAGAAGGCTAAAATAAAAGGAAAATAAAGTTATCAGCCTTGAAGTTGTCGCTTTTTGAGGACATTTGCTGAAGCTCCAAGAATATTTAAAACAAAGCGTTCCCAAGAGCGCAGATAACAGTTCTGCTATACTGCAGACCAGAAAACCTTCTCATATTAAGGCAGTCAAATGCACTAACCCCGTAACAGGCCCTTAAAGAGGGAATAACTGCACCCCAAGCATGCCTCAGCCAACTCTCAGCTTTCTTTTCCTCCAAATTCACATGACAAAAACTGCTTTGTTTTCACAATGACCCGCATGTTTCAGGCCCCCCTCTGCACCCGCCCTTGCAGGCGCGTTGTCCATTCAAAAAAATAAATGAACACACAGAGTAACTGGGGAATCATAACTCTTGCATTCACTGGGGAACACCAGGCAAGATCCCAGCGGCACCCATTAACATGGCGAAAGCTATTTAGCAATAATGTGTGAACAAACACGTTCGCGAGACCAAAAACACTGCAATTGAGTAAAAGGCTTTAAGCAGATCCCATCAGTGGGATCCTCAGCCAGCATTCCTTAAAAAACCGGACCTTTTACTTACACGTAAAACTTTCATCCGCCCATGAATTTAAGACCTTGTTTTCCCGAAACTGCCAATGGATCAAGTTTAAATTTCCTGCCAATAGCTATAGTGGTTAAAGAGTTTGTGAGCTACGGCGGCCGGGAAGGGCAAAACTGAGGGGAGAGGGAGGGGCTTAAGAGGGGGAGGCTTACATAGGAAACTCCTCCAGATGCAATTCGGATGGCGTTATGCATTGGGCGGAGTGCGGTTTCAAGTGAAAGGCGAGGGAGAGGTTCACTCAAAACCACCTCCCTGCCTCTGATTTCCTTGTTATTCATGGTTACTTCATAAAAAAGGCTACATATCCTATGCTGCAGCTATGCTCTCCCACCCACTAACTGGGAGCTCAATGGATTTATTGGTTATGGGGCTGAAAGTCAACTGCTTCGGGCTCTGATAAAAAACCATGGGCTCACATGGCACAAGGGTGGGGTGCTGATGTATCCTGTTTTACATGAACCAGTCCTCTTTTGAAAGGGCTGTCCACTTGAAGCCATGGGTGTAGCCATGGGAGGGCAGGGGGGGCAGCTGCCCCTATATATATGTAACAAGAAGCCGAAAGCACCAGCCTGAAGATGACGAGTGAGACCTCGTCGAAACGTCGCCTAGACACCCCATCTTTTACACGGGAAGACACCCGAGGACACCAAAACCTGCATTCCTGTACCCGTGAAAATCTACGAAAGCAAATATATATATATATATATATATATATATATATATATATATATATGCCATTTACCTTCCCACCGGAGCAGTACCTATTTATCTACTTGCACTTGACGTGCTTTCGAACTGCTAGGTGGGCAGGAGCTGGGACAGAACACCGGGAGCTGACCCTGTCGCCGGGATTCGAACTGCTGACCTTCGGATCGGCCAGTCCTAGGCTCTATGGTTTAGACCACAGCGCCACCCGCGTCATTCGTATACTGTATCTATATATCACTTAACTGAGGTCCTCCCCCCCCCCCAATAAATCCTGGCTACGCCCATGCTTGAAGCCCAGTTTAAAGATGATGCACCAGAAGAGGGTTGGACTAGATGACCCTCAGGATCCCTTCCAGTCTGACTGTCCATTTAAGAGAAGTATGTTGTGCAGCAGTTATTAATCATGGACAGAAGAGTAGGCCAAGCTAATTTTGTTTGGCTGGTTGGCAACCCTGATGTAGGTTACTGGGGTTGGAGGTGGGGAAATCAGGATTCTGTTACTGTCCCAGCTGTGTGGGTGCCTTTCCTCATCATCACTGCAATCCCATGGTGGGGAAAGCTGCAAGTGATGGGTTTTCTATCAATCATGCCACCCAAAAGTGCAAGATGGAGAACTCTGAGGTTAAGGCACTTTAGGGTAACTCATCTATGCCAAATGATATGGAGTGTATGCTTTCTACATAGTAATCCGAGTATAGACATTGCATTCAGCATCACTCTGGGCAGGCCAATTTCTTTCTTACCCTCCCAGATGTCTGAATTATTCAGAATGAATGGAAAGGTGTCAACATGACAAGGGTTGAAGACAGCTTACTAGGCATTTTGTTTGTCAATTAATGACAGGTTCATTTAGGAGAGCAAGCAGGGTTTTTTCCTTCCAGCCTATACTACAGTTGCAATGAATACTGGAAACCCCAAAGCAATCATTTTTTAAGTTTGGTGTGTGTGTGTGTAGCATTGATTCTGTGTAGCACTATCTTTCCAAGTATATATATATATTTAATGACTTCTGAACATTTTCATTTTACAGCACATACAGGGTGGTAAAGGGGCTTCCGATGGCACCTGTTTTGTGGAACACATCTGAAATACGGTGGGCTCAAACAGGGGTATGCATCAGGAATTGATTGACTAGCAGAGGCAGGTGGCTGGTTGGTTGCCAGACTCCTACAGTTGCTATAAAGACTGATGGTTTTCACTCGCCTGTGCTGAACGCCATACATTTGACCTGCTACTTGAATCTTGCACTGTAGCTGTTTTTAGTATTTTAAAGTAATTATAAGAAAAATTGAACAGCTATTTGAATTTGACCTGCCATTTGAATTTGGATGGGGGATTTTTAATAACTTGTTCCTCCTTGACAGTATGTTCCCCTCATAAAAACTTAACTTTCTTCTTAGGTGTTTCCTGACTATTGAGGCCAGTTTTAAACTGCCTTCTCTGCTGGCTTGATGTTTTACTGTATTGATATACTTTACTGTATTTCAGAGCTACTGACAGTGATCTTTCAGAATTATTGGAGAATGGGTCAGATGCCAGGAGACTGGTGGTGAGTAAATGCTGGTCTCATTTTTAAAAAATGGGTGGTGGTGGCTGATCATGTGAAAAGAATCCAGAAGCTAATGCAGTTTATGCTTGTGAAAACACTATACCTTTAATGTACATTTAATGTACATTCAAAACACATCATTTCCCTCCAAGAATCCTGGGCATTGTTTACCCATCAGTTACAATTCCCAGCAACCTGTAACAAACTATAGTGTCTATAATTATTTGGGGAAATAGTGTCCTTCAAATGTGCTCTAAAGGTACAGTGTATACATATGAGTTCCATTCTTCTTCTTCTTCTTCTTCTTCTTCTTCTTCTTTGGCGATCACTCGTAGCCGAGTAAGATTGTCTTCCATGAACACGGTCTTACCAGTGAGTCCGTGACTGTGGAGGCTAATTCTGGATCCACACATCCTTCCACAGTGGAAACTGTTGAGAAAACCATGAGGACAATCTACACTGACTAGTTCAGGATCATGGGCGTAGCCAGGATTTATTTTTTGGAGGCCAGGCTTGGGTTGGGTGGGCAGAACTGGGTTATCTGCAACACAATTAGCCAGTTAAGTATTTTTATTTTTTACCTGATTTAGGGGGGCAGCTGCCCCCTCCCCATCTCCTGGCTACACCCATGTTCTGGATGCCCCGATTTAAGGAGGACATTGACCAACTGGAGCATGTTAGCAGGTGAGCGACTGGGACGGTGCGAGGTGCGTTATGTCTGGAAAAGTAAGTCTTTCCAGGGCAGTGTTTATCTTGGAAAAATGAGGAATACCAGGGCTGTCAGGACAAAGGGCTGGAGCAGACTTTCTCTGCCGCTCCAAATGGCAAAACCCTCTGCAAAGAGTTGTGGAGTTGGGATCCCGAGGGTTATCTACTCCAACCCCTTGCATGTGCAGGAATCTCAGCTAGATCATCCATCACATCTAAAAAACTCTTACTTCAAAACCTCCAAGGAAGGGGAGAGAGCAAGGATCGCTCTGAAAGCAGCAGGATCTGTCCAAAGCATTGCACCGAGGCGGTTTGCAAGGCGGGTTTCTCGCCAAATCCCAACCAAAGGGGCGCTTCCTTGGGGGGCAAGTATCCCAATGGAGCGAAACGAGGGTCTGCACTTGAGTATTGCGCTGACACGCAGAATGGCAGCAACTTGGGCAACTCTCGGGTTTTCCGAGCACGTCTGAATGAACCCCGTGACATATCCTCGCGGGTTCCCAGCAACGCGCTTCTGTTTCTCTCACCGCCCTCGGCAAGAAGCGACACGGGCTGGTTTCTTTTGCCATTGTTTTTGTCCCGCGCGCCCTGACAGAGAAACCGGCTCTTCGCGGGCGTCGCCTCAGCCCTTTCTGCAAACCTCCTGAGGAGGCGGTTAAGCGAGAGCTGGCCCGTACTGCCCATGCGCAGCTTCCGCCGCCGCCGCGCAGGCGCGCTTCCTCCTCCTCCTCCTCCTCCCCAGGGTTGGTGGCGAGCCAAGATGGCGGCGCCCTGCGCGTTCGAGCCGTGGCTGGAGGGGCGCCTGGCTGCACTGGGTCTCGACGGGGACGTGTACGGCGGGTACATACGGGGCGTGCTGCGCGAGGCCGAGTGCGACGCCGAGCGGCTGGAAGGGCTGGCGGGGGCGCTGGCGGCGGGGGAGCAGGTGAGCGCGACACCCGCCGCATTGCAGCGCGAGGGGAGAAACCGAGGGGGAAAGGGGGCCGAGGCGACCCGGGCAGTCGCGGGTGCCGCCTCTCTGTTCTGGAGCTTATTTCGCCCCTGGGAGCCAGGTTCTCCCGTGAGTGACTTCTGAGGGAGGGAGCTGATCTGGGTAGCGAGGAGTGGGTTCGATTCCTCCCCACAGGCCCGGCCCTGCCACGGGGGCAGCTGCCTCGGGCGGCCAGTTGTGAGGGGTGGTCGAAAGGTGCCTAGAAAAGTGCAGCAGTCTAGCCCCCCGAGCTAGTTTTCTGCCTTCATGTGGCTGGCATGCCAGGGAAGCAACTGTTTTGGGTGACATTCACCTCCCACCCCACCAGGGGGCTGGAGCCCATCTGTGTCGGTGGCACGTCTTGCCCCAGGCGCCGAAAGGTCTCTGTATATAAAATAATAATAATAATACAGTTATACCTCGAGTTACAGACGCTTCAGGTTGCGCGTTTTCGGGTTGCGCACCACGCCGAACCGGGAAGTACCGGAACAGGTTCCTTCTGGGTTTCGGTGCTCGCGCATATGCAGACCCACAAAATCACTCATGTGCAGAAGCACCGAATCGCAACCTGGTTGCGAACGCTGCGGCTTGCGAACATGCCTCTCGCAAGGATCACGTTCGCAACCCTAGAGTCCGCTATAATAATAATAATAATTAATAATAATAAATAATAAATTTATTATAATAATAAATTTATTTATACCCCGCTCATCTCACTGGACCTCTCCAGCCACTCTGGGTGACTCCCAGCAAAATATTAAAAGCATGATAAAACATCAAGCATTAAAAGCATAAGTCAACTTGAACCAGACAGAACTATTTGAGCTGTGGGGGTTTTTTTGCGGGGTGGGGGATCTCAGTCAATATTATAATAATTTATAGCCTGCCCATCTGGCTGGGTTTCCCCAGCCACTCTGGGCGGCTCCCAACAGAATATTAAAAACACGATAAAACATCAAACATTAAAAAACTTCCCTAAACAGGGCTGCCTTCAGATGTCTTCTAAAAGTCAGATAGTTGTTTATCTCATTGACATCTGATGGGAGGGTGTTCCACAGGGTGGGTGCCACTACTGCCTGGTTCCCTGTAGCTTCACTTCTCATAGTGACGGAACCGCCAGAAGGTCCTTGGAGCTGGACCTCAGTATCTGGGCTGAACGATGGAGGTGGAGAGGATGCTTCAGGTATACAGGACTGAGGCTGTTTAGGGCTTTAAAGGTCAGCACCATCACTTAATTGTGCTCGGAAACATACAGGACAGGTGTAAAATGGTATGGGTAGCCACTCGCAGTTAGCAGTCTAGCTGCCACATTCTGGATTAATTGTAGTTTCCGGGTCACCTTCAAAGGTAAAGGGATCCCTGACTGTTAGGTCCAGTCACAGACGACTCTGGGTTGCGGCGCTCATCTCGCTTTATTGGCCGAGGGAGCCAGCGTACAGCTTCCGGGTCATGTGGCCAGCATGACTAAGCCGCTTCTGGCGAACCAGAGCAGCACACGGAAACGCCGTTTACCTTCCCGCCGGAGCGACACCTATTTATCTACTTGCACTTTGACGTGCTTTCGAACTGCTAGGTTGGCAGGAGCAGGGACCGAGCAACGGGAGCTCACCCCGTCGCGGGGATTCAAACCGCCGACCTTCTGATCGGCAAGGCCTAGGCTCTGTTTTTTAGACCACAGCGCCACCCACATCCCTTCTTCAAAGGTAGTCCCATGCAATGAGTCTTGTGTGGTGTATTGGCTAAAAAGGCTCATATAATCATTGTACAGTTTGAAGGGGTCCCGAGGGTCATCTAGTCCAACCCCCCTGCAATGCAGAAATTTCAACACACTGGTCCTGGTCCTGATCTAGCTTCTTGTCATGAACTTGGTTGGTATGTTGGTATCCTTTTTAAGCCTCCCGCAACCAGCTCCCCCTCCACCCGTATCTGCAATGTGGGGACAATGCCGATCTACCTTGCATGGTTGTCGTAAGGGTTCCAAAGAGATAATAGCCCTCCCCAGGTGTTCTATTTATTCATGGGACTGTGGTGGTGAGTCCTGTCCTCTCTCTTGTGTTTCCTCGGCCCCCTGTGGGTTGAAGGGTGAGCTTCTGAAACATGGAGGACCTGTACTCATTGAGGCTCCTTGCGTAATTGGGAGGTTCCCCACTTCATGCATCTCATAGGACCAGGTTGGTAAACTGTGAATGCCAGCCATTTTCTTTTATCAGATAATTCTCTCCATGAGTTGTAACTCCCATCATGCTTCAGAGAGAGAGAGAGAGAGAGAGCAAAGATCTCGTATTTTGTATTACCACAACAGTCATCAGTCTGTGGACCTGAAGAGCTCTGTGAATTAGTCTCTTTACCTGCACTCGGGCATAGCATACCATACAAATATAAACATGTTACAGACTTGTGATGTACAAAGAGCAAAGTAGCTTTAAAGCAGGCTTCCTCAGACTCAGCCCTCCAGATGTTTTGAGACTACAATTCCCATCATCCCTGACCACTGGTCTTCCTAGCTAGGGATAATGGGAGTTGTAGGCCAAAAAACATCTGGAGGGCCGAGGTTGAGGAAGCCTGCTTTAAAGTGTATCAATCTCTCTTATTTATTTATTAAATTTGTATACCACCCTATACCTGCAGATCTTTTTACATTATAAAAAAACACACAAAATACATAATAAGAATGAAAACAACAAAGCTAAACTTTTTGCTACACCTTGGTTAAATTCTGGGAGGGCTATGAGGGCTTAAAAAAAAATTGGCCAGGGGGCAGGTCTAGGTTTGGCATTCCAAGCCTCCCAAGTTGTCCCTTACTGTGTCTTTGTGATAGACAAGCCTTTTTCTTCCACTGACAAGCATCTTTTCTTTTAATCAGGATGAAGATGTACTACAAGAAGTTTGCAGAGAAATCGTTGAAAGGTGGTCAAAGGCCCAAAATGACGGAAGTAATGAAAAGAAAGAAGGTATTTCACATTCCTTTTGGCATCACTGGAGTGGTTGCTGGATGCTTTCTGCGTGGCTTTCAACTTATTGGACCAAAACTTTAAAGTCTTTTCTCCCATTTCTGCCCTTACCCTATTTGTTATTTTCTATTTCCCTCCCCCTTGATCTGTCAGGCATCTGTTCCCTGGAACAATAACGGAAGCTTTTTAGAAAAATTGTTTTCACTCTGCAGGTGAGGATCTCTTGCACACGCTGTCTTGTCAGGAGATCTTGTTCCGCACAATGTAGGAATTGGGCCTTTAGTGTTCCGGCATCTGCCCTTTGGAATTCCCTCCCATTGAATATTAGACAAGCACCGTCTCTGTTGGCTTTTCAGCACCTACTGAAGCCCTTCCTCTATACAACAATCCTTTTAAATTGAGATCTTTCTCAGTCTGCACCTTTATTGGAATTGTTTATACAGTGGTACCTCAGGTTACATACGCTTCAGGTTACATACGCTTCAGGTTACAGACTCCGCTAATCCAGAAATAGTGCTTCAGGTTAAGAACTTTGCTTCAGGATAAGAACAGAAATCGTGCTCCGGCAGGGCGGCGGCAGCGGGAGGCCCCATTAGCTAAAGTGGTGCTTCAGGTTAAGAACAGTTTCAGGTTAAGAATGGACCTCCAGAACGAATTAAGTACTTAACCCGAGGTACCACTGAAATAATTTTTAAAAACACTTTATTGTTTGTCTGCCTGGGCTCCTTTGCAAGGAAGGACAGGATAAATAAATAAGTAAAATAAAATAAATATGAAGAGCAATTACAGATTAAAGGAAAAATTACCCCCTAGTCTATATTGCATGCATTTCCTATAGATTTTTTTTAAAAAAAAATTTTGGCAGCACCCATATACCACTCCATAACACAGTTATCTGGGCAGCTTGCAATAAAAACAGTGTATATATAAAATAAAATAAAATATTAAAGCATAAATTCAAAACTATAGCAGTACAGCAAAACCAAAAGTACATGAGACCTACAAGATTATAAACAATAGATTTAATAAGGATTTTTGAGCCTTCTGTGAATAAATGGCAGAAAGGTTTATTAGTTATCGAGAGGTTAATAGGGTTATCTGTTTGATAAAAGTTTGATATTTTTCCATAGGTCTGGCTATAACAGAACATTGGTTTTTGCCTTCGAAAATTCAAAAGATGTATGGTACAGAAAGCAGATGTTGGTACTGCAAAGCAGCAACAGGAGACTTGAGCCACTTGTGGTGGGAAAACATTTAACGTTACTGGAGAATTACTGCACAGATAATAGGAGCAATGCTAGCAATGCAAAATACAGTCCTGTGATATGTTTGCTTAATTATGTAAAATACTGTAATGTGCTGCCTGATCGATAGGCTCCTCTTTTAATCTACAAGCTAAGGAAATACAAAGATGGTATTGATTTCACGTGTGTAAAATGACAAATTTAAACACTAATATATTATGAACGTTTGCGTATAAATACATATGGATGTAATGATGTTTGCATATTTTTTAAAATCAAAATATTTAAGAGTAGTAGGAATGTGCCCAGTTTTCTTTAAATGACTTGGGTCTGACCTTCATCTTTCATGATTTCTGTGTTCAGCTCAAAGCAGCATTTTATGCTGCCCTCCATGTGTCATCAGAGCTTGAATATCTTCTGGAAGTGATGCAAGATTTGAAAAATGCATTTCGGGCAAGCAATTTGGGATGAGTTGGGCGAGAAGTTATTTTCGGGGCCTCCTTAAAATACCAAACTGTTTTGATGTTGATTCCAAACGTTACTCGCCTTGTGCTCAAAATAGCACATGAAAACTGGCCACAAGCTGTTCCTCTCCAGTATCTTGGCTGTGCTGTAACTACAGAACATAAGCCCCCAAGGGTGAGATTCAAATAGGACTCAGCTCGCCTATGTGTGTTTCCAAGCACAATTCAAAGTGTTGGTGCTGACCTTTAAAGCCCTAAACAGCCTCGGCCCGGTATACCTGAAGGAGCGTCTCCATCCCCATCGTTCAGCCCGGACAGTGAGATCCAGCTCCAAGGGCTGCGAGAAGTGAGGTTACAGGGAACCAGGCAGAGGGCCTTCTTGGTAGTGGCACCCGCCCTGTGGAACATCCTTCCATCAGATGTCAAGGAAATAAACAACTATCTGACTTTTAGAAGGCAGCCCTGTTTAGGGAAGTTTTTTAACGTTTTATATTTTATCATGTTTTTAATATTCTGTTGGGAGCCACCCAGAGTGGCTGGGGAAACCCAGCCAGATGGGCAGGGTATAAATGTTGTTGTTGTTTGTTGTTGTCCTTGTTCTTATTGAAGGGTGATCATGGACTTCTTTTTCTTTACCCTTGCTTTGTCCCCTTTCCTTCCCAGATGAGATCCAAGCTATAGCTAACATAATTGAAAAACAGGCACAAATCGTGGTGAAGCCCAAAGAGGTCGCCAAGGAAGAGACACTACAGAAGGCTGCCCTCCTCGCACAGTATGCTGAGGTGACAGATGATGAGGAATATCCTTTGTGCTGCAAATTCCCAAATCATGTTGAATCTATTCCCTGGCTGGCTGATCCATTAACTCTGGGGCAGGAGTCCATGGGTTCCTTCCCCCCTCTATTATTATTATTATTTGTTAGTTAGTTAGTTAGTAAGTAAGTAAGTATACAGTGGTACCTCGGGTTACACATGCTTAAGGTTACATACGCTTCAGGTTACTGACTCCGCTAACCCAGAAGTAGTACCTCGGGCTAAGAACTTTGCTTCAGGATGAGAACAGAAATCGTGCTCTGGCGATGTGGCAGCAGCAGGAGGCCCCATTAGCTGAAGTGGTGCTTCAGGTTAAGAACAGTTTCAGGTTAAGAACGGACCTCTGGAACGAATTAAGTATGTAACCAGAGGTACCACTGTACTTCCCTATGCCCGCAGGTCTCAGGGAGGTCACAACATAAAATCACAATTTAAAAACACAGAATATGTGTGTGTGTGTGTGTGTGTGTGTGTGTGTGTGTGTGTGTATGTATATATATATATATATATATATATATATGCACAACCCAATAAACCTCCTCCTTCCCAACACATTTTAAAAGAGCATTGGATGTCGGTCAGCCAAAGGTCTGTATGAAGAGGAATGTTTTTGCCTGGCGCCTAAAGGTGTATAATGAAGGTGCCAGCCGAAACTCCCTAGGGAGAGCATTCCACAGACAGGGGGTCACTGCAGAAAAGGCCCATTCTTTCGTTGCCATCCTCTGGACCTCATGGAGGAGGTGCACAAAGAAGGGCCTCAAAAGATGATCTTGGGGTCCGCATTCCTATGGAGAGAGGCCCTTGAGGTCTTTATAGCCTGCTCTGCCCCATGAACTTGGTTTACAGTATACAGTAAATTACAGTATACAGTGGAACCTTGGTTCTCAAAGGGCAGGGGTCTGCAACCCGCGGCTCCGGAGCCGCATGTGGCTCTTTTACACCTTTGCCGCGGCTCCGGGGCAGATACTAGCAAGGGGAGGAGGCACATTGTGCGCCCCGACACTCCCCACTGTGGCGGGCGCTGTACTGGCTGTGACGTCGCATGGGGGCGGTGCGTACGTTAGTCACGCACCGTCCCGACGTCACCTTCCTGCCTGCTGTCAGATCGCGGCTCCGGAGATATATTTGTTTTAAATGTCGCAATGGTTTTGCGGCTCCCAGTTTTTTTTTCCTTTGGAAACGGGTCCAAGTGGCTCTTTTTGTCTTAAAGGTTGCAGAGCCCTGTCAAAGGGCATAGTTGACGAACAAATCGACTCCCAAATGCCGGAAACCTGGAAGTAAGTGTTCTGGTTTTCGAACTTTTTTGGGGAGCTGAACATCTGATGCGGCTGTCGGCTATTGTTTCCGGGTTGCCTGTGCCAATCAGAAGCCGCGCCTTGGTTTTCGAACATTTCGGGAGTCGAACGGACTTCCAAAATGGGATTAAGTTCAAGAATCAAGGTTCCACTGTACATGCATATTTATAGTAAAGTTCTCTGCCTTGGACTCTAAGAACATTCACTGTGGGTCAGTGTGTGTATTAATGGGTTAATGAGGGGTAATAAGAGATCTGAAACTGTCCCTTAAAACAGATTTCAACAATGGCAGTCCATCAGATGGAAAATAAGTTTTTATTTCATTGCAGTATGCACCATTACATTGGCAGCCTGTGATTGTCACATATCCAACTGGTGCGGACTGGTCAGGCAAACTAAGAGGAAAAATTGCTTTGAGATGCTGTGATGAGTGCAAGTACAGATGGCTTTCAAAACGGACTAGACACAATCATGAACGTCAGGTTTATTGTTCCTATGAGCTGTGATGGCTAGGAATCTGATTGTCAGCTTCTGAGAAGAAGCAGAGGTTGGATATCTCCTTCTTGCCATACTCCTCAAATGTCTTCAGAATATTCTGGCAATGGGGAATCAGATTTCAGTGTCTTATACAGCTTCGCAGTCCTTTTTTGGGGTTGTGGTCATGCTGTCTCGTCACCAGAACATCTCTCCCTCCACAGCATTCCTTATCACCCAAATCCTAATTAGTGACCAAATGCCCTTAACTCGGCACACTGAAGCAGATGGCGAAGATGATCCTGGGGCAGCAGCAGTGACTGTCAGTTCCGAAAAATGTATCCTTACAAATAGGGTATTCTGAGGCCACAATATTATTAGTAACGTGAGATGGGGAATGTTGACTTATTTGAGAACAAAAGTGGGGTAGTAAGTGGCAGGGAATACTGTGTCTGAGGGGGTAGCAATTGTATATCGTATGGAATCTCTGGAAGGGAATCTTGAGAAGGCAAGGATGAAACAATCTTACTGGGTGGTGATTGGGTTGCAAGCTGTAGATAGTGAGTTATGGAGTTGTTTTATATCTGCTGTTATAGGAAAAAAATCTGCCAATCATCGGATGCTGGTCCAGCTTGGTTTAATGTGTTTCTTGTAAGCTAAATTGGCTGGGTTACTGTAGTTCATACAACAAAATATTACAGGTAATTTATATAGCACTTCCTAATTTCCAAGCTGCTATATAGTTTTCATTGTATTACCTCTCAATACAAGTGAGGTTGGTTGAATCAAGGGTATAGACGAGGGAAATGTGGGAATTGAATGCAGGGATCCCAGACTCTGAATCATGGGTTAGCAAACTAAGATTGGATTCGGCCCAATTGCCTTCTGGATCCGGCCCGTGGACGGTCCAGGAATCGCCATGTGGGGATTCTGATCATTTGGGCTGTGCCATTCCCCCCACCCACCCACACCACGGTGGCGCCTCCTCCCTCCCTCCTCCTGGCTTCTCCCCGCCCTGCCTAGAGGAGGAAGGGGGCTGGACTTTGTTGAGCCACAGTTGGCTGAGCACCATTTAAAGCAGAGCAGCCCCTCTGGAGCCAGCCTTTTCACGCTGCTCATCGTCCCTCCGTGCCGCCAGGCCCTGCCACTCGCATGGCACAGGTAAGCAGCCACCGGGGCTCATCCGGTGCTGTGGAGAAGGGAGCGGAGAGTCGTGGAGGGGTTCCCCCCAAAAATATAGTCCAGCCCCCCCCACAAGGTCTTAGGGACGGTGGACCGGCTTCTTGTGGAAAAATTTGCTGACCCCTGCTCTAAATCTTTCCATGAACCAGCTTTGGTCAGTTGTCTTGATGTGCCAGTCGCAGGAAGAATGATGCTCAGGATTCACTCTGTGTGTCGAGTTCCTTGTTCTCCTCAACTCCCTCCTTGTCAGCTCTGTTCAGAAACACAAACCTGGAAGCCGTTATGAATGCCCGGAAGCTGGAAAGAGAGCACCTGCGGGACGAGTCGCATCGGAAGAAGGAGCAAGACAAACTCCAGCGGGAGAAGGACAAGTTGGCTAAGCAAGAACGTAAGGAGAAAGAGAAGAAGAGAACACAGAAAGGCGAGAGGAAGCGGTAGCATGGAACTACAGCTGGACTCTTCTCTTTTCTTCCCTCCCCTCTGTCTGTTATATGGCACAGCATGCACACAGACCCAGAGTGCTCAGAGGAAGGAATCCTTTCAAACACTTTGGTGTGTGTTGGCTTTCAAAGCTGCAAATCTGTCCTAGGCAAGGACTGTGGGGAGGGGTGAAGGGAGTCCTCTGAAGCACTGAAAGAAAACTACACACACATTTTTGTTGTCCAATCTGTTGGGCTCAGTGGTCGTGGCCAACATCTGTAACCAAAGAACGGTGTGGTGGCTGCCTTCCCCCTCCCTTCGTCACTTTCTATTTTTATTAACTACATACGGGGAAACTATGGTTGAGGGAAGTATTTGGAAACCCCTTTATATATTCACTCTAGCCAAAGGTTGCTTTTGGTTGGTGGAACTGTGAATGAAACCCAGTTTCCTACATATGTACGCCAGGGAGAGGCAACACCCTTTATGAAGTTGAATTAAGAGCCTAGTGCAGCACCCGTAATCTTCTGCAGCCAAGTGTCACCTAATTTTTGTTTCTTTTTCTTCTCATTTGGGGCTGGGCTAGTAAATCTCTGTAAACTTCAACAAGGTTGTATTATTGCCATCTAAGTAAAGTTCTGTGAATTTTATTAGCACGTGACATGTTTGAATCCTTAGCTCTTTGTCGTATACTGCAGTAAAGCTGAGCTGGAATAGAGGGACATAGGGACCAAAGCTGTTTGTAACAGGTTGCTCACAGCCCAGAGTCTGTGAGAAAGGATAGTTTGCCAGGGTTAAAATTCCCAGTGAAAGGGAGAGCTGTGTGGATCCATCACGGTGTTTCGTTGCGCCAGAAGCAATTTAGTCATGCTGGCCGCATGACCCGGAAAGCTGTCTGTGGACAAACGCCGGCTCGCTTGGCCTGAAAGCAAGATGAGTGCTGCACCCCATAGTCACCCTTGACTTGGCTTAACCATCCAGGGGTCCTTTACCTTTCTCTTGGAAGATAGCGAAGCTAAGGGCCAGTGTCCAGATTAGGTTTGGTTTTCAACATTGCGATATATCACAATGTCTGAAATAAGGATGGAGCTACATAGAGGCATTGGCTGGCTTCACTGTTTCTCCCACATGGTGATTTCTGCATAGTGCGCAGACACACCATGATTCGCAATATACTGCCAGGTCAAAAACAATGAAACCGTTAACATGATACAGACTCAAAATGGTTTTGGACAATATATCAAGACATTGCTCAGTCCTAGTCCAGATGCTAGTAACTGAAGGACAGTGGCAGAACAAGTAGGAGAATGAGTCCGGGTGAAGGGTATATGACTAAGTTTAAACTGGAGGATCTTAGTGGTGCTGCTTCCCTTTCCATCTTAAAGAGGAAAAATCTGCCTCATTCAGACTTTTTATCAGGCTAGTCTTTTTTTCTTTGAGAGCTCTGTGGAAGAATTCTGAAGCTGCTGGAAAAAAGGGGACCTGGGATTTTCAGTGAAGGAAAAGGAGGAACTTCTGCCATCAGACTTGAGAAAACAGGTTCCTGAGCTAAACCCTGGCACAATGTAGCCCTGGGTGGGAACGAAAAAGAGAGGGCTTGGCTGGGACCAGGGAAATGGAGCAAATCGCCTAGTAGTAAAAGAACTTCCTAATCTTGGTTTCCAAGGTCACATTCTGTCTTATAATTAATTAATTAAATTTATATACTGCCCAAAGATCACAGGGCGGTTCACAACATGAAAATACAAAATGAGAAAATTCATAATAAAACCAAGAACAAAAATAAACCAATACCCCTCCCCCCATTTAAAAGAACATATTGTTTTATTAGCCAGAGGCCTGGGAGAAAAGGAATGTTTTCACCTGGCACCTAAAGATATATAATGAAGGCAGCAGGTGAGCCTTTCTGGGGAGAGCATTCTACAAATGGAACCACCACAGAAAAGGCCCACTTTCTTGTTGCCGCCCTCTAGACCTCCCATGCAGGAGGCACACAAAGAAGGGCCTCACATGATGATCACAGTGTCTGGGTCAGTTCATACAAGGAGAGGATGTCCTTGAGGTATGAGGCGCCACATCATGGACCTCCCTCCATCTTTGGTATGTGTTTGCGCTATCAAGGATGATTTCATTTATAGAAAGCTGTTTATTGCCAAGGGAAGGAAACTGCTTTCGGTAGATGGATCAAGTTTGGTGAACAAGGAGTTGGAAGGAAAAATGGAAGACTCATCTCAGGTGGATTCTAGGGTGTTCCACATTATTGTATCAATAACTAAAAGGTGGGCCATATATACAGTAGTAAAAGGTAAAGGGACCCCTGACCATTAGGTCCAGTCGTGACCGACTCTGGGGTTGCAGCGCTCATCTCGCTTTATTGCCCGAGGGAGCCGGCATACAGCTTCCGGGTCATGTGGCCAGCATGACTAAGCCGCTTCTGGCGAACCAGAGCAGCGCACGGAAACGCCGTTTACCTTCCCGCCGGAGCAGTACCTACCGTATTTTTCGCTCTATAACACGCACCTGACCATAACACGCACATCGTTTTTAGAGGAGGAAAACAAGGGAAAAAACATTCTGAATGAAACAGTGGATGTATCATTTTTGTGCTTCATGCTGTGGCCACAGACATGTGATCTGATGGTGAATTTGGGGTGACCCAATGCAAAGATCCTGAGAATCCCTGTGGATCCATGCTTTTTAACCACGTTTTTGCACCATTGCAGCCCCAGGCAACAGTGGGTGCGTGCTTTTTTTGGTGCAGGCTGTAGCCATGGACATGCTATGTGATCTGATGGTGAATTTGGGGTGACCCAATGCAAAGATCCTGAGGATCCATGTTGATCTATGCTTTGTAACCACATTTTAAGTGGGGAGCGAAGGAAAAACAAAGAAGGGACATGAGAGGGGTGTGCAGAGAAGCAGCTGGCTAAGAATGCTGGAGAGGGATTTAACGGGTGGGAGGCAAAAGTTCCCCCCCAAGCCAGCCATCTCTCTCTCTCTCTCTCTCCCTCCCCCCCTCTCCCTCTCCCTCCCCCACTCTCTCTCCCTCTCCCCCAGCAGTACCGGAGCACAGAGACGACACTTTCCCCTCTGCTTGCCTGGAGGGGAGGGGCTTTCCCTGCTCTTTGTTCCGTTTCAGCAATCACAGCAACGAAACAGAGGAGGGTGGGCATAAGACCCTGAGGCAGAATACAGGAAAGCTGCCACTTCCTCTTTTCAGGTTTCCCTTCTCCGTGACTCGCAATTTGACTTTTGCTTGATTTTTTGGCTGCAGGGACCACACATTCACTCCATAACACGCACAGACATTTCCCCTTCCTTTTTAGGAGAAAGAATCTGCGTGTTATAGAGGGAAAAATACGGTATTTATCTACTTGCACTTTGACGTGTTTTCGAACTGCTAGGTTGGCAGGAGCAGGGACCGAGCAATGGGCGCTCACCCCATCACGGGGATTCGAACCGCCGACTTTCTGATCGGCAAGTCCTAAGCTCTGTGGTTTAACCCACAGCGCCACCCGCATCCCATATACAGTAGAGAAGGCACTTAATATCTGAATGACAACTAATAGATGGCATTCGCATATCTTTGTAGGTGTAGCCCATAAAAGCCTGCCTAGGCATCTCATGGGTGATACTTACAGAGGGCATTCTGCCTTACAGACTTGAAGTTCTTTCTAATGTGACTTTCAGACTTCTGGAAGCTTGTAAATTTTACTTCAAAAAATGAAGTGGAGAGTATTGCCTTCTGTTCTAGTATGCAGCTGTCTATAATTTAGGTACAGATCGACAATTGTAGCCATCAGTCTTCCAGAATGCCTGTTTAACCTCAGCACCTACATCTTCACAAGAAATGGCTTGCATGGTTTCTAAAAGTTGTTCAGATCAGACTTTTGTCAAGTTGTTTAAAAGGGAAGGCATTCTATAATTGTGGTGACTCACGGTCAGTCTTGGAAATAATGATAAAACAAAGAGGGACATGATCGGCTATGAATATCCCTGGGTTGACATAAAACTCTTGATAGCAAGAGCCTGAATTACTTCCAAAGATAGGAGTACAAACGTAGAAACGGTAGCGTTCTTTTCAACAAAAAGCCAGTTTATTAGGCGAGAGTAAAGATAGTACAATATTTATTTTCATAACATGTAACGTATCAATGTCAAAACTCAACCCATCTTTGTGGCTACTATGGTATGGTGGTATGAGTTTGCTGCCTTATGAAGTTTATGTGGGCAGCATGGAAAGTCATATCAATGATCAAAATGGTCCCCTACAGTTTCTCCTGCAATCTCAATCAGTCCCTTACATCATCTAAAGGCAATTTGTAGTTTGATTACACTTTTTAGCATACCGGGATTTCTAAAAGTTGGAAGAACACAGATGTTTAAAATATCTGTGTACCTAACCAAGGGTAGATAAGTAAATTTTATCCAGACATTATGTATTTATCTTCATGCTAGATTGTTAAAACCCAAGATCTCCTGAGCCACATAATAACATGCTAATTGAATAAATTACTCACATACAATAAAAAGATCAGATATTAAGGAAAAAAACCAAGCATTCAACAGTGCTAAAGTATGCAGAAGCAAACTAAGAAAACAAAATATACACCAAACAATCTCAAACCGAACTGGCTAAAGAGTTAACGTCAAAGAAAGTGCACTTCAAAACTTCTTGATACCCTCTTTAAAAATAGTAAACCAAGGGTGTTAAAATATTCATTATTTCAGCTGCAGTGCAACTGCTAAAGGCTCAATTATATAAATGTAATTTTGATCACATTTAAATACTTTTAACAGATAATATTGATATTATTTAAAATAGGTACAAATGATTTTTGCAAGTTTTTTTAATGTTCCCTAACATGCATGGTTAGATAATGGCTTTATATAATATCACTAATTTAAGAAAATCTGGTCAATTTCTTTTAGATTCTTAAGATTTCAAATTCATAAATAAGTATTTTTAAATATTTTCATTTAACATTCATACTGGGTATGTTTAGCTTTGTTTCCTTCCTGTTTCCAGGTACTCATTGTCTAAAGAGAACAATTCTTTTTCTATCACAATCAAAACTTATCTGTTACTAGACTGCACACAGTAACATGTGACAGTAATTCAAATTCATTATTTGAAAACAGAATTACTAACGAAATCTAAAAGAACTGTATCACACAGGCAGAATGATCATTGCATATGCCTGCACTGTAGAATGGATTTAAGTTCTACTTTGGCAGTTTAAAACTTTCTGATTTATTTAACATAACGTTAGATCTGCCCAGTCAATATATTGATTCTGATAACATCAAAGGCTTCTTGGCTTGCGTTAACAGCTACTCAGCAGGTAGCTGCTGGGTTTAGGATAAGCAAACTTCAGTTCACATATCTCTTTACTTTTAATTTGGAAGGAAAGCTTTAAAAGTTCATTTACAATATTTAGTACAGTGCTATAATACATCCATATCTATTATCTCTATTTTTTCCTCAATGTTTTTTTGTTTCTCCCCTCTGGATCGCAGGGTTGCCACTATTCATCTGTTCATAGGTCTTATCTTCAGGTAGGACTAGCTCATGTAAGGCTTTTTCCACCTCCGCTGTTCCAGTTGCCGGGGTTGTTTTTGGCAAGGTCATCTGAAGAGCACACCACAGCGTAGTGCGAGCTTTGCGTGTTGCTGTGCACATCTCTTTAATGGCCAGCGCAAGAGCAAAAACATCTGAGATGGGAGGGAAACAATAGTTGATGTTGCTACTCTTTTGAAGTGTTCAAAATTGTGTACTTTAGCACAGAAAACTGCATTAATGTTTTGCTGCTTTCACTAGCTGTTGTACAAGAATAATTCCTGTCAGTTTGAACAGTGGTAGAAATGCAAGGTATGCAAATTATGAATGCCAAATACATATTCTCCCCCTAAAGGACGCAATCCACAAGGAACTTCTTCAAAGACTCAGTGAAGCAAAAAGGAACAGCTAAACTCACATTTGCGTTTTTGCATACCTCCCATTATTTCAATAATCCGTTTGCAAGAGATATTCAAGGAGATAAAGATTTCTGAGCTAATCAGTCAAGCATAATGTGAATGAAGCAGCTTTCCCTACAAGTCATGTAAACAATAACTGATAGTTGTCTTATAAAGGATAAACATCTCTTAGGGATGATGAAAGGCTGGGAAATCCTACTATTGGCAGGGCCTAGAGACTAAATTCTCCATGAAGTCCCTTGTAAGTAGTGAGTGCAGAAGACATCTGTGAGTACAAGTTCTTGCTCCTTAAAGGAGTTTGGGTCTCCTAATTCTCCTTAAGAGAGTGGTGGGGTTTTTTTTCCTGCATTCCACTAACATAATTCAGAGTGTTCCCATTACCACTGTTTCAGATGGCAGGTAAAAACAGGGGTAGGCAACCTAAGGCCCGTGGGCCGGATGCGGCCCAATTGCTATCTCAATTCGGCCTGCAGACGGTCTGGGAATCAGCATGTTTTTACATGAGTAGAATGTGTCCTTTTATTTAAAATGCATCTCTGGGTTATTTGTGGGGCATAGGAATTCGTTCATTTACCCCCTCAAAATATAGTCCGGCCCACCACATGGTCTGAGGGACGGTGGACTGGCCCATGGCTGAAAAAGGTTGCTGACCCCTGGGTAAAAAAGAACAGCACAAAAGAAGAACCAACGTACATGATGGAATACCACTCCTTAATTCCAGAAGACATTCTGGATTCATTGCATCAAGTAATCTGGCATCTCAACTCTGAACCTTGTACCAATGTTTAGCACTGTAATGAAAACCCAAAAGTGCCAGGGGAGATTTGCAGTATATGGCAGTAAGCTGATTTAGCAGTCAATACACCATAGTCAAAAGAATTTGCTTGCACAGCAATTCTTGGATTGTAGTGCTCAAATCATTTACAGTGGTACCTCGGGTTACATACGCTTCAGGTTACAGACTCCGCTAACCCAGAAATAGTGCTTCAGGTTAAGAACTTTGCTTCAGGATGAGAACAGAAATTGTGCTCCAGCGGCGCGGCAGCAGCAGGAGGCCCCATTAGCTAAAGTGGTGCTTCAGGTTAAGAACAGTTAAGTACAGACCTTCAGAATGAATTAAGTACTTAACCCGAGGTACCACTGTACTCCAAAGCAGCCTTGGTGAAATCCTACTGAATCTAATACTACTTTGGAAATTGTTATTTAGTACACAATGTGCTTACCCTTTCCTAGGTGTGTAAATTTCAAACAAATATTAAACATGCCTCTCTTATTTGGGACAAAAGCCCTAAAATGGCTCCAGGCAGAGAAACTGGGAGAACAAATATTAAAAGAAAAGTGCACCTCTATCATCTTGACATCTGGGAGCTCCTTGTCTTTGCCGATGTGAAGCATTGACAATTTCATCCTTTCTACGGGACTGCACAATGTGAATTGCTTCCAGATGCTTGTCAAGAGCAGTAGAGATGTTAGCATGAAGAGGAGAACTTCGCAGGCGTTCCATTTTTCCCAGCAGAGTCACAACCTGCAAATATTAAAGAACAGCAATTTAAATTCTTTCATAGTTCTCTTCCTTCCTATAAAGCAGTTCTTATAAGGTCTGTTGATGTCTGTCTATAAATCCACAGCTACAAACATCTCATTTAAATCAGAACCATGTAACTAGCTTTTGGTCTTGTGTTTCTCAAAGAGCAGATCCCCAAGTCATATAGCAAGATGGGGTTTTTAATCTAAGTGTTTCAAGGTCATCTGATGCAAATGAGAAGCTAAAGTTTTGAACCCTGTTGATTTCAAAATAATCTTAACATAAACCTATATAGGGTTATTAAGTAATGCTATCCTGGCACTGAAAAGGCTGATTCCTAATTCACTTTAACAACATACTGTAGTCTTAGACAATTCTAATGGGTATTTAGAACCAAAGCCATAATGTAATACTGAAATTTAATTCAGCTGTACACCAGTGGTTTAGTTAAAGGTTAGTTCTAGGAAATTACAATGCATTGCTTTACTGATTTTTTTTTAATTGTCAGTTTATCAAGGCACAATGCATAAATATAAAACCATGTTTCTTAAGCTACAAACTTTATCACCAGTGGTGGTAGATGGTCACTGGGACTTGTAGGGTGGGAATCATAGAAATGTAGAGTTGGAAGGTGTTACCAAAGGTCATCTAGTCCAACCCCCTGCAATGCAGCAGGAATTGCAACTAAGCACCCCTGACTGATGGCCATGCAACCTCTGCTTTAAAAGGGGCACAACACCAAATGGAGGTGGCACCAACTAATTCTGTTCCCATCCTCCTCTGCTAAGTTCCAGAAAGGGAAAACTGAAGCTAAGGGGGAAGCAGACGGCCACAGCCACCCTCTGGAACTGGTTGTAAATGAGAAGGCAGGTAGGCTTGGAGAAACCAAGACTGATGGGTGTGCTCTAATGTATCAGCCTTCACTGCTAATTACCCTCTTGAATCCAGCAAGGCACAACCAAGTTCTCCCCCAAAGTACAGCAAGCACTAAAATTCAAATAGCATAAATTCAAGGCACACTTCTGAATTGTTACATCCTTGTCCTCTGTTGAACTTTTGAGTTGCCTGTATGTATATATCAATCAAAACTAAATTCACCAAGGAAGGAAAAAATCCCAGCTCCCAATGAATTCTGTTATATTATTGGGTTTTTTTACATGAGAGAACCACATTTTCATGCCAGCAAAGTCATGCAGTTCTAAGGCAAAGAAATATATCTGGTTTAATTCAATGAAGGAACATATGGATTTGATTGGGGGCAAGGGAAGGAGACTAGGCTATAGGAGGTTTACCAGGTTGGCTGGGGGAACATACAGAAAACAGATTAAGAACTACACTGACAGCTTCAGAAAGGACAGTGCCAGGAGGTTTGGCCAGGAAAGCAATGGAAAAGTTGTGATAACCCATTTTGGATGAGGACCTCAAAAGAAATGCATGGTGAAAAAATGACCAGATTTCCTATGACTTTTCAGAAGATAAGCGCTACGTTGCTAATCTAGTAATCCAAAGTAGGTCAGAAGACTATGAACCAAACTACATAATCATTTCCCCAACTTTTTGAACTTTTCTGTTTTTTCCAGCTCCCTTTCTCCACTCCCTACAGCCAAATACCTTTTCTACAGTTGAATGTGCAGGTATTCTTGTGTGCAGCCTGCTGTAAGATGTGAGTTCATGTGCACTGGGTACTAATCCAATCTTTGCTTTACAAAACTGAAACAGGACATCTCTGATGCCCTCTAATCTACTACATCACTTCTCCCAACTTGCCTGGAACTTCAGCCCCATTAAGGTTGTCATATTTCACTTAGAGAGGTAATTTGAGATGGAGACAGGTTTAAGTGCCTCCTCCTTGCCATTTCTCAAGCAGCTTTTGGAGCAAAGCAAAGAAGAAGCCATTGAGCTTCCATTGCACACATGTAGTTTGGCCCTGTGTTTTCATTTCATTTTGTGTGTGATTTGTTCCAATTTTCAGGAATGGATGAAGTGGTCCGACTTTGGAGTGCGTTGCCTTTCTAACCTTTCTGCTTCCCAAAGGGCTCGAGGATCAGGAAAGGCACTGCTGGGGTTTCCTATGCTGTGAAGACCAGTCTAGTAGGAGTCTGAAGCCAAGAAGCAGACAAAATGTCTCCTTTTTTTAATCTGTCGCCTCTGCCAAGGTTTTGTAAATTGTAGACAGATAGAACTGGAATTAGGACTGGCTCTGCCTCACACAGAATGGAGTACACAAAGCTATTTTGCATTGTCCTCCCAACTGGAACAATTGGGAGGAAGAACCCATATGCGGATACCCTCCAAAAACCATATATGTTTTGTTCCGATGTTCAGGAGAGACAGAATTAGAGGCATACTTATGGGGAGCAGAAGAGGCTGATAAGGTCTTGGGCGTGAAGGGTCCAAACTAGTCAAAATTTGGTATTTTGACATTAAATAACTCACTCTGGCTTGTTCTCGTAACTGATCCACAATTAAGCGATCAACTCTGGATGGATTTGATGTCAGTCTTGGAATTGGAGTGTTGTTAGTACTAGACACTTTCTTCCCAGGGTAATTCTTGGCAAGAGCTGATTCAGTCTGGAAAAGATACAATTAATCTGTCATGTTAAAGACGGTAAATTATGGGGAGTATATTATAGGAAACTTGATTTATTCTTCTTTTGCGATACAAATGATGTGGATATCTACTTGAAACACAGCCATTAGTGGCATCTCAGTTGTGAAGCTAAACCCAAACTCATGAAAATAAAAAATAGTGTAGTAACCTATAGCACATATTTACAAAACTCAGCATCCTATTTCTAATTTGACAAAGGGTGTTGAGCTGGACTAGAATAATTCAAGATCTCAAGAAGCAAAACCCACCTGCAGCTGAGGTAGCAAACTGAAAACAAAACATAAATATTGTTACCCAAAGTATTGCAAAATAACTAATTGTTGCCATGCTGCCTGCAGAGAATAAGAATTATGCAGCATTCTGTAGAAAGGGTACAATTTAGATCTACAATGGTCAGTGTGAAGGTTTCCCTACTAATTTTAACAGACCATAAATTACATTCAGAGCCTTCAAAAAGTAAAATGGGCATATTTTAATGTCCATTATTTTAACTTCCAAACACCAATTATATTGGAACAGTGTTAGAACTAAAAACGTATCACAACAATTTAGAATATGCATTATGTATATACCGGATTGGCCTGAGTATAAGCCTGTTTTTTTACGAATTCCGACCGTGGAAATTTAATGTGCGGCTTAAATTTGCGGCCTTACAAAAATTGGCTTTTACAATATCACTGCTGAAACAGACATACAGTAAAACAGAACGGGTGTGATGTGAGTGCCTGCAGAATTTTAAGGGAGCAGTTTATATTCCGGGGAGGCTTCTATCGGGGCCAATACGGTAGGTCTTTTAACACGCAATCAAAGCTGCATCATACAGCTAAGTAAAGGATTTAGCTCCAGCAAGCACAAGTGACATTCTAAAATGCTACTATGTTGCAAAAAATGCAGGAATATGAGCTCAAAGGAGGCTGCTAGAATAGAATTGTGGAATGTTAGGAAAACTGTCAGAAGTATTTTTTTCGATTGGGCTTTAGAGGCTAGAAACTAAATTGCCTCTTGCCTGCAAATTCCATTCAAGTGGTCCACAAAAAGATTTTGCAGCAATCAAAACTATCAGTTCTTGGACCTGCACTACATTTATGTTTTCTGACAAGCTTGAGGCTGTTTTAACCAGGATCAGATTACCGAACAGTTTAACAAGACCCTGACCTCTCTAAAGTAGTACTGGTTTAAACAACTGTGCCAGCAATTTCCAATTGATCAGGACTGAAGACTGAGCAGCCCAAACCTGTTCCTTGTCTCTGGTCCTAGGCATTGATAATCAAGCTGTTCCTATAAGCTTAGCCTAATCTCTCTGTTTCTTAGATACAGTAGTAAACAGAATATTTGAAACTACTCAATATACTTATTAGTTTCAAAGATTCTGTTCACTGCTGTATCTACTCCCTGTTTTGTACTCCCTTCTGATATGCATGTTTCTTCTTACCTTTTTCCGTTCTTTCTCCAAAGCTCTCCATTGTTCATAACATTCTTCCAACCTAATATGAAGTTCACTGGCTGACCCACTCCTAGTTTTCATTGGTCTTTGAAATCCAAATGTTGGCATGAAGCCTGTGAAAGAATTGTCTCCGTACATCATATCATTAAAATAAGGGTACAAGTGGCTTAAATCATCATAGGAGAACAAATCATAGGAATCCATCAGGGGAATGACAGAATGCCCAAAAGGATGGGTAGATTTCAAAGGAAATCTGTTTGAATTAAGCTGTGGAACACTTGGACTGTGCCTCAAGTCACCCATCATGAAATTGTTTGAAAAGCAAGAAGCCTGAGTGCGGTTCACACGGTTACTGACAATATTGTCTCCACTTCCTTGCCTGTGACTACTGAAGTGACCTTGAGACTCCAGTAAATCTTGGTAAGTATTCTGTGACAGTCCATCTAGATGTTTTTGTCCGTCCTCGGCATCATAATGTCCATTCTGTGATTTAACTTGAAAATTGTGCTTGTTCACATTTTCAATGATCCCATATTGCTGCGTATAGTTATCACAAAAACCATTTGGTTTGATTTTTTTGTCAATCATGGACTCAAAAAGACTTTCTTCTGTTACCTTACCCAGTCCTTCTGTATGACTGGCAGACTGAACTCTGTCTCCAGCGTTGCTATCATTGAAATCAAAACCAGAAAATACTGTGGGGTTTTCTTGGCAATATTTCTGGAGCAACAAATTATTGCTTAAAGTTGCATTGCTTGATGGCAACTGAGAAAAATCATAAGAATGATTGGAACCTTTCGAACCAGCAGTTAAATGATTATTCAACTTTATCAAGGTGCTTTGATTCCGAATAGGGATGGAGGAACTGTTTTTAGTCTGTATGTTGATCCATGTTGGCCTTAGATTTGTGCCTGATGAAGAAGTTACTGGGTTTGTTGATAAGATATTCAGTGATTTGAAATATTCTGAATTTTCTGTAGCATTTGCAAAATCACCACTCCCCGAAACAGCTGTGTGAGATTTGAGGGCAAAATCTGATTTTAAACCAAAGTCAGGGGTAAATGAATTTTCATTCACAAACTGCTTTTCTGACATGAGTCCGGTAGTCTTTTGAAATGTAAAATTCTGCTGTTCTGAAGAGACATCTTCCATTTTCTTCTGGACAGCTGGCTTATTTTGAAAAAGTTTGCTATAATTATCAGTATCTAAAGCTGGTAACTCGGGTGTTCCACTTGGTAATTTTTTACTCTCTTGAACACTATAATTTGCATTTTTATTATGCTTTGTTTTATTTGGATGAGAATAATCCAGGTATCTACAATAATCTGCACTTTCACCATATCTACTAAATTGTGAAAGAAGCATCTCAGCTCTCTTTTGGTGCACCTGTGCATCATGTCCTTTAGGACCTACCTTATCCCTTCCATAAGCATAAGTATCTGCTCCTGATTCTTTTATTGCTTCTAAAAGACTGGTTTGTGGGGCAAAACATGTTTTCACATATGAATAGTCTTGAAACTGTGGTGTCTTTGCATTCTCATTGTTCTGAATATTATAACAGCTGACATGATCATTCCTGGAAGGGTACAGCCATTGCTCATCAATGTCGATGTTAGTGAGCCCATGGTAAAGGTCATCCACTTTCTGTTGCAATGCTACAGGACCAGCATGCATATACTGTTTGTCAGACACGGGCAAAGTTTCTCCACCATAAAAAGTCTGTTGAGGGATGGCTCCATCTACTGGCCTCTTTGCTTCCGACAGCAGGTCAGGGTGGTCTGTAAATCGGGTTGTGCTCACAGGCCATACTGATTTTAAGTTGGAGGCGCACGCCCTACAAGAACGAAACATAAACAGTTGCACAATTCCTTACATAGATTTTAACCTATTATACTAATCTTTGTTTTTACTTTTGGTATGTCCCATGGCCAGTGTGTTGTCAGAGCTATTGGTATAATTACAAATGAAGACTGTGAAAGCCAGAGACATGTATCAAGCTGGATCACACTAAACTTTTTTTTTGGGGGGGGGGTGTCAAAACCGATACTTGAGGTCTGCATGTAGTTGGCATACCACTTATTTAATGCACATCTTTATATATGAATATGAATGATGTGTAATAAGCTGTTTAAAGTACTTGCCCAAACCACAAATACACTAATAAAAAATGCAAGATTCAGGTTAATATGCATTACTGCCTTCTTGATAATGGCAGCAGAAATTACAAGCTTCCACTGATGGCAGATGCAGAATATTCTCAGTGGAACAAGAGCAGTTGGAAAAAGTGAGTAGATGTGTAGGAAATTACTATCCTATGTTGAATATGTTACCAACCCGTCAGCAAAATATGGCTGAGATTTATCTTGTTCTTCCAAGATGTTAGACACAAGTCCATATAAGTCTGTTTCACTGCCATAGTCATTTCTTTCTGTTTGAATCCTAAGTGGGGTGAGAAAAGTAGGTTAAGTATTTGCTAAGAATGTCTGCCTATATTCATATTTACATTTCTATTATTTCTAGCTATAACATTTGCCACCAAAAAAATCAACAATATCCTGGAACTGCAGCTTTTAGAACTGCCTGTGTTCCACAAAGATCTCACACATTAACAGATTGTTTGAGAGCTAGCATGGAATGTAAAGGCTGAATGTAGACCACTGAAACATTTCACCATCTATAAAAGGGGGAAGAGAATCAAAATCCCTTTAACCTCTTGACTGTGCTGCTTCCCAAACTGTCAAAGACCCACTTCACAACCATCATGTTGACTTGAAGCCCAACAAGTTCTTTTTTCGTTCAGATTATTTATAGTACATTGTACACCGACATATTATGAGAGCCTGCAGTTCAGAATTCCCGCAGACTATTATGAATGACAGCATGTTAAACCTGTCGATGAGTGGAATATACCAATGATTCAATAATTTAACTTGTCCGCCTCGCATGCAGACTGCGCATATTTGACTGCATGCAGACTTGAACCACATACAATGTGTTCATCCCTGCTGCAGGCAAACCCCAAGGACAGGTGTGGGAAACTTTTTCTGGTTGGTGGGTCAGATCCTTATCTCCCTACCCCTGCTGGGCCAAATCTGACAGATGAGCAGGTCCACCCACCTGTCACTCACCCATCATCGTGATATCAGGTGACACTGAGCTTTGACTTCAAAGCACAGTACAGGACTGTTTCAAAGTCTGTAAATAGCTCCGTGCTGCTACATGAACCTCTCAAAACAGGAGGTTCAAACAGCAGAGTGGGGCTGCTTGCAAAGGAGCTTTCAAACAGTCCCACACTACTCCTTGAACCTCTGGTTGTCAGAAGTCGAAGAAGCAGTACAGGGATGGAGAAATGGTTTCCACTGAAACTGCTGATAAACTGGAGGTCCCGCCCACCTGTGTTTTTCAGCAGTTTAGAACTGCTTACCCCTCTTGGAGCAAGGCTGCCTCTGCAACCCATCAGCTAATGGGCAGTAAAAACATGTCTTGCTGTAGCAAAGGAACAACTGGCAACTCATTTTAAGCTCCCAATTGTTCCTTTGAAGCCCTGCCCTTACCTGCCTCACACCTGATGTCATGTATGGAGCAGGTAGGCATGGCTTGCCAAAAAGAGCATGGTGAGCTAAAAGTAAAAGCCTGGTGAACCAGCTTCCCCACTCAAAGTTGAGGCAGCCCAGCTAAACAAGCTCTTGTAAGATTTTGGACAGAAGGAAGAAAAATGATGTTACTATGTTGTAAGTAAATCAACTGATAAACAGTGATGTGGTTTAACACAAGATGTTGAACTCAGGTAATTTGTATCAATTTTCTTATGCCCTAGACTGATCTTACTCGCCATGTTTATTTTACTTTAATAAACAAAGCTAAAAATGTGAAATTACCAACTTTGCCTAATACAGTATTTGCACAATGCTGTATTTGCATTTGGCTCCCATTCATTGTTGCTAATAAATATATGAAATAGAAAATTTCCATGGAAGAAAGAAACACTGGGAAAGTTTCCAAATAAGGGATCCATAGATTCAGTGACCTATCCCAGGATCTCAAGATCATCTAAATTACACCGCTATCCTCTGACATATGCTGTACACTAACCCACTTCTAGTGGTGCTGGCAAATTTCTCCCAAGCCAGGCTCAGAAGAACATTTCAGGGCACTGGAAAACCCACCTCAAAAGGTATAACTTGTAAAACCCTGTAATTCAACCATAGTGCCCTCTTTTGCCCAAGTTTCTTGAAGAAAGATGATATCATGTGTTTGCAAATAGGTACAGAAATCACTGTCTTGGGTCTTGTTCGGCCACCAAAAGGAAAGGTATGTTTTATAGCAAATGTCGAGAAACTTCAGCCATCTAATTCTAATCATTCATTGCCATTGGCCATGCTTGCTAGGAGTTGTAGCTCAACAATATCTAGAGGGCCAAAGGATCCTCACATCTATTTTACATACTCCAAACTTCCTCTCCCACTCAAATAAAAATCTGCCACTCCTCTCTACACCCTAAAGCCATCCCTGCTACACACTCTGAACATTACCCTTCCTTCCCACATTCTTCCTTCCCCCATCAGTGGAAAAACAACAGAAGCACAAATAATTTTTCTCTTCCCTCGCTTGCTCCCCTCTTCTTTTGCCCTCATTGATGTGTTGCAGCAGATTATACCAAGTGTGATGGGGGTGCAGTGAACTATGGAAGATGCAGTTCATGCAACTGCAGGAGCTCTAGAAATAACTACAGCCTCTGTTAGACTGAGGGGGGTGAGAAAAGGAAATAAGTATTTCTTTTCAACTCCCCCATAGCCTCTGCTGCTCCTACCAATAACATGGGCAAGGGGAGTGTGGTTGGGGTATAGAAGAGGGTATAATGACCCCTTCTTGAGTTCTAAATTTGGCTCAGGATTTCCACACCCACCCACTTCACAGGGGTCACTCATTCTCATATGCTATAAATAGGTGGTAAGAACAGAATGAAGTGGCTGATGCCTGACGGACACCTTTACAATATATGGAACAAATCAAAGCAATATAAATTAAAGAAAGTGAGCATAGCTGTATTCTACACCAAAAACTTCTGAGTTGCTAGCCTGACCTGAAAAGAACTCAATTCTGACACCAAATATAGAGTCAAGATGGATTCTGAACATGAAAAATAATAACCCACCATTCACAAATTCTCTCCAAAAAACACATCATGTTTTTGGGACATGTATTGTCAATTTGTACCCTTCAGTCCTGTAGAAATTAGCAATTAATGCAATGAAAATAAGCAAACTATTTACCATACAATTTTCTCTTCCTAGTCATATAACAGTTAAATTATGTACCTGTTCTTTACACTAATCTGAGAACTAGGGGGTTGTTTAATATCATCTGCATATGTAGACCATGGGACATAGAAAAGAGAAGAATCAGCGTGGTTTGCACATTCAGAAGCTGTAGAAATTGAAGTACTGTAAGTCTGCCGTAAGTCTACATTCTCTTCACTCTGTATTTTAAATTCAAGTAGAGAAAATTAATATTAAAAATATTATTTATTTTACTGCATTAATTTCATAATTAATTTCCTAAATTGAGAATAAATTGATTGGAAAGGACCAAAGGCCATCAAGTTCAGCTAATTGATTCCAGACAGTACTAGTCATCCCCATGACTACTGCAAAGGAGCCACATCGCGACACACTAAAGAGCGATTACTCAGCCACTTTGACGGGTGCAGGCACGGGGACTTTTAACCACAAATATAGCTACATTTTGCTTTAAAACCCGAGAGTATTTCCCCCCACAGTTCCAGAGATAATGTTCCCAAATTTAACATACTTCTGTTTTCTAGTTTCTAAGAAAACCAGTAAACAACACTAAATAAAATGTGTTTCCAAATTAATCTCTGAGGTAGGAGTAAGTTATTACTTCTGCCAGTTAAAGGGAATTTGTTGCTGAAACTTAACACAATTCAGCAGGATTTTGCATAGTGGAAGATAATTTATACTTGTTGGGCTAAATTTTATTATACAACACTTTGTACTATGGGGAATTCTATTTGGATTTCATTTATTACTAAAGAATCCAGTGTGCAATCAGTTTTACTTGTGTAAATGAATAAAGTATGGCAAGGTGATATGTTCATCATATGACCCCAATGAAGTAATCCTAATCCACAGTTTTGTATACTGGATGCACGAAAGTGTGATGTCCAGGGAAAACATCCAGCAATAGAGTAATGTGTGTAACGCTGCATGCCTAAGCCCATGTGGTATACAACACATTCTGTCTCCATGGGAAATATAAGCTTTTAAGTGCACTGTGATGCCTGATCAAAGTAATTGAAAATGAAAACTGAGTTATGCCTTATACATTGAATTTTAATTGGTGAAATGATTGCTTGTTCAGTTTCCATGACTGTTCATTCACATAAAGGTAAGGTAAAGGTACCCCTGCCCGTACGGGCCAGTCTTGACAGACTCTGGGGTTGTGCGCCCATCTCACTTAAGAGGCCGGGGGCCAGCGCTGTCCGAAGACACTTCCGGGTCACGTGGCCAGCGTGACAAGCTGCATCTGGCGAGCCAGCGCAGCACACGGAACGCCGTTTACCTTCCCGCTGGTAAGCGGTCCCTATTTATCTACTTGCACCCGAAGGTGCTTTCGAACTGCTAGGTTGGCAGGCGCTGGGACCGAACGACGGGAGCGCACCCTGCCGCAGGGATTCGAACCGCCGACCTTTCGATCGGCAAGCCCTAGGCGCTGAGGCTTTAACCCACAGCGCCACCCGCGTGTCGTTCATTCACATATATTATCATTTATACAGTGCTTTTAATGAACAAAATATTTTACAATTCTCTTTAATGTTTTGAAAAATGAATTTGAAATATTTTCTAGTTCTATATTCTAGCATCAAGTCTAACAACCTATACCAACTGCTAAGGAGCTAAAGAGACAAGACTTGTATAAGACCTAAAGCAGGTTTTATTTCAGGCTTTTAAATCATTTTTTTCCCTATCAGAACTAAGTTTACATTACTTTTCCATTAAAAATCCCTCGTTTCCCTCACACAAGCTTTCTTTATTTGTTAAACAAGTGAGAATCAGATATACTTGCCAAACTACTATACTTGGAGTAGATTACTCCAAGATCTTTCAGAAGATAGTAATCTACCTTCTGCCCACCTGAGCTAGAGAATTCATGGCTAAGTGAGAATACGAAAATGTTTGAAGCAGCTATGGTTGCACAAATTCATTATGGACAATCTGATAAGTAGTACCTTTTAATATGCAAGTGTTAAACTGAATTTGCTAAGCCTTTCTTTTAAATCCCATTAAAAGTTAGGATGCCTGTAAATTATCTATCAAAACTGGATGGTTAGCTGAGAAGCAAATGGAAGATAGTTAGCTATTCAGAAATTTTATTTTTAAAGGATATATTATTTTATTTGCAGATGCAGTCAGAAGGGAGTTAAGATATTGTGTACTACTCTCTCACTGAAAGATGGGGCTATTTATTAAATTTATTCCCCATCTATTCTTCCTGAAGAGTACTGAAGGCAGCTAACAACATAAAACCCATTGAGACAATTTTCAATAATTAAGGATTAGTTATAGAAACCACAGTGCCTATCCGCTTCCAATGACCTTAAGAAATAAAAATGTTTTCAAATTCTTCCTGAACATAGCCTTGCAAAAAGTATGCCTGGTCTTCCTCAGAAGGGTTTCAGAGATGGAGTACTGCCAGAGAAAGCCCTTTTGTTTGTACACTGCTAGCCATCCATGGTATGGAGAAATATGAACCTTCCTCTCTATATCACAATTTGTATTTGTCTAGCACTCCATACAATAGGTAGCCTACTAGGACAGTTGATATAGTTGTAGCTCTACAAGAAAGTAAGAGGTACCCTCAAATTAGCTCAAACTAAATGACCATCTAGTTAACAGAGCAAGAAAGCAACAGCCCTGCCACACTGTTGTCCCAGAAACAGGTATTCAGTCAAACACTGCCTCTGAACCTGGATCATCAATCTACAGGGCTGAATCAGCACATCAGCTCATCAAACTAGAGGACATGGCACCACACTAATACAGCAATTGGGGGTGTGAAGATAATTTAAAAGTAAGTAAGTCCACTATTCACTGAAAACATTGGATACTTCTACTAGACGCCCAAGCAGTGTTTGGGGGGGAAAGGAACTATTTACCTTTCAGAACAGCTTGAAAGCCCATACACACCACTCTGGAACTCCTTGGAGAACTTGCACATTAATAGAGTTAACTGCCATTCAAACATGGGCATATGTTTTTTCACCCAAGTTTTCAAATATGTTTAACTTAAAGTTCAGCTAGAATGAGTTATGTACTTAGAAGTGAGTGTTGAAATGTAACACATTAGAAGGGGAAATATTTCATGTAGTCCCATTCTTTCCAAGTTCTTCTGGATATGACAAGAGACTGAATATAGACGGCTGCCCTCCTGGATATCATCATACGACACAGATGATAAGGAAATGAGCATTATGAGTACAGCAGGGGTTCCCAAACTGTGGTCTGCAAGCTGCATTCAGGTGGTCTGCAGCGTGTCTGAATTTGTGGCTGAAGGTGGAAGATGACATAGCCACTCCATACTGATTTTTAATTGTATTTTTATTTCTTCTTTTATTTCTTATATTGTATTTTACTGGACTACAATTTGAATCAAATACAATATATAAGAGCCAAAAGAAGCAATAAAGGTAAAAATTAAAAATTCTACAGAATCAAGTACAATGTACTGCAATTTCTACAACAGGCATAAAAATAAGCTCAGGAATTTTCAAGTTGCCCTGGAGGGTGGGAGTTTGGAAACCACGGAACTAGAGTAACATATAAAGAGCGTATCCCGCCCCCCCAACATGATACTTACTTTAATTTATAGTACCCTGTTATTACTCAAGTACAGAAATCACATGAGAAGCAGCTCTAATGCATTTCAAATACAGTGTTTATTATCAGGCCAGTAAAATCAAATAGAACCATGCTAATAGTGTAATGCTAGTAATGTTACATAATGCTTTATTATGAAAACTCTCTAATGTATTTCTAAAAGAAAATTATCTCAAGTTGATAAAAAACTGACTGAACCTGCAATTTGTAGCAATCATAGAAGGAGCTGCAACCTGTCATGATAACGTTATTGAACACATCCGTCAGTCTTCCACTGGACTCTGCACTATTCAAATAGCGGCTGGTGCCTCTGAATGCTACTTTGGGCTGAGACAAAAAAAGTGGAAAGACAAATTAACCTACATCTAAATTGTTTGTTTTACAGATTCCAACATCCCCCCCCCCTCGGATTGCCTACACACTGCATTATTATGCTGAGTTTGAGAGAACCAGTCTATTACATACACACCCCTCCCCATTTCTCATAAGTATCAACGAGCCCTGATCTGCAATCATATATATATATATATATATATATGAGTAGGGGAGAAACTACACAGGTGCCTTTGACTCTCTCAAATTCTGCTTTTCGGGAACTAAGCCGACTGAGAGCCAAACAGGTGTCGCTGTTCTGAAGGCAATCATTTCTCTGCCGAGGAACAACTGAGAAATGGCAGGCAGATGAGGGGGGGAAAGTGTGATGTGAAAATAAAAAAATAAAAAAACACACGGCTTGGCCAACAGTTGGTTCCACACAACCGGGTGTCCCGGTTCTGGTATCCCAGGGCCACGCCGAACTTGTCGAGTCGTCCGCTTCCCCAAATTCCTCTGCACTCCCGCCTTGCTTCCTCAGGCTCCTCAGCCCGCGACACCCGTTTCTCCTCGCTCTCCCCTTCCGACGACCCCTTTCCACCACCCCTCCACCTTCCTATTCAAACCTAACTCGGAAGAGCTGCTTTCCCACTCTCTGGGGAGGGGGAGCCCCACCCGTTTCAAGACCCCTTACTCTTTCGACAGCGCCCCCCGCGCCTCAACTCCTCGCCCCCTCAGCGGCACCCTTGGGCCCTTCTCCCCCCTCAGCGACCCGCGCCCCTCAACCTACCCGCCCTAGAGAGAGCAACCCCCGCCGCTTGCTCTCCCTCCGCTCGGCCACCCCCTCACCTCCATCCCCTTCCCTACACAGGTTTAAGGGCGCCTCTCACTCCACACACACCCGCCCCCTCTTCAAGGGAAACCAGGGGCCAAAGAGGGGCGTCGCGCTGCCCCCGCCATGACCGCGCAAGGGGGCGTGGTAGCTCCCTTCACCCTGCAGCCCAGACTGGCTCTGACGGCGCTGCGAGAACAGCCAAGGCAGCCGTTACCAAGCCTGACAGGGAGGGGGGAGGGGAGGGGACGGCCGGGTGGCAGAGAAGGGGCCCGCCGAGGTTCTCCCTCCACCGCGCGATTGGCCAGCACCCGAAGCCGGGCGGCCAATAAGGCGCCGACTTTCCTCCCTCCGCTCCCTTTTCTCCTCCCCCGTAGGCCCACCTTCTCCTCCCTCAGGTCTCAAGACATTTAACCACGAGGGTATGGAGCTCAGGGCCACCAATAGAGGGCGAGCCCGAGGCAAAAGTGTGATTCCAGCACGCCTCCCCTCCCCCTTGCTCGCGTTAACTGGCGGTTGCCGACGTCCGTCTCTAGAGAGGTGGGCCAATCCCATGTTCATATAGGGCACACCACCGCCTTCTCCTCCTCCTCCAAACCCTCAGATCGGCTTGTTTGCGCATTGGGCAGCCCGCGCGTCCAATCCCAACCTCTCCGTTGTTTTTTGCCCCTTTCCGCCTACCCCATTCAGCGGACCGAGGGGCACCTGGCGCGCGATTGGACGCGTCGCCGCCTGCCCAATGAGAAGCCGGGAAAGTGGTTTGTTCACCCGGTGATAAGCAAAAAGGCGGTTGGAGTAGAAGCTTCAAGCCTTTTCCCGCTCGAAAAAAATAAAGGGGGCTAGGAGTGTGAGGGGGAAGCAGCTTGAGGAAATATATGGTGGGATTGAGAGAGAGAAGCGGGTAGATTTAAAAACTGAATTTTAAAGAACTGAACAAAAATTAAAAAAAAAAACCTGAGGTAAACCCACAGCTGGTGAACGCGTAGCATGGGGGAAGGGGAGCTGTGAGAAGGACTGAGGAAGGAACAGGGCTGTGGTGCAGTGTTTGTGCCTGCGGGCAAACGAGAGATTTCGCTTGGGCTACTAAGATTCAGCCCTATATTCTCCCCACCCCCCAAAAAAATAAAAATAAATGTGAAAAGGAAAGATGTTGCATATACACTGTGTGCAGGATTTGATATGGGGAAAGTCCCACTGCACCTTGACCATTTTAGGGGTCTCCACAGGGCCAGAGACGAGTCACATAAAAACCTAAGAGAGGCTTGCTGGGTCAGGCTAGTGGCCCAACTAGTCCAGCATCCTGTTCTCACAACCAGATGGCCATGGGAAACCCGCAAGTGGGACCTGAGCGCATGAGCACTCTCCCCTACCGTGGTTTCCAGTATTCGGAAGGATACTGCCTCAGACCTTGGACGTAGAATACAGTTGTTATGGCCAGTAACCACTAATAGCTTTATCCTCCTAATCCTCCGTCACTGTCCTCATGTGGGAGTGAGTTCCGTAGTTTATGCACTGTGTGAAGAAGTGCTAGTACTTTATTATATCTGTCCTGACATTCAGTTTTGCTAGGGTCTAATGTTATGAAAGAAGGCAAAAAAACCAACACCTTCCACATATAATTTTATAAACTTCAATCGTGTCACCTCTTACTTGCTTTTTCTCTGAACTGAAAAAATCCCAAATGCCGCAACCTTTTCTCATAGGGAAGTTTCTCCATCATTTTGGTTGCCCATTTCTATACCTTTTCCAACCCTCCAATATCCTGTTTGAGGTGAGGTGTTGAGAATCATACACAGTATTTCAAATGCAGTTGTGATACAGATTTATATAACATGGCAGTTTTACTTTCAATTCTTTTCCTAATAACCCCTAGCACAGAATTTGCCTTTTCCACAGCTGCCATATACTGGGTCAACGTCTTCAAGCTAGCCACTGTGACCCAAGGTCTTGTTCCTGGTTTGTCACTGCCAGGCCCCATGACACCTTCATCCATTGCAGATAATTAAACATCCTGTCTCTGTGTGAGCATTTACAAAAGGATGCTGTGGTTACTAAGACCCAGCATGGGTTTCTCAAAAACAAGTCATGCCAAACAAATCTCATTTCTTTTTTTGATAGAGTTACAGGCTTGGTGGATTAGGGGAATGCTGTAGACATAGTGTATCTTGATTTCAGTAAGTCCCCCATGATATTCTTGGAGAGAAGCTGGTAAAATGAGGGCTGGATGAGGTAACTGTTAGGTGGATTTGTAGCTGGTTGACTGTTGTCTAATGGAAATGTTGCTTGTGTTGGTGGAGTATATATTAACCCCTTCAGGACCCAAGTGGGATTCGGCACAGATATGTTCAGTACCGACTAGTATCTCCTCTATCCTGTAGCATGGATGGGGCCCTATGTGCCACCAGTATCTCCTCTATCCTGTAGCATGGATGGGGCCCTATGTGCTGGTCTGAAGTATATGCAATTATCTCTGAATTTCTGTCCAGCATGACACCCACTGGGCCGCATATGCCTGCAGATGTTTTCCTTGGTGCCTCTGGTGTCCTCCCCCCCACACCCCCACAGCCCTGAAATTAGACATTATATTGTAGTCCTTTTAGGAACCCAGATCTCAAGCCACTTAGGGCTTTATAGGCAAGTACCGATCAGAAGGTCGGCGGTTCGAATCCCCGCGACAGGGTGAGCTCCCGTCGCTTGGTCCCTGCTCCTGCCAACCTAGCAGTTCAAAAGCACATCAAAGTGCAAGTAGATCAATAGGTACCGCTCCGGCGGGAAGGTAAACGGCATTTCCGTGTGCTGCTCTGGTTTGCCAGAAGCGGCTTAGTCCTGCTGCCCACATGACCCAGAAGCTGTATGCCGGCTCCCTCGGCCAATAAAGCAAGATGAGCGCCGCAACCCCAGAGTCAGTCACGACTGGACCTAATGGTCAGGGGTCCCTTTACATTTACCTTTACCAGCACAGAGCCGAATTGTGTCCATAAACAGAGCAGCAACCAGTGTAGCTGTTTAAGAACTGGCAAGGTAAGTTCAGTGTAACTAGTCCCAGTTAGTAGCCTAACTGGTGCATTCTGTACAAACTGGAGTTTCTGGGGGGAAAACCCTGAATGGCAATCCTCCATAAAGTGCACCGTAATAAAGTTCCCTAGAGTTTACCAACACATCTTTTGCATTTATTTGTGCAAGGGGACTCATGAGTGATCCTGTCACCACTTAGACATACAACTGTGATAGGATCACCACTTAGAGAGTGTAGTAAATTTGCATAGCATCCTGACCTTTTTAACCTCTGTTGGTCATTTGTCTTTTCTGGCCTCTCTCTCCATCCATTCTCTCATACCTTCTGTCTTCTAGTACTAACAGCATGCCAGTACCATGACACACAATGCAGAAGTTAGAAGTTACTGTAATAAATTTGGGTGCTGCTTTGTATAGTTTACCTATGTTAAACTGATTTTAACTATTTTTATGCATATTTTTCAATTAATCTCTTGAAACATGGGGGAACAGTTAAGAATCTGTGAAGTATATACTGTACAGGCTGGGAATCAGAACAGACAGCAGATGGTGCTAGAAGCAAAGGCAAATTTTAGTGCTTGAGTCTAGATTTGTGTCTAATCCTTTTTTAAACCATCAGTATAGGAATTTTCTGTGAGCATCAGTTGGGAGTTGGCTAGGTTTTCCCAGTTTTTCTGGTTTTGCCACAGTATAGAGCATTGAAGTTCTCAAACCCAGATTTAAGGCCTAATCAATGCAGAATTAGATGCACTTACGCACACATTCATACTCAACTTGGCTGCCCCCAAATCCTCTTACTCTTCCCCACTTCCTCACAAACAATATTTTGTAAATGGATGTGAAAATAACACTGCCTGCCCTATAAAATATGTACAAATTGATCCAGAAATGGTGTTGCTAGTTTGAGACAACCTGGCTCAGTTTGTCCACAACCAAGTTTTACCAGTTAAATCCAAAAGTATTGTAGACTTCCCAACTGCAAAAGAACGGGCTCCTCACCCTGCTTCAGAGTTTTAGGCAGATTATGCAAACTGATAGTCCTTAGTCATGTTCCAAAGACAGAGTGGCAGAATGTGCTGTCCAGGTTTTTTCCTTCTGTTTATTACCAGTATTTATAGATTTTAAGAACAACAGAGCTCAGGGTGGTTGCCAAAAATCCAAAATATAAAAATAAAACAAAATGAAATAAAACACTAACTAAAATCACTTACAAAAACAACAGTAAGAAAACACCCAACTTCCAAAAGTTTGGAGAGGCTAAGGAAGAACACCAGTGGGTTTTTCAGGGGAGCATGTTATCACACTATCGCAGTTCCGGGAGACACTGCAGAAGAGACGAGGTTCCCGATAGATGATAATATTTAAGTGGACCCAGATACAACCTGTAACCATTACAAAGTTTTCAGAACAGGTGTTATAGGTTATTATCTAGCTTAACCATACCTGTCAGGAGATGGGTGCTGATGTTTTATACTATCTGCATTTCCCAGACCGACTTCAAAAGCAACCCTCCATAAATCTCATTGCAGCAGTCTAGTCTGAAAGACTCTTAAGGCGTAAATGGCAATAGCATGATCATTGTCTACCACTAATGGGAGCTTTTCCCTTTTCTTTACACAACACTTGGAGCTCCTCTCTGGAAATTTCTCTTCCCCCTTACATGCAGGTACAAAAGTATCCGAGATACATTTTGCTGGCACAAGAGAGCTGCACATTTTCAAGAAATGCTTATCTGTAGAACTGAAATACTTGTGCTGTACCCTATACCTACAGACTTTAGTCCAATCAGTAACAGACAGACAATTCACCTGTTCTCTTATTCTCTAGGCCTCAGAATTGGAACCAAGTTTGCAGTCCCAGAGGGACATTGGCATTAGGAAGAACTGAGAAAACAACTGTGAAGAAAAGCAAGGAAAGCTGGAATGGAAAGAGGTATGCTTAGCCTTAGGAAAAGAAGATTAACAAAGAAGTCGTTTGCACACTCCCCCCCCCCTAAGTTCCATTGTGTTAAGCAGGACCTACTGCTGAGCAAATGTATCTAGAATCAGAGTATGAGTCATGGGTGGGCGAAAGAAAGGTTTTTTTAAAAAACAACAACAACAACAACAACAACCACCTTGATTAGAACAGGCACTCATTTCATCTGCCAAAACTGGGGCAAGAACAAACACAAGGGATTTAAGCATTGGGTTCAGGATCCTAGATTTACTTACCGTATATCTAAATCCTACCAGGGCAAGTTGGGAATAATTGCAATTGCATGGCTCTAAGCATATGATTTCAATCAACTCAATAAGTTGCCATGGGGTAAAAAAGAAAAGAAAAAAAGGATATAATCTGCAATTATTTCACTAGCAAAAATGGTCATCATTATAGCAGGTTCTGTGTGGGGAGGAGGGAGGGTTTGTATGCTGTGAACCCCCATAGAAGGTTTCAGCGTTCTCCTACTCAGCCCCTATCAGGAGAGGTTGGGCCATCTAATTTCCTGTGGGGTGTACTTTGAAATTAAGTGGGACCTACCATAAAATGTTGCTGTGTATCCTCACCTTACAGCAGAAGTGTTTTTCTCAGGTTTCTGCCTGCTAGCCAACCATGCCCTCTCTCAGGATACTATAAGAAACAAGGAGTCGAAGCAGGCCTTTCCACTCCTCACTCCCATTTTTCCATTTTCTTTTTCTTTTGAGTGACATTAAACATTCTGTGGCTACTGAGCATGCTCAGTACTTAGTGGGCTTTGGGGGGGGGGGCTTAGGACACACATATTATTCTAGAATCAAATCAATGGAAATGAAGTACTTGTTTTTTCTATGTAGTCCACACACAATCTAGATCTACTGCATGTTTTTGCTGCTGAAAAGCACTTCTTGGGAAACTAGTTTCATTCAGAAAATAAAAGCTCATTGCAGATTACGTCTGCATTACCCTGTAGTACATCTATTTGAAAATAGATGTAAGCACTCCTGGCAGAGGGGTGTGTGTATCCACACTTGTGTAATGGCATTGTGGGTGTGCATATACCAAAACAGCAATCACCACCTCCTTCTTTGTTCTTCTGGGATATTTGTAGGGAGGAAAAGGTGTGGATAGCTTCATCAAGGGAAGGGGTTTCAAATGTGTATCAAGTAACCACACCCACTCCTGGATGGCAGGATCTAGAATCATTTTAGATTGATAAAGCAGCATGTTGAGGATGAACATGAATGATTCCAGATGGAGAAAAATTTACGCTTGTGTTACAAGTGGGTTACTGTGCACACAGCCTTTGTTACCTTTGGGGATGACAAGTAACCAAAAAGAGACTATTCTTTAAAAGCCAATCTGAGGTAAGTATGTTAGCCTGCATGCTTCACTAACTTATCATTCTAGGCTCATTTTCTGAATGTTTAGCTTGCATTGGAGCTTGTGGATATACAAGGAAGATAGTACAGTCTGTCTTCTACCTGATTCCTCAGTAAGAAGTCAACCTGCTCCTGGCTTGTCATGTTTTGGCAAAAGCACTGGAATAACTGAGTACATATTGTATAATGCACTTTATAATTATTTCATACAATTAAATGGATTTACACATATGAATAATACCTGTATTTAATACCTTTATAGGTTGCTCTGCATTAATTTCACCTGCCCACATGCATTCTTAACCACCCAGCTGCATGTATTCTTAGCCATTTGCCCTCTCCCCCCATGGACATGGTAACAGGTTGTTATTGATTGATTGATTGATTGATTGATTGATTGACTGATTGATTGACTGACTGACTGATTGATTGATTATACTGCCCATCATCCGAAGATCACAGGGAGGTTCACAACATAAAGTTCCAAAATGAGAACACAAAATATATAACAAAAACAAACCAATGACCCTTCTCCCACAAAGACATTAAAAAAACAACCATGGATTGTTTAATCAGCCAAAGACCTGGTTATAGAGAAACGTTTTTGCCTGGTGCCTAAAGATATGTAATGAAGGCACCAGGCGAGCCTCCCTGGGGACAGCATCCCCTGGGGAGCCACTGAAGAAAAGACCTGTTCTTGTGTTGCCACACTCCAGACCTCTTTTGGAGGGGGCACACAAAGAAGGACCTTGGGTCCCATGGTCTGGGTTAGTTCATTTGGGGAGAGACTGTCCTTGAGGTATTGTGATCCTGGGGAGAAATAAGGCGCAGCGGAGTCTGCAGTGTCTTTAAAAATATCGTTTGTTAACATATATGTACAATCTGAGTGTACATGAAGGAAATGTAGTTTATAGCATTCTTAGGAGTAGCTTGTCCTTTCCTGCCACCTGTCACTGCATTCAGAGCCATCCTACACACCACCTCTTTCTTCCTGCTTATCGCCTCCGTAGCAGCCCATAGAATTCTGCCCCATTCCTTCCCAACAAACCATTATATTTCAAAAAGGACAGATCTTCCTGTGACATCATGCCCCTGCCTCACCTTGGCAACCTGCCAATTCTCCCATCTCTGTCCACTGCTTGGGATGAGGGTGGGAAGGACAACTTTTTTCATTGCCAGTGGTCCTCATTGGCTCAGTTCCCCTTTGTTTTTCAGTGGCTCTGTACTTGGCCAGGCTGGTTTGCATAAGCTAGCTCACGAATTCCTTGTCTGACACACATCTGCAGCTTGTATTTTCCCTTCATATCTCAAGCATTATCTAAATACCACCGTTTCAGCTATAACAATACGAATGTGGTAGAGTCAGAAAAACTCAGCCATTGAATTAACTGTCTTTGCCATATCTGATGCTTTCAACACTCCCACTCCCTAATACGTGCGCGCGCGCACACACACACACACACACACACTGGTTGGACTCAGACCCTAGAGCCTACAGCCTGCCTGGCTCCTCCCATTTTTCTTCTTTTTGCAGTTCACCTCCTTGTACCTTGGGATGCTCTGGCTAAACTCCACTGAATGTGTTCCAAGCATTTTTCCACTCCCTTCATCTCCTGAGATTTTACTTTTATTTTATATTATGTTATAGAATCATAGAATCATAGAATCATAGAGTTGGAAGAGACCACAAGGGCCATCGAGTCCAACCCCCTGCCAAGCAGGAAACACCATCAGAGCACTCCTGACATATGGTTGTCAAGCCTCTGCTTAAAGACCTCCAAAGAAGGAGACTCCACCACTCTCCTTGGCAGCAAATTCCACTGTCGAACAGCTCTTACTGTCAGGAAGTTTTTCCTAATGTTTAGGTGGAATCTTCTTTCTTGTAGTTTGGATCCATTGCTCCGTGTCCGCTTCTCTGGAGCAGCAGAAAACAGCCTTTCTCCCTCCTCTATGTGACATCCTTTTATATATTTGAACATGGCTATCATGTATTAGGGAGTGGGAGTGTTGAAAGCATCAGATATGGCAAAGACAGTTAATTCAATGGCTGAGTTTTTCTGACTCTACCACATTCGTATTGTTATAGCTGAAACGGTGGTATTTAGATAATGCTTGAGATATGAAGGGAAAATACAAGCTGCAGATGTGTGTCAGACAAGGAATTCGTGGGCTAGCTTATGCAAACCAGCCTGGCCATGTTATGTTGCTCTTTGCATCTCTTTCCAGCGTACATCACTCTGGTGCAGCCCCCAGACTTTCAAGCCATATTTCCCCAGCTCTAAACAAGCAGTTTTGATCTGATCACAAGTATGGCTTCCCTTCTCACTCATCACTTTGATGCCAAAGAAAATATATTTGCTTTTTTGGCATGCGTGTCTCAGACAGTCTGTGGTTCATCTTGCAAGATTTGAAAGTAGTGGAGGGGAGGTTGCACATACCCACAATCCAAATCCCCTTCACATACACAGTTTTCAGCCAGCTGATATGATGTTTAGCATTTCAAACAATCATTTAACTCTGACACAAGCAGTATATGCTCTTGGAATGTGGTGTATGTATCCTTGTGTCACTGTGTGTTGTCCACAAAACAGGGAACAGCTTAAGGTGCTTCAGCAAATTCTGCCTTTTTCTTTTGGAATATCAGACCTCACCATGGCTTATAAAAACTGCTCTTGAAAAGTAACACATAGAACACAGTGGTGCAGTTTAAGAAACACAAGACCAAAGCCCTCATGGGCACTTGGAACCACACACACATTTTTTCTAGATTGTGCTCAGCTTGTAGGGTAACACCCCAATCCCTAGGCCTGGGTGCCCCATATTTAGCAATTCCTCCATGAATGGGGTAGAGATGCTGTGTGAATACAGTAACTGCAGTACTCAAAAATGTATGGTGAGAAATAGTACACTGGGATTCTGGGGTGGTAGGAAATGAAAGAGAACAACCAGAAAAAGTAATAACTTAATAAAATGATACAAAAAATAATAATTGTATTATTCACACAAATCTCTAATGCTTGTCAGCTATCCCATTACTTTTGCAGTCCTTTATCATAACACTGTATGGTGGGAGCCGGTTTGCTTCCTACTGTCCATTAGGGTACAATACTCTCTGCACACTTTTCCTTATTCTCTTCCAATATATTAGCTAGTTGTTTTCCCATTATTATTTTTCTTTAAAATGAAAGCTGAAAATACAAGAATCTCATGTGAGCCATATCCTTGCAGACGCTCCCTGTGCTTAAGGACTGGAGCACCTGTTAAGTCCATATGCACCAGGGTGCGGTGTACTGAAAGCAGCTCCACTGCTCTGCAGTCTGTGAATGAAAACCCACGAGGACCCACTCTGTGCAGAAAAATGGGGATCTTGCAGGGCTTGGCCAAGTGGGATCTACAGATCACATTATACATGAGAAGTCTGATTGGCAGGAAATTTCAGAGGGAATGCACAATAAATGATCCAAAGCTACAGTTGGGTTTCCATTTCTTTTTGTTCAGTCTTGGCTTCCAGTGGCCTGAGCTTAAAATGCCCGAGTGCAAAAGCTTTAATGTGCTTGCCCACTCCAGCTCATTGTTAGGTAATTTTTCAGTGTTGACTATACGTTTAGCCAGTAAGCTCTGGAGCAAGGCTCCATGTGTCTATGTGTCTGTCTCTCGCTGGATTAGCCTCACAAGAGGCAGAAAAACAAGGCCCCAGAAAGGGGAACAAAGGATCCTCCACTCAGCCCAGAGGCCAACGCTCTGTCTCCAATTACCTAGGCTGAGGAGGGAGGAGGAGGGAGGAGGTGTGTCTGTGAGGGGAATACCATTTGATATGTGGTGTGTGTGCAGTGGACTTCACTGGAGTTTATAAGATTCCCTCCCTCCCTCCCCCTACACCATGGACAAAAGGGAGGATTCAGTACAGATTCCACATTGCTTTTCAAGGGGATTTGTTATCGTCTATTCCTATTTCAGAGCCTTTTCCTAACGTAAAAATTTAAAGTTCTGCTGGATTTTGTGGTCACTGCAGCAACATGAGCTGCCTTAGTAAGTTATCCACAGTGACACCCCCCCCCCCACTTCCATAAGTGGGTTCGGACCAGCTGCATCTACAGAGGAGAGCATGAGACTACTGTACAATATAGCTTCCTCCATTGCCCCCCTGCACACTGCCTATGAAAACTTGCATCTTGTTAAAGAGGTTCAAACTTACCTTTGATTGGTTGGTACAGACACACGGTCCGTTTCTCCAGACCATTGTCTTGCTCTCCCTTCATTATCTGAACTTTTCCCTATGCCAGAGGTGTCCAAACTTTTCTCAAAGGGGGCCAGATTTGATGAAGAGCCGACCAAAGGGCCGACCAAGGCTGTAAACCTTTTTTTAGGATTGAAGTTGTTGAGCTTTTTTTTTATGATTTTACCCAAAAGTTGTTTTTTTAGGATTGGAGTTGTTGTTGAGGTTTTTTTAGGGTTAGTTGAGGTTTTTTTTAGGATTTTACCCCAGGAAATAAATTGTCACAGGGGCCGGATTGAACTGACCAGCGGGCCAGATTAAGCCCCCCAAACAGACTTTCAACTTGCCTGCCCTATGCATTTAAGAGTGTATCCTCTTGAGGCACCATCTTCCTTTAAACTAGAGAGCTCACATGCCTTACTTTACAGAGGGCAGACCTCAACTGTCCAATCCAGGTCCACTTTAAGGATAAAGAACCATGAGAACGGAGAGGAGGGACCTTCAGGTTGACCATAAATACTGAGCCCTTGCACAGCAGCCTGAGCAGTCCCACAGACCACCTGGTCAGATTCTTTCTCTCCATGGTTAGATATATTGCATTCCTATTTAAATTATAGTAATTATGCATTTGCGTCTACACATATAAATCAGCACACATTTTATACAAACCTATTTCCTCTTTTTCTTTTTTGGGTGATGTGTTTTCTTTTTTGGCAGGAAGGGGGATGTGTAAATGGCCACTCAATTTTGAGCAGCTTTTATTCTGACAATTCAGGAATGATCTGGGCTATCGCTTAGATTCTGCCTTGGACTCTACTCTTAACAGAATACTGGACACTCTGATTCCGACTCCTGCTATTGTGGCCATTTTAGTATTTTGAACCAAAAAACCACATACCTTCATCTGACCTGTTTCACTGGGAAACATTTCCTTACTGGACCCTATCAGGCTTGGTTCGTGTATGTCAAGGCTCAAGCATTGCAAATAATGTCTGGCCTGGCCCCAAGCTAGCTAACGTCAGTTCTTGTAAAGCTGTGCCCACACTAATGCAATTCCAGTACATTTTCTTTCACAACATTATCTTTTATTGTGGGCCCCATGCATCGCTGTACTTGGTACAGCACAAGCTCTGCATGCAGTCTCCTGTCCAAACTACATTTTGTTTTTTCTTTTCCTGTAATGGTTGAGTAGGCTGTTTTTTACATTGGGTTGGGGGCAGGCTTAGTCTTTGCTTGGTTGCTGTTTAGAAATTGTGCCAGGTTTGTGCATAGCAATGCCTGGGTTACAGGTTCCCAACCTTGTTGTTGTTGTTGTCGTTGTTTAGTCATGTCCGACTCTTCGTGACCCCATGGACCAGAGCACGCCAGGCACTCCTGTCTTCCACTGCCTCCCGCAGCTTAGTCAAACTCATGCTGGTAGCTTCGAGAACACTGTCCAGCAAGTGAGGAGAGTGGGGTTAACAGACATGTCCTTGCAGGCTTCTTATAGGCATCTGGGTGGCCACTGACAACAGGATGCTGGATTAGGTGGGCCTGTGGCCTGATCTAGTGGGGCTCTTTGTATTTCAGGGGAGACGTATCAGGTGGGAACATTAACTGGGGGCTCATCCACACATATCTTTTGCCCTGTGCTTTCTAGGCAGAGGTCTGCGCTTTCCCAGTTCACATTCCCCACCCCATACCCCGTTTTCCCTAGGAAAATCTGCTCTTCATGCTGAATCAGAACAAACGACAATTCAGGTTTTCTGTGGAATTTTTTTTTCAGCAGTAAAAAGCGGGTTTTCTTGGGGAAAGCACTGGGGCAAAAAGAAAAACGCTTGGACACGAAGCTTCAGAATGCAGACCTGTGCCAAAAAACACTACACAAAAAGGAAGTCTGGATGAGCCTTTAGCCCTCCACTTGCCCATCTCTTATACCTATCGCCATCCTCATCCCATGGCCTTCTTTCTTCCTAGTCTAGGTTATTTCTGGCTTCAGAGTTTAGGTGGTGGGTGGGAAAGAGCAAAGCCGGTGGGTTGTGAGGGAAGAGTTTAGCTTTCCCCCTCCACCCACCACTTTTGCATTCACCTTATTCAGCACACACATAGCTATGTTGGTTGATGCCATGTATAATACTACCTTTCAGCTAAGTGGCAGCCTTAAAATCAGGTGAAAGCTGAGTGCAGGGTGGGGACCAAAGGTGTACAAACTACCCCAGAAGGTTTTAAAAAACAAAAGCATCAGTGGAAGGATCCAGTGACAGACATTACAGGTGATTCTAGGATTTCAAATAGCTTCTTTTGTCTTCCCAGATAGATACAGCTGGCTATAATAGTGCCCTCTTAGAACATGGTATTCTTCTCCATGCTCCTTCAAGTGTTGCAGGAGGACTCATTGGAGCATAGCTTCGGTATGCAGTGTACACATTACGGACTTTGAATGCAGCTAGGTCAGAGGCAGTAATGCTTCTGAATACTAGTTGTTGGAAACCCCAGGAAGGCTGAATGGGGTTCAGCTCTGGTCCTGGTCCTGAATGGGGTTCAGCTCTTGTGCTCTGGTCCTGTTTGTGGTTTTCCCATAGCCATCTGGGAGGCCACTGTGAGAACAGGATGCTGGACTAGGCAGGCCACTGGCCTGTTCCAGCAGGGTTGCCATATGTTATTTTGCTCACTTCTCTTTTTCTGCATTATATTAGGGGAAATTGCTTGGGGGGAATCGTGTACATGAGGCAAAATAGCATACAAAAGTCTGTAAGGAGAAATGTGCGCTAAAACGCCGATGAATTTTCATGATGACGTCTTTTTAAAAAAATTCACAAATCAAGGCAGAAATGTGGAGAACTGAATTTAAGGCTGGAAATAAAAGAAACTGAGAAAATCTGCAACTATCAGTTCTTCCATCTCTAATTGGACCGATACATTTATTTGCACTTATTTGCAAAACCAGCCTGACACAAAACCTGAGTTTCCCTTTCTCCCTTTGCCACAAAAGTTATCTCTGATGTTACTAAGAAGGTGCAATCAGAGGTCCAACTTTTTCCTAAGAACCGTGCTTAGCACCAGCATTTAGCAAACAACCAAAGAGGTTCTGATAACAAATCCTTCCCCCTTTGCCAACCGATTGAGTGTTTGAGATCTGTGGCCCTTGCAAAGGCTTTGATGGCAAATGAACCCCTCTGCTCCTCAGGATGAAGCTATAATATGCCTGCACGCATCTTGTTGACTTTGGTGGAACAATGCGTAAAGATTGCCGCCTTCGCCACCTTTTTTCGTGGCAAGCGTGTAGCAAGTTACAACAAAGGGTGTTCTGTGACAGGCAGGAGGAGGTGGGTAGGTGGAAGTGAAGGAGGAGGGTGGGAGGGAGCCAATAATCCTTGCTCCTCCCCCGCCACCCCCATTCAGCTGGCCCATGGCCCCCTTTGATTCGTTTTGCCTGTACCAAGAGAAGGGACTTGCACTTGATATATGAAGTGTTTTCAAACGGAATGCTTGGAAATCTCCACAAAGACTTCTGTGTCCGGGCCACGTTATGCCTCCGCCTCCCCAACTTCCCCACTCCTGACCTACACCCCTCTCAGCTTCACATTGGCTTGCTTCTTTTTTTTTCTCTTCTTCTTCTGGCTTGATCTTAGAAGTCTGCCAAAGTGTCGGAAGGATGGGTAGATGGAGTGATCAGAAAGGTGTTCGGCTGCAGACGGACACCATCCACATGCGTGGCTGGAGGTGGAAGCACAGGGCCACTGATTATAAGGCTGCAACTTAGAAAAACTGATGACACAAAGGATGGCGTTTTCTCTAGGCAACTTGTGGCGTGTAGACTGTTAGCTTGCCCCTCTGCACCAGAGGGGGGGAGGGAAGCTGTTTCAGCCTGCAATGTCTCATGGACAATCTTGAGCACATGCCAGTAGAGGGTAGGGTGAGAAGCAGAAGGGGTGGGAAACAGATGCGATCCTTTACTTTATTTAGCAGGCCTCACAACCGAGTCAGCGGTTCCTATGCACACCAGCATACATGCATTGCTTCATCTGGGCAGGTCGGAGGCGTTATCATAGTTTAAGGGCAAATTCTAGCCCATCAAAAATACTTAAAAGAGGCTGGGGAGAGGAAGCGTGGTCTGGGGAGATTCCCAAGGGCCAGACGGGGAGGCCTTGAGGGCCACTTTTGGCCCCTGAGCCTGAGGCTCCTCACTCCTGCCCTACACTCATCATGGTTGTGTAAAGCAGCAGTAGTCATAACGAATGGTCCCTAAGCATGCGCAGAGCTCTGGCTTAAGTTGAGCTGTAGCTTAACTTTGGAGCCTGTTTTCAGTGCCAAGTTTGGGCCAGGAATGTCATGTGTAATACCCAAGAAGAAAGTGGTTCTAGCTACTACGTATGGAGTGAATTTCCCTTGCCATCTAGGATTAGAAAGCAGTGCCTCCCCGATTTTGGAATGCTTTCCCCAGGGAGGCTCGGCTGGCACCTTCATTTATACACCTTTAGGCGCTGGGCAAAAACATTCCTCTTCAACCAGGCCTTTGGCTGATTAACACCTGGTACACTATTAAATGTGCTGCGGGGGGGGGGGGTTATTATTGATTTGTTTGTTCCTCTTATTTCTGTTGTGTATTTTGTGTGTGTGGGGGGGGTTATACCACCCTGAGATCTACGAATGAATACAAATTTACAAATTTAATAAATAAACACATAAAATAAAGCCAAGCAGGTCTGAATCTGCTCAGCTGCTGAATGGGAGACCTGCAGGAAACACTGACCTAAGCTCATTGGAGGAAAGAGATAATACAAATGTCAGAAATAAATTTGTGAGTAGCTAGGCCACACTCCCGCCCTGTCTATCTTACAGAGTCATTCAATCACAGGTCACAGTATTTCTCTGGGGGATTGTCAAGGCTCCCCACCAGAGACAACCACGCTCCTCTTGTTCTCATGGTCACTTACCCTGGAATGAAAGAGGGGATCTTAAGGGTCATCACTGACACTCTTCCAAGCTATTTCATCCTCGCTCCTAGAGCATGTAAATATATTCCCAGAGTTCAATAGTGGCTATCCCAGGACTTCTAATCATGTAAACAGGCCTTTGGTTTGTTCCATTGGGTAACTATGGCTATTTCGTCTGTGCATTTCTCAGGCTTCCCTTCTTTGGTTTTGCTTAAGTCTTCCTCCTCAGTAACAGTGCTTCAAGTGATAAGAGCATATGCAGGAATGCACCCTCTTTGTAGTCTTGGAGCAAGCAGCTTGTAAAAGGCCACATTCTCCCTACCCTTGGCAGGCATCAGGCATCCCATGGGAGGGCAAGCTGTTCCATCCCGTCTGACTCACAGTGCTGCTGAGACAGGGATGGGCGGGACAGCCAGGAATAACTAGGAGCAAGGATCGGACAAAAGTTCACATATGGGTTTTCCCCGGCTGCCGACCTCACAGTGCCTCAAGTTTGCAGGGCTGCATCTGGTTAAAGGGTTGGGCTCTCTAGGACTGGGGTTCCTGGCTTGCGGGAGAGAACTTGGGGATCAGCCATGGAGACCCACCACAGTGAGCAGATGTGTCTAGTGCCTATTGCTTCACTTCTAGCATCATCAGTACCTGGGCCGAAGCCTGTCCTGGGAGTTGCACTTCCTGGCCTGGAAGCCTTTCCCCTTCACATCCCAGATGCGTGTACGAGAGCAAGTTGTGTTTGCTCAGTGGTCAAGAAGTTAATGTTAAACATTCCCAGAGGGTCTCTCCTTCCTAATTGCCTGGTGTATTTCAGAACGGAGCACTGGTCTTGAAAACGACTTCCAGGCCCGAGCCCTGGCTGAACATCAGCCCTTCCCAAAGCTTCTCCCCTGCCAAGGGAGCCTTTCTAACCTATATGATCACTCCCAGAATCCAGGGATGTTGTTATGGGATGGATCAGGGTGCCTGCACCCCAGGTTTTTGCAGTGGGCCCTGGATCTCCTGCCCGACCCATGTTTTTAGCAAGCGGCACCTCTAAAATGTTTTCCACTTGCTTTATTAATTAAAATTTGTGCTCCTTTTTAGGGCAAGGTTTGATTTTCTGCAGGAAAACTTTTATTTTATTTTATTTTTTATTTTAAATTTTCAGTTATATCTATTACAACAATTATTCAATCATAATTTTAACATTTCAAACTCCGACTCCCTTCCCCCTCTTTCTGTGGTTCTTTTTTCATCTTCCTGCATACGCCAAATTATCTCAACATATTCTTTTATATCTATTCCCGTATATATCCGATATATATTGAAACTGCAGGTTTTTACATTAATCCTGCCAATATCTTAATCTGTTTACAGTTTGTTTGTAAATACTCAATAAACAATTTCCATTATTTTCTTAATTTTTTTAAATATTGATTTCTAATTCTCCTGGTAAGTTTTGTCATTTCTGCGTAGTCCATTAACTTCTGTATCCACTCTTCTCCCGTCAGAACCTCTTCTTTCTTCCATTTTTGGGGAAATAACATTCTTGCACCAGTGGCTGAATACATAACTGCAGGAAAACTACTTGCTTTCTATAGCTTCCTTCCATTAACCACATTACAATTCTCTTAAATTTTTCCTGATCTGTGAAAGTTAGTTAGTTGAGAATGCCACCCGCATCCCTTTGTGAGCTAGCAACACACTATTTTGACTTTCAGGGCTCCTGTGCCTTTAATTAAATGTTTCCCCTTTTCTGATAGTGACTAGTTTATTGCTGCCTATTGATGGCGAAGGGAAGTAGTGATGAATTCTTCCTTGAATAGTGTGATGGCCTGGGATTCCGAGTCTGAGAGCGATCCGGAGGAATCCCAGCCGGCACAGGAGTCCCCGCCTCCAGGGCCGGCTGAACTGGGGCAAGGCCTAGATGCTGAGGAAACTCAAGAGCAGGCACCAGGTGAAATCATTCAGGCCCCAGAGGTGCTGGAAGACTCAGTGGCTACAGGTGAGCCTCCCCCGGGGCCCAGTAACCCTTCGGCCTCTCCTGATCTGCAGAGGCTTAGGGCAGAGAGGCGAAGGGAACTGGTGTCTCCCAGGAGGAGTGCTCGCCTTAAGGCCAAGAGAGGCGGGGCTTCTGGGGGCCGGGACCGCCCCTGGCCTTAGAAGAAGATAAAGGTCAGGCAGCCCGGTCCCAGGTTGCGGGAGCAACGTCGTTGTGGAGTACCTGTTTTACCCAGTCCTGGTTCGGCACCCCCAGTGTTCCTGTTCCTCGCCTGGCTTCCTGCTTCTGCCCTACCATCGTTCCTGCTACCCCGCCCGGCTCCCTGTCTCGGACCCAGGGACGCGGACTTATAAAAAATATTGGGGGGGCCCGGGAAAGCTCATGAATAATAAATAAGCTCATGAATATGCAAATAAAGTGGCGCCGCCTCCTCGTGAGCGAATAGGGGAGAGCGTGCTGCGCCTATTAATCAGCTCCAAAGGAAATTGGGTGGAGCTTTTGCTCGGGAGGGAGGGAGGGCAGGAGGCATGCAGCCCGCCCCTCCCTGTGCATTTTGGGCTGGGGGAGGGGCGGCGATGGCGCTCTGCTGGAGGGGCGCCGGAGATTATTGGGGGGGCGGAGCCCCCCCAAACGAATTTTTGAGGGGGCTCGGGCCCCCTCAAGCCCCATGGAGTCGGCGCCTATGCTCGGACCTCGCGTCTCATCTAGTGATCATCTACCCTGCTAGAGACTCTGGACTGATCTTGGCCTACGGTAATAGTACCTTATCCCCCCTGGGACCAGCACAAATAGCCTCTTTAAATTGTCCAAGTACAGTGGAACCTCAATTTTTGAACGTAATCCGTTCCGGAAGTCCATTCGACTTCCAAAACGTTCGGAAACCAAGGATCAAAGGGCTGTCAGCAAGTTCAATGGGGAAAATTTATAAACATGCCTCGGAAGCCGTTCAGCTTCTGAGGCGCATTCAAAAATGGAAGCATTCACTTCCGGGTTTTCGGCATTCGGCTTCCAAAATGTTCGGCAGCTGAGACTTTCGAAAACCGAGATCCGTTCCTGCAGTGGCAAGGAGGCATTAATTACTGATTTTCTCCTCATTTTTTGTTTGTTAATGTCTTCCAGTGGAATAGTGCTACTTGACGTTAACAAATGAAAATAAAATAATGCAAGGAAACCAGCAATTAAGGCTTCTACCCTACCTACAGGAAAATAAACAGGCTCTTTTTCTAAAGCCCTGACACGGGTTTACTGCCTTGGTGAGAATGAAGCCATTGGGGGGGGGGGCAGATTGTGGCAAGTGATAGGCTTTACTCTGGCTGAAAGGCAGTCCAGTCTTTATTATTTACACATAGCAAGAATGAAACTTGGCGCCAAAGACCAATTCTGAAGAAGGCCATGTATGCATGCCTACTGGAAAATAAACCCTGTTGAGTTCCACATTTCTGAACTGAAATTCCTCAGGATACATTTTTCTTTGTTTCACCCACCTTCCTAGAAAAAGGCGAGTTTGCATAGTTTTCTCACATTTTTCCTTTCTCTTCCCTACCCTACCCTGTGATACCTTAGAATGACACCAGGTCTGGGACTGTGTGTAGGATGGAATATGGTGGCAAGGCTTCCAGCACAGTTACTGCTCCTATTACCACTTGCAGTGATGGCATACCCCCAAGTATTGTTGGAGACATTCTACTCCAGGGGTTGGCAACCTAAGGCCTGGGGGCCGGATGCGGCCCAATCACCTTCTCAATCTGGCCCATGGACGGTCCAGGAATCAGTGTGTTTTTACATGAGTAGAATGTGTCCTTTTATTTAAAATGTATCTCTGAGTTATTTGTGGGGTCTGCCTGGTGTTTTTTCATGAGTAGAATGTGTGCTTTTATTCAAAATGCATCTCTGGGTTATTTGTGGGCCATAGGAATTCGTTCATCCCCCCCCCCCCATAGTCTGGCCCACCACATGGTCTGAGGGACAGTGGACTGGCCCACGTCTGAAAAAGGTTGCTGACCCCTGTTCTACTCCCTGTGGAGAAATTTGGTGAAACAATCCCTCCAATTTTCTATCCACAAATAGGATAGGACCAAGGTTTCATGAGGGGACGCGGGTGGCGCTGTGGGTAAAAGCCTCAGCACCTAGGGCTTGCCGATCGAAAGGTTGGCGGTTCGTATCCCCGCAGCGGGGTGCGCTCCCGTTGCTCGGTCCCAGCGCCTGCCAACCTAGCAGTTCGAAAGCACCCCCGGGTGCAAGTAGATAAATAGGGACCACTTTCTAGCGGGAAGGTAAACGGCGTTTCCGTGTGCGGCTCTGGCTCGCCAGAGCAGCGATGTCACGCTGGCCACGTGACCCGGAAGTGTCTCCGGACAGCGCTGGCCCCCGGCCTCTTGAGTGAGATGGGCGCACAACCCCAGAGTCTGTCAAGACTGGCCCGTACAGGCAGGGGTACCTTTACCTTTACCTTAAGGTTTCATGAAAGGTCTTTTAGATTATAAGCGTGTGGGAGCTATGGGCCAGAAAAAAAATTTATGGGCTATTGATTCTTGTTGGTTTATTTGCAAATTTGCCTTTGCTCCCAACCAGTTCTATAGCTACAAGGGGGCTAGCTGGGTTTCTTGCCCCCAGGCCATTGAAGCTGCCAGCCTGTGTGTGTATGTGTATGCAAATGTGCATGGGGGGGGGGTGCCAAGCTGGGTCTTAGACCCGGGTGAAATAAAACCTAGTTTTGCCCCTGCCTAAATATGCTTGCTAAACTTCTGGCAGTCTAGCCTAGTGCTGAGCAGAACTAGCGTGGGTGGAAAGTTCCCAAAGTGTGGGTTCATAGAGAATTTAAAGCAGTGGTCCTTTCTTTGGGTCAGGCTTTGAGAATATTATGAAAGCTGGTGACCTCCCTGCCCAGAAAAATGCACATAAACGCATACACAATTTTGCATCTGATTTTATTTTATTGCATTGGGGAAGTTATTTCCTTTTGTGTCCGGCTCACGTACTCCCTGAAGTCTGTGCATTACTATGGGAAAAGGAAGGTGGGAATGAGAAAGAGGAAGTTATGAAGAGGTGCCTGGGGAAGATAGAAAGTCTTTCAGTTCATTCTGTGCACCAGGGAGTGAGGGCAGGGCCCTGGAGACAGGCAGATGAAAGAGAAACCTTCTGGTGTGCCTTTGAAAGGGCTTCTTCTGACAGCCCAGTTCCTGAGAAATCCTTGAGCCAGGAAGGCAAAGGGGAGAGGGGATGGCCTTGTTATCAAGAAAGAAAACAGAGCTGGCTTGATTAATGTATGGCAAGCACGGCTGGGCCAGCAACTGGCATATTTGGTTGAAAAAGCTTTCTGTCAAAAAGGCTTGGAATACTGGGAGGGAGGAGGCAGGCAAGGTGAAGCACAGACAAATGAGTTGAATCTCCTTCCTCCTGGGCCGTGTTCAGAAAGTGGAGGGGGGGGATAAGTGTTCGGATCCCTAGGCTCGCACTTGTGGGGTGCCTCAGGGTTCTGTCCTCTCCCCCATGCTTTTTAACATCTACATGCAGCCTCTGGGAGAGATCATCAGGGGGTTTGGGCTGGTTGTTCATCGGTATGCGGATGATACCCAGCTCTACCTCTCTTTCAAATCAGAACCAGTGAAGGCAGTGAAGGTCCAATGTGAGTGTCTGGAGGCGATTGGAGAATGAATGGCGGCTAACAGATTGAGGCTGAATCCTGACAAGACAGAAGTACTGTTTTGGGGGGACAGTAGGAGGGCAGGTGCGGAGGACTTCATGGTCCTGAATGGGGTAACTGTGCCCCTGAAGGACCAGGTTCGCAGCCGCGGAGTCATTTTGGACTCGCAGCTGTCCATGGAGGCATAGGTCAATTCTGTGTCCAGGGCAGCTGTTTACCAGCTCCATGTGGTACGCAAGCTGAGACCCTATCTGCCTACAGACTATCTCTCCAGAGTGGTGCATGCTCTAGTTATCTCTCGCTTGGACTACTGCAATGCACTCCATATGGGGGCTACCTTTGAAGGTGACACAGAAACTACAACTAATCCAGAATGTGGCAGCTAGACTGGTGACTGGGAGCGGCTGCCGAGACCACATAACACCGGTCTTGAAAGACCAACATTGGCTCCCAGTACGTTTCCTGACACAATTCAAAGGATTGATGCTGACCTTTAAAGCCCTAAACAGCCTCGGTCCAGTATACCTGAAGGAGCGTCTCCACCCCCATTGTTCCGCCCGGACACTGAGGTCCAGCTCTGAGGGCCTTCTGGCGGTTCCCTCGCTGCGAGAAGCCAAGTTACAGGGAACCAGGCAGAGAATCTTCTTGGTAGTGGCACCCACCCTGTGGAATGCCCTCCCACCAGATGTCAAAGAGAACAACAACTACTAGACTTTTAGAAGACATCTGAAGGCAGCCCTGTTTAGGGAAGCTTTTAATGTTTGACGCACTATTGTATTTTAATATTTTGTTGGAAGCCATCCAGAGTGGCTGGGGAAACCCAGCCAGATGGGAGGGGTATAAATAATAAATTACTATTATTATTAACTAGGACATGAAGGCTAGATCTATCGGTGCCATGATTGCTTAATGCATGCAGGGACGTACCTAGGGGTTGACCAGGTTGGCCCACCAAGCGTGCAAGCCCAAGTGGGGAGCAAAAAATGGCACCTCTCCACTCTGGCCTGGAATGGCTAGAAGCCCACCCACCTGTCTGCACGCTGCCTGGGCCACTCCTCCACTGCTCTGGGTAGCTGGGCAAGGTGCACAGGTTCTTCTGGGTGCCTCGGCAGAGGAATCTGGTCACTGGCGTTGACCATTGCGCAAGGGAGAGGTGGCGCCAATACAGCTCCTTGCCAAGGGCACAAGGGAGCCTAGGTATGTCTCTGAATGCAGGTGGGGAATCTGTGGCCCTCCAGGTGTTTTTAGACTGCCATCAGCCCCAGCCAACATGGAGGGCTTTGTCATGAATCCAGTCAGATGCTTTGTGTGATGGGATGATGAGCTGCTTGTGCGTAAAATCCTAGTCCCTCAGAGTTTGCCCAAGTCCGCAAACCTCTGCCTACGACGGAGCCCCTCAAGCATGGCTCCGTCAGTCGCTAGCAGAATCCGAAAGTGGGCGCTTACGGAATCTCTTCCAGCATAAAAGCTCCTTAACGGAAACACGTCTTCTGGACTCTCGGCGCGACAGTTTCCGGCGAGGAGTGGGTGTCCCTATAGGAGGTCTTGAAACCTCCCCACTGTTTTCGCTGGAAGTGTCTCTGAGCCATCCCTCCGACTCACTTTCCCTCGGAGTTCCCTCTCTCCCCCTGCTGGTTCCCTCTCCAGCCACTAAGTCTCTCTCAACCTCAGTGAGCCCTTCCACCTCCTGTCCTTCCGATGGCAGTTCCCTGACACTTTGCTTCCACAAATCTGCCCAATCAGCCTTCCCCAACCTGGTGCCCCCCAGCACTAAAGCCTGCACCATCCCTGTCCATTGGCTCCGCTGGCTGGGGATGATCAGAGCCAGATTCCAGCATCTGGAGTGCTGGGGAAGGCTGTTGCAAAAAGGCTGTTTCAGAATTATGCAGCTTTAATTATTCAATAAGCTTCTCCTGATTTTCAATCAGAATTTATGAATGACCTACCCTGTGTTCAGGGTCACATGCTGTTGTCATTTTAAAAAATTCTATGTTGTTTATCTTAATTTATTGCACAGAAGCAAATGGAGACAAAAAAGATGATCTAAATGACAATAAGGCAAGATATGAGGGGTGAGCAGGGGTGATGGAGAAAAGAAAAGAAAAGAAAAAAAACTCAATTTATTATTGATGGCACCGAGAACTGCATCCAATGATTTGTTAAACTGAACATCATTAGGGTAAGGCACAGAGCCAAGGTCCTAATCATTTGCATTCATTAACCACCCCCTGGCATTTTCGTTGGCTTTGAGGATGCCTTGGACAAATGCCAGACAAATTGTTATAATCATTTCCCCTAAATTGCTCCTGGAGTTTCAGTGGGCTGCCCAATCCCGCTCATGGCAGACTTTTATGTATAGTAGTGGCCTAATCGGTTGTTAAACAGCTGTAGTGAGCCATCCCAGAGGTGGTTGCAATTTAGAAGCATCCCAAATCATGTTAAGCGTTTTGAAGATCTGCATAGTTAATGATGTAGCTAATTCTCACCCTAACCCATATCCCACCCCCCCACCCCCAAAAAACCTGAAATATGCCATTGGAAAGTGTCTAAGCGTGTTCAACAGAAGCCTCTTAAAAACCAGCTCAAGATGGTCCTGAACCCCTGGCCTACCTGGCAGCAAGTTAGTGTGTCGAGTCCAAGTCCAGGGGTCAAGCCATACAAGCACAGTCCATGAAACACATCCAGCGTCTAGCCAAGTCTGAAGTCCAGCAGTCAGAATACAGTCCCGCATGAAACCCAAATCACAGTCCCATAGAGGTCCATCAACATGGGCAGTAGAACTTCCATAGCACCTCAGTTCTGCTTCCCTTTTGTACTTGGCATGCTGGTTGCAGCATCTGGGCTTGATGAGGCATGTGACCCTCACCTATCCCAAGCCTTCTCCAGCTGAGGAATCACACCTGGAGCCAGCGAGCCCCACCTAGCCAGCTAGGGAGCTTGGGCTCTGCACCCTTGTATGCCTCAGCCTCCTAGAGTGCCTTTCCCATTGCTCCCTACACCTCAGAGCCCACTGCATTTGTGGAGACAGGCTCCTCTTGTGATGGGTTCTGCTGCTCTGGTTCCTGTACCTTGACCTCCATCCCCTTGCCATCCTCTGTCATCCTGTGAGTACTTCCTTCTCCACCCCCCGTTTGCCCCGGTGTGTCCCATTCCCTGCTACACCCCTCGTGTCGGGATTCTCTTTCTCCTCCCCGTCATCCTGCCAGTTCAATGCAAAGATGTTGGCACGAGACACAGGTACACCCCTCCCCTTGCTTTAAGACCTTGAGTGTTCTGACAAATGCCTGAACACAGTTTGTGTGTAGAGCACTTCTAATGCTTTGCCCTTTCAGCATTAGGCAAAGTCCTTTTTATTTTCCCCAAGCTTTTTAGATGCAGTCTTAGTCCTGTGGTATGTTTCATTTATGATTTTGTGGCTTTTACTTGTTTTATTTTACGTTGTTTTGTATATACATTTTAATTGTTTTATTCTCTTTGTAAACTATCCTGGGAATATAACCGAAGAGTGGTATAAAAATAAACAAACATAGAAAGTGCACTGTATAAATGTTTCAAAAAGAAACAACAGATGCACGGAGAAGCATATTTATATGTACAAATATGTAAATGCTACATATTATTACCAACATGCTGATGGTTTGAGTTTCCATTTTGAAAGAAATTAGAACAAATTTCTATGCCAGTGTTGCACCTTAGATTGTATACGTGCATAGCTGTCAACTTTTCCCTTTTCTTGCAAGGAATCCTATTCAGAATAAGGGAATTTCCCTTAAAAAAGGGAAACGTTGACAGCTATGTATATGTGTAGTTTGGTCTCTTTTGCGCTCATCATTACCTTCATAGGTAATGGTGCAGGCAGCAGATCAGTGCATGATGGAGGGGTATAGATTTTTTGGGGAAAACATTTTTATTTTATTTTTTCACATCACAATAAAACAACATAACTCACAACACATCAACCACGTTGCTTAAAAACATCAAATCAAATTCTTAAAGTTCAGTCCAAAAAATATTTCCACATAGTAACATGAGCTCTCAGGGCATTATAAACACAATCATATTGCTACATATAATCCAAAACTGTTATCACACATTATAGAAAATGTGGTTTAGAATTCCCTTTGGTCTCACGAATCTGACACATCAGCTTTTCAGCCAGGGCTATTGTCCATGTTCTGGGGTATCATGCTTCAATTTTCAAGTCCAAGGCAGTACGCAATTGCATGGCTATTTCCATATGTGTTGCCACAAGGAGGAACGTTTAAAGTTCTTTGTGAGCAATAGGTTGAGCAGGCATGTCATTTATTCCAAATAAAGCAAGTTGAGGGGAAGGTTGTAGATCCGTTTTGTATGTTAAACTCAATTCTTTAAATAACAAAACCCAAAATGGGTAAACAAATTTGTAAAACCACCACATACATATGTAAAATCCAGTCTCCCCACATCCCCTTCAACAGGTTGATGTTGCTCCTGGTATCTTGTGGGATGAATTCACAAGGGGGAAGAGGCCACCTATGTAAGAGTTTCAAAGGATTCTCTTAATTGGGCTGAAACAGTTTTAAAAGTCCCCCCCCCCCCAGCACGTTCCATTTTTCATTAGAGATTCTTACTTGAATGTCTGTTGGAGGGGTATAGATTTAGCTCTATGACCATCAGCTCCCTTTTGGATGTTCTGTACATCAGTGACACCTGCCGTTCCGCTCACCAAAACAACTCAGTTTTACCTGGGAGAAGTCAGCCTTGTGGACCAGAC